>NW_006793856.1:1163005-1203029 GCF_000442215.2 Lipotes vexillifer | reverse complement strand
CCCAGCTCGCCACAACTAGAGAAAGCCCGCGCACAGCAACGAGGACCCAACGCTGTCAAAAAAAAAAAAAAAAAAAAAAAGAATGCTGCTGCCATCTCTGTGTTCACAGGGGGAGTCCCTGTTGCCTCCTGCCTCTTCAGGAGGCTCTCCAAGATCAGCAAGTGGGTCTGAGCCAGTCTCCTTTCAAATTACTGCCTCTGAACTAGGACTACAGAGAGTGTGAGATTTTGCACACGCCCTTTGAGGAGCAGTCTCTATTTCCTATGGCCCTCCAGCTCTCCCAAATATAAGCCCTGCTGGTTTTCAAAGCCCAGCATTCAGGGAAGTCATCTTCCTGGTGCAGAACCTCCAAGCTGGGGAGCCTGATGTGGGGCTTTGATCCCTTGTTCCTTGGGAAGAACCTCTGCAATTGTGATTATCCCCCCATTTGTGGGTAGCCTACCGAGGAGTGTGGTTCTTGATTATACCAAGCCTTCATTCCTCCTACCTCTTTCATTGTGGTTCCTTCTTCATAACTTTAGTTGTGGAAAACCTTTTCTGCTGGTCTTCAGGTCATTCTTATAGACAGTTGCTCTGTAAATACTTGTGATTTTCATGTGCCTGTGGCAGGAGTGAGCTCAGGGTCTTCCTACTCAGCTGTCTTGGCCACACCAAAAATCTTTAGATTTTGAATTGCCATTATATCTAAGGCAGTTTGGGCAAAACAGTTAAGGTAAAACAGGAAGATGTAGTTTACAGTCTGAAGGAAAGAACAGCTGTTGGATATCTGAGGAAAGGAAATGAGGAAAAAACACAAACTTCTGTTGATCATGCATGCAAGCATGGGAGAGAGCAATTGACTCAGTGAAATGACTCACTTCATTTTCAGGTAAACATTGTAAACTGTGGCTCCTCTATTACTGTGATAATATTTAAATTTACCTTTAATTATAGGCAAAGACTGAACGTCAAAACTTGAATTCTTTCAGCCTGCTGCAGGGAAGACGTTAAATGCTTACTTCAAAAAATAACACTGTCAATTGCTTTAGTAAGACATAGATCTGGCAGCAGATCCCTTGAAAATAAGTACTGAATAAATCAAATCATCTAATTATTTTAGACAAGCTATAAATGTGTTTTAATGGGCCAAACTTGTAAAATAGTTGGAGGTACTGCATAGTTTTGAAGGGAAGATTAAATTGCTTCACTTATTATTTTTTCGCTATTAATAATAGTATTCATATGTACTCAGATAAGACTTGGAATTATACACAATATATGGTCAAGGAACTCTCAGTTTTAAATTGGAAAGAAAAATAAAGCAGTCATGATTAAACACCTGCAAAACATTTTTGTTTTTCTATTTTTGTCTTAGCTTTTTTCATTCTTCATTCATCCTTGAAAGCCTCCAAGCAAGAGAAAGAATAATGTGAGACTAGAAAGAAAGGAGGGAGAGGAAGGCTGAAAGAGGAAGAAAAAGGAAGGGAAACCAAACAGAAAGGAAGTAGATGAGTAGTGGGTCAGTTAGTGTCATTGGTCGTAAGCAGCTGACTCCAGCTAATGAAACACAAAGGGAATTTAGTGGAAGCATACAAGTAGAATCGTGAGTAAAACTTAGTATTCAAGACTTAGAAAGGACAGGAATGAGGGCAGAAATTAATGGTTACATTCTTCCATGATAAGTCAGTTCCAATGACTTCTTATTCTTCCATCACTGTGTCCTGGGTAGAAATATTAGAGCTAAAGAGTCTGACTGACCTAGTCTGGGTTAATGCCTATCCATTGTCTAAAGGGGATCCATGTGGATTTTCAGCCATATTGTGATAATTGAGAATGAGTAGAAGACAATGTCAAAAGAAGTGAAAGTGAGAAACAAGTAAATAACAATAACCCTGAATAAAAACAATTATTGAATTTTAAAAATTTGTACACATCCATTAAATTAAAGCATACTTTTTGAGGCTTTTACTTGTTTTTTTGTGGTAGGAGAATCGGGACGGGGTTAATGAGAATAATCAAAAGATAGATAGAGTTTAACATTTCTTAGGGAACAGATCTATAAACTATTTTATCAGAATTTCTGAATAGTAATGTGAATAAGAGATATCCTTCTCACTGAAAATTCTGTCTGGAAAATGATTATTACAGGATAATTTGTAAAATCAATCTGAATTATAAGTTATGTTTTACAGAAAAGCATTTCTGTTTTGTTCATTTAAACACAGTAACTGAACTAAATGCCAACAAATTTGGAACTCTGCCAGGAATAATTTTATTAATAGACCATTTAATAATATCCAAAAGCTCTCATCTGCAACACTAGATTCCAGAACACTTTTCTCTACTGCTCTTAATTCCAGGAATGATAACTGTTAAGTCAGAGGGAATTTTGACAGATGATTAGAATAAGAGGAAGGAAGGAGAGGATCTGTCCAGTCCCTAGTGTCAGTAGCCAGTTGAGTCTTATGTGTTCCTAAGGACTAAGCAATAATCACTACTCATGGGCAACATGGGGTAGTGGGGAAGAGAGGAGAAGGAAAAGGAGGGAGGAGACGAAAAAAAGAGAGAGGAGGAAAAAGAAAGGGATGAAGATATTAGAGCATTTCTGAGAACTCGGTTGCTCTGGAGTTTACTACCCTAACCCTCACCTCCACCTCTTCCCTGTATTTTGTTTTTTGTTTTTTTTTTTGCTGTACGCGGGCCTTTCACTGTTGTGGCCTCTCCCGTTGCGGAGCACAGGCTCCGGACGCGCAGGCTCAGCGGCCATGGCTCACGGGCCCAGCCGCTCCGCGCCATGTGGGATCTTCCCGGACCGGGGCACGAACCCGCGTCCCCTGCATCGGCAGGCGGACTCTCAACCACTGTGCCACCAGGGAAGCCCGCTTCCCTGTATTTTTTAACCAATAGCAAGAAGTAATAAATGTTGCCTTCTTCCTCCAAGTTCTTGCAGATGGTGTGAGAATAAACAAGGTATTCGATGTATAAGTTAAGTCTAAAGTTCCCAGTCTAAGTTAAGCCTAAAGCCTTTTTCTCTCATCCTTCTATTTCAATTGATTTAAAAGATGGATAAAAATATTGATCATCTTTGGTTCTTAGAGGTGAGTGCCATTTTATATAGCAAGTCATATCTTTGAGCCGAGCAATCTTCATGGATAGTGTGGTTAATGTGTCTTTTTAGAGCAATGCTTGGCAGTCATAAAGCAAATGTATTGCTAAGTCAGAACAATAGGTTCATTAATCCCTGAATAAATTAGCATTAGATTCAATATCCCAGATAGAAACAAACTAACAGGATATTTACTGTATTTGGCTTGGAAAGAAGAAACTGAAAATGAATCTTCAACTGGCAATGAGGCAGGAGACAGATGGACCCCCAGTGCAAACAGTTTAAGTTCGTTCCTTGTGGACAGATACTCTGAGACAAGAATAACAGGACAATTGAGAGAGGAGGCTGGGCCCTGCCCAGATAGAATACAAGAGACCACATATTCCTCATTCTCGAAGTCAGGAGACCTCCCTGACTACACATGCGCAGAAAGGCTCCTCGGAGGTCCAAAGGGGAGTGATGCCAACTACCCATAGGCCTTTTTGGTAGAATCCATCTTGGCTAAGAGATGCATGCACACACATGGGAAAATCCTGAGATACACCAAATATGGACTCTGAACCAGGCAAATCAAAATGATTGGTCAAAGGAAACATGGAAGAAATGCCCCATAAAAGTGATTCAAACTGCCATGAGGGCACGACTCTCTCTCTGAGCCCGCCCATGTGTCTATCCACACATACTGAACACTTTTTTTCTCTTAATAAATACTTTACTTGTTTCACTACTTTCCATCTTTGTGGGAATTCTTTTTCTGCAAAGTGGTAAGGCAAGGGCCTTGTCACTGACCAATGGTCTAGTGGCTAGGATTTGCTGTTCTCACCGCCATGACCCAACCTCAATCACTGGCTGGGAACCGAAACCCTTCTTCAAGCCACTGCAGGCCAAAGCCACCCTAGATCAGCAAGAAAAAGGGAGATTCCGTCTTGTTTCCTTTCTCAATGTCCCAGTGCTTTTTCGAGATTATAAAAACACGTACTTTTATAATAATATCACTTTATTAGCCTTCCAAAAGAAGTTTAAGATTAACCAAAAAGTATATTATTTAGGATAAAACATTAATAATGTATTCTGCAAGGAAACACATACAAAGGAAGCCAATAAGCCCAGTCAAGACTAAGTATTCAATAGGCATAACATTAAAACCGAGTTGCAAGATGTACTCCACACGTGAGTTTGCATTTGTGCCTGAGCTGCTGGAGCCCAGAAGGATCATCGCATTACTCTGTTGGCAGAGGCATCCAAAGAACTGGCCATGTTGTGTCTTGTCATCACAACGCTTCTTTCAGTTAAATGGTTTAAAATATTTGACAAGCATATTACAAAGCCATTCGAGGAAATGCCTCCCTTCCAGGGATTCAAGTCTTGAAGCAGACCATTAACATTGGCCTTTGTCAGTAATTCAGCCCACATTAGCAACAGAAAGCTTCTTACTGACAGACTGGGCTCTTAAGGAGACTCTAAAGGGAACACTGAGTGCTTTGTTATTGCTTCTTCACACATTATTAATGAAGATTTAACGGAGGGAAAGGCGGGTTGTTCTTGTCCTCAGAAAGTTGTCTTTTTAGAAATATTTATTTCCTATCTTTATCATATTAAGACAATAGTCTAATCAGATTGCAATGAGACTAAAAACTTGATTCTTAATTAAATGGCAAGAAGTCATCTAACAAAACGGTCTTTTTCTCAAGTATGTACACCTACCAAAAAGCCTTTGGCCAAATTACTGCCAGACGAAGAATAATCAAAGCCACACACACAAAAAAGGACTTTGGCTCCAGATGAATATTTCTCTACATAATAGGGCAATGACACAAGAATGGATTCTCAGGCCAACTCTCCTTTTCATTCAGAGTTTATTACCATGGAGTAGCTTGACTCTTTCACTTGGTTTGCAATTTGCTTTCTTAGAGTTTTGTTTCTAATTAAAAATTAACCCTATCTCTCATCATTTGTTATGCTTTCAGATCTCTTTATTTTCTTATTTCATTCTCCACCTCGATTTCCAAAAACCTTTGACATTGACAAAGAAACTTCAGTAGCTCATCATGGTCCTCAAAAACTCTTGCCCCTTGAGAGGGATATGGTTGCATCTAAGTTAGAAGTTAGCTACTTATCCTACATATTTTTCCTTACATTCAAATTATAGAAGCAAAGTAAAATACCATAGTTTGCTTTCTCTAAACCACATGCTCTGTTATTGTGCCTCATTCCAATCTGAAGGCATATTATGTAGACAAGACATAAAATAATTAAATAATGGCCCCAATCTCTGAACTGGGGGGATGTTGGGAGGTTTGGTGCAAGACCTCTTTTCTGACTAAATGACACAATTAGGATTTATAGACCACAGTTTACTGAAAAGTCATGTAATGTAGGAAATATATGTGTACACACAAACACATCGTATTTAACTTAATATTCTTATACACTAATTTTCCAGTCTTCTGATCTAGAACAAACATCTCTGGAATTCTTGAATTTGGGTGTGCTGATTGGACCCATTCTCTGCACAATTCCCATAAAGACTTATCTATGAATTTCAGGGTTACTTTTGAAATTCTTCTAAGTCAAACTAGAACTTAACAGTACTTGCAAAGAGAAAACTTAATGCAGAATCACAAATTTTATTTTTCTCCCAATATTTTGCAACTATCTCACCAAACTTTAATTCAATATAATTTTTAAAATCCTTCTTCTTTGTGGTGGTTTTTCAGTATTCTGAAACTACTTTCCATGGAAAATCTTTCTTTTTGCATTTCATTGGTTTAAATATTTAATTAAGTTATCCAACTCCAGTAACAAACATGTCTGGAATAAACAGTTTAAGAAACTTGCACAACTGACTCTTGCTAGTATACAGTTCAACTGGTGGGAACAGAAGTGTTGGGTTTACCAGAGAGTAGCCTGTTCCCCATGAATGCTTAGCAGGCCATGAGCAATGGTCAGCCTGTTTACAGAGGTAATAGAGTGGCAGCTAAACCACAAAATCACGTAAGTGGAAGTCAGTTAAGTGGTTAAGACATTTTGAATGTATTACACAAGACATCAGGGCACTGTCCAAAAATGACTATTTTCAGTTAAGACTGCTAATATAAAGTCATTCATAGAGAAGAATGCTTAAAAAGCCCTTCTGCTCCCACAGCATGCAGAAGAATCTTCACTGAGATGAGTAAGAAAGGGCAAAGCTACAGGACAAAGACATTTAGGTTTGTGTGAGAGACAGGGAGTCACAGCAGTGAGTAGGCACTCTTGATACCCATATATCTGCCAACGAGATTGATTTAGAATATATTGGAGATAAGAAATCAATCATCCATAGGAATCAGCTATCAAATACTCTGCTTACTTTAAGAGGGTTTTGCACAATTGTGATACCAAAGAAAGGAAATAAGCAGCAACATATAAAAAGAACTGTACAGGGGCTTCCCTGTTGGCATAGTGGTTAAGAATCTGCCTGCCGATGCAGGGGACACGGGTTCAAGCCCTGGTAGGGGAAGATCCCACATACTGCGGAGCAACTAAGCCCGTGTACCACAACTACTGAGCCTGCGTGCCACAACTACTGAAGCCTGTGCCCCTAGACCCCGTGCTCTGCAACAGGAGAAGCTACTGCAATGAGAAGCCTGTGCACTGCAATGAAGAGTAGTGCACCCGCTCACCGCAACTAGAGAAAGCCTACGCACAGCAACAAAGACCCAGCTCAGCCAAAAATAAATAAATAAAATAAATAAAAATTTAAAAAATCTTAAAGAAAAATAAGAAAAGAAAAAGAACCATACAACAAGACCCAGTGGGATTTATCCCAGGTGTGCAATGTTGGCTTAAAATCTGAAAGTCATTTCATGTAATATATTGTATTAATATAATAAAGAACAAAACCACATGCTCTTCTCAACAGACACGAGCAGCATTTGACAAAGTCCAATTCCTATTCATGATAGAAACTCTTAACAGATGAGAAGGAAGCAGAAACAATCTTCCTCAACCTGATAAAAGGCATCTGCAAAAAACCTACAGCTATCATCAAACTTAACTTGTAGAAGATAAATGCTCTGCCTAAAATTGCAAACAAGACAAGAATGCGTAATATAACTCATGTCTATTCAACACTGTACTGGATTCTAGTCACAACAGTCAAATGAGGAAAAAAAATAAAGGTATACGTATTAAAAAGAAATAAGTAGAACTGTATTTATTTGAGGATGACACCTTCCTGTGTGTGATCTATATGAAATATGTATACAATATATGTAAGATATATATTCTAAACTACTAGAACTTACAAAAAAATTTAAGAAAGTCACAAGTTAAAATATCAACTTACACAAATCAATTGTATTTTTATACACTAGAAACAAATAATCAAAAGAAAAATCAGTAAAACAACTTCATTGGCATGAGATTTTAAAAGAACAAAATACTTAGGAATAAATCTAATTAAAAAGTGTAGCAATTGTACACAAAACTACAAAATATTACAGACAGAAATGTTAAGAGATCTAAATTAAAAGATATTTTATGTTTGTGGACTGAAAGATTTAATATTGTTAAAATTTACAATTCTTCACCAAATTAATCTGTAGATCAATGAAATCCTGATCAAAATCTTAGCAGGGATTTTTGTATAAATTGATAAGCTGATCCTAAAATATATATGACAATTAAAAGAACCCAGAATAGTCCAAACAATTTTGAAAAAAAAAGTTGGAGAAAATTGGAATTATCCAATTTCAAATCTTGCTATAAGGTTAAAGTAATAGGCTGTGTTGTATTGGCATAAGGATAGACATGTAGATCAATGGAACAGAATTGAAAGTCCAGAAATAAATCCTTATAGTTATGATCAATTTACTGTCAATAAAGATGCCAACACAATTCAATGACGGAAAGGATAGCGTCTTCAACAAATGCTGCTGAGACAACGAGACACACGTGTAGAAACAAGAAAAAGGAAAAAGCATTTAGATCCTTACCTCACACCACACACAAAAATTAACTCAAAATAGAACATATATCTAACTGTAAGAAATGAAACTGTATAACTCCTAGAAAAATAGAAACTTTCTAGAAGAGAAAAATCTAGACTCATTGTGGTGATCATTTTGCAATATATACAAGTATTGAATCATTATGTTTTATCCATGAAACTAACATGTTATGTGTCAATTATATCTCACTAAAAGAATAAATAAAAATCTCTGTGCTTTTGGGTTAGACAAAAATGTATTAGATATGACACAAAAAACAAGATCCATTAAAAATTTATAAATTCAACTGTAAGTGAAAATTTTTCCTCTTCAAAAGACACTATTAAGAAAATGAAAAGGGGAGCCAGGCTGGGAAAAATACTTACAAATCATATATTGTATGAAGGACTTATGTCCAGAATACAAAAAGAACACATAACTCAATAATTAAAAGACAAACAGCCCAATTAAAAAATGGACATTTTTGAATGGATATTTCACCAAAAAAAAAAAAGATATACCAAAGGCTAATAAACACATTTTTAAAAAACTGTTAACGTAATTAGCCTTTAGGGAAATGTAAGTTAAAACCACAATGAGACACAATTTCACACAAAATGGCTATAAGATAAAAGACAATAGCAAGTGGTAGTAAGGATGTGGAAAAATTGTAACCCTCATGCATTGCTGGTGGGAACATAAAATGGTGCAGGACCTTGGAAAACTATTTGGCAGTTCCTTTAAAAATTAAACACAAACTTACCATTCAACCTGGCAATTCTCAAGAGAAATGAACACATATGTCCACATAAAACTTGTATGTTCGTAGCAGCCTTATTCATAATATACCCAAACTGGAAACTACCATCAAGTGATGAATAGATAAAAATGCAGTCTATGATACAAGGGAATAAAAACGAACAACCTAGTGCTACATGCTATAACAGAGTTGAACTTCAAAAATATTAAGCTAGATAAAATAAGCTGAACACAAACAACTATATATTGCATGATTCAACTTATATAGCTTATTTAGGAAAATGCATATCTAGAGACACAAAAAGCAGGTCAGTGTTTATCTGAGCTGGGAATGGAAGCGGAAATTGATTGCAAATGGACAAAAGAGAAATGTCGTAATACTACATTATAATGGTTGCTGCACAACCCTCTAAATTTATGAAAAACTACTGAATCCACTTACAATTGATGAATTTTATGAAATTGTTAAAAAATAACTAACATTGGGCTTCCCCGGTGGCACAGTGGTTGAGGGTCCGCCTAGGGGGACACGGGTTCGTTCCCTGGTCTGGGAGGATCCCACATGCCGCGGAGGGGCTAGGCCCGTGAGCCATGGCCGCTGAGCCTGCGTGTCTGGAGCCTGTGCTCCGCAGAGGGAGAGGCCACAGCGGTGAGAGGCCTGCGTACCGCAAAAAAAATAAATAACTAACATTTACAGAGCACTTACTAAGTGCCAAGCACTGTGTTGATTACTTTGCATCAATTATCTTTTTTAATCTTCTCCCAAACATTATGAATGTATAATATTTGTGCAATTAATTAATATATACATTTATAAATTATACAAATATATATTATAAAATTGATATTTATAAATATAAATTTGTAAATTATAAAAGTAATGCAAATTAAACATTCATAATGCACAAACACTATACATTCATAATGTTTGGGGGAAGAGTAAATAAGGTAATTTATTAATAGCCCCATTTTATGGATAAAGAAACTGAGTAAGATAGGGGTTAAATTAGTTGCCCAATAGCATATGACAAGTAACTAGTGGAGCCAGGGCCCAGGCAGCCTAACTTCAGAGTCGCATTTCTAAAACATTGCTTGCACATATACTGTCTCCTAATAAAATAGCCAGCCTGGTTACTTCATTTGAGTTGTTTAGATTAATGAATTTGGAGTATTCTCTAAATTTTCCTATATTCCTGATAATATAAGGTTCCCAACACCTTATATATTTACCTGTTTGAAATTGCTGATGGTGGACCATTCATGACCTCACAAATGGCAGTTTCATATGGTTCAGTCTGGAGATTAAATAAATGAATAAATCAATAAACAAATATATCAATAAATAAATTTGTGCCCCCCAAACCCCTTATGTTATTTTTATGGGATCTTCAGAAACTTTAAAAAAACCCATAAAGTTATATTAGATTGAACCAGCCTTTTATACGATGACTACAAATGGTTCAATCTGTTCAAACCTATTACCCCCACTATTGCTGCTGATATAACCTGCTATTTTTCACGTCTTGGCTATTTTCTCTTTTCAGGTATCTTCATTAGTATTTCTGAAGACATCTGCCTTGCCTCTTTCCATCCTTTTCAACAGAAGCAGATGGGAGATTGCTAACCAGAGGCAATAAAGACTACAACATTAAGAATCTTCATTTTCAATGACATGTTATTTGATCACCATTGTTTCTTGAAAACATTGGCCTTGACTTTATAAGCAGAAAGCTTATTCCCTTAGTTCTGGATCTTTTTTTGTGAACTTCTAGATGCATGTTAAGTAAACAAACCTCTTTTTTGTTACGCTCCTCCACAGATACACAGAGAAATAGTTCCCAGTGTTCTGTTATTGATAAACAGTTCACAATTCCTTCTGAAACAATTGAAAAGAAGGTAAGTTTTTCTCTCAAATACCTTCATATTTTCAGAACAAGCTTTTCAAACTTCTTATTTCTCATTCCCATGATAGTTCCAAAAATACCTAAGTATATACAAAACTAAAAACTCATTTTAAAAATATGTCAATTTGTATAAAATTGATAAGAACCTGCAGTACAAACAAAGAAACAAACAAAACAACTAATACTAAACTTTCTTTGGGTTATTTGTATGGAAATATGTTAATACAAATGTTTCAGACATTACATGAAATTTCTAAAAATTGTATATGTTCTGGTATAATGTTATAAGTCATAATTCTAGTTATTACTTTAAAACGTATATCTCAGAAATAACTAAATTTCCTTGTAAATTGAATTATTATGAACTTTCATCAAATCTTTAACCGTGGTCATTTTTAAGTCTTTTGTCATTTACAGACAGTTCTGGGTGTACTCTGATGCTTTCGCAAAAATGTTCCTATAAAAGGGTTTCATCTTCAAGGAATTCATGGAAAAGACTGACAAGTACAGGTTTCTGGTAACTGACTATACTGCTGAACTGAATGAATAAACATTTTCAGAACTCTAATGGAAAACTGATGAATTCATAAAAGTGCTAACAAAAGATCAAGATGGAAAAAAAATTAATTACATGGGACTGAGTGAACTGATGAGGATGATCATAATTTTTGTGACTTTCTGTTTGAATAAAAAAAAATATCCCACAAGGACTCAGAGGCAAAAAATATACAAATCAATTTTCACTGCAAAGTAAAGGAGCTGTTACAGTGGAGGATTACTGGACTGAATGTCAATATTATGACATAGTATGAGTGTGTTTTGTGTTTGGTAATTGCAATCATTGTTGCTTTTGTTGTGGTCATCCATTTACAATGCTTGGTGTCAGTTTATTTATCTCTTGTAAAAATAAAATACAGTGTGTGTGTGTGTGTGTGTGTGTGAAAAAAATGTCAATTTTTTCTCTACTTGCATATTATCTATTATTTGTTCATGCCAAAATTATAGAATAGATAAGAAGACTCAATATCATTGTCCAATCAGGATGGGCACCCTACATGTACCACCACTCACTCCCAGCTCAAGATGTAGAATCTTCTTAAAAGGGTCTATGTTTAGGTTTTCCTTCTTTGGGGAATCTAAGTTCACCCCCTTTGTGTCCTGTGGAACAGTCAACTTCACCTTGAATTTGTTTCTAGTCTATCTTTCCCCTCCATGTTATCCTCCTAAGATTGGAGATTTTCTCTAGACATGTGTTGTTCAAGACCGTAGCCACCATCCACGGGTCCTATTGAGCACTTGTAATGTGGCTGGTCCAGACTAATGGGCTGTGAGTATAAAATATTCACACAGTTTCAAATATTTAGTATGAAAAAAGAATGTAAAATGTCTCATTCATAGCTTATATGTTGGTAACTTGTTGAAATGGTGATGGGGTACCTTGGGTTAAGTAAAACATATTCTTAAAATTAATTTTACCTGTTTCTTTTCACAGTTTGAATATGGCCACTGAAAATTCAAATTTACATATGTACTTTTATATTATATATTTTGTATTATATTCCTAATGGACAGCACTGCTCTTTGTTATTTCTTGGTACTCAAGTGTCCTTCGTCCCTTGCGCTCCAGTTGTGAAGAGCTTCTCATATGCCCCCATCAAGCCCCTGCCCCCAGCATGGCAGCCCCAGCCAACCCTGTTGCACTCATCCAGAAGGGAATCTTGACAGTATTTGTAAAAATACCAATTGACAATTTCAAGGAAATATTATATTACTTCACAAGATTATTCTGGAATTCATCTGAAAAGAAGGAATAGCTAAGATAATTTTAAAAAACCAAAAAGCAAAACACAAGAGCAATGAAGAGGACCTTCCCAGAAACTCAGAAGTTTTTGAGAGCCTTAAAAATTATAATAGAGGAAAAATATTTACTATTACGTTTGTTGCACAATTAGCAAGCACTCAGTATATAATAGCTATGAGTATTATTGTTTGTTCTTACCAAAACATATAAAACTATAACAATTAAATTTTGTAGAACTTGAAAAGAAGGATGATTGATATAGATCTATAAACAACAACTTTATCATACATAGAATATTTAATACACTGTGTGATTATATCTTATTATAGATCATTGAGTGAAAAAATGAATTATTCACTAAATTGGCTTCAGACAACTAACAAGTTATTTTGGAAAAAACGAATTCCAGATTGATGAATTGATGAACGTTTTTAACATATTTATTTTAAGAGAGGAAAAAAATAGATGAATATTTATCTGATCTCTAGCATAGGAAGATATTCTAAGCTTAACAGTGATGAAAAAGGTAGAGGAAAATATACATTTGATAGCATCAGAATGTAAAGCTTTTTATATAAAAAAGTAACAAATGCTAAAGCAAACAATAAATTGTAGGAAAAAAATCAATGTGAATGTTATAAAAGGTTAATAACTTTATTTTTAAGAAGGCATCAATACACGTAAATAGGAAAGGTACTGAGAACTAAATAGAAAAGTGGAAAAGAATAAATGTGGGAAAATTTTGAACTCTACCAACACAAATAATCAAAATATTTTGAAGTGTTAGTACTCAATGCTAGTGATAGTCCAATGAAATAGCATTTCTGTACTGTGCCAATGAGATTCCAAGGGCTACAACTTGTTTTGAAAATAATTTGGCAACATGTATCAAGAGCTTTATATCTTTCAATTTTGGGATCATTATATAAGGAAATTATCTAAACTTCCCTCATTTGGGAAAGATTAAATAAAGTTTGATATAGCTGTATGATGAAATATTACACAGCTGTTAAATTAATGTATGAAGAGTGTTTAAAAATGTAGCCATGTTTATAATGTTATAATAATATTAAGAACAGGAGAGCGGACTCTCACTAGTCTTGTGTAACAATCAGTATCCATACCAATTTGCTTCTGTATTAGTGGACACTAGTCGCAAATGATAGAAGCCCAGGTTGAAATCAAACATGCTACCAGGAGAATTTCATGGAAGTGTCGAGTAACCAGATGAAGGGCAGGGCACAGCTGGGTCAAAGCAGTGGCTGGAACCAGAGACCAAAGGGTGTCAGAATGCCCTGCCCCACCATCTCTGTGGTTCTGAGGTCACCTTCATTTACTCGGATTGGCTCTTTCTACACAGCAGGGAAAACAGTGTTTGGGGGTCTCAGATCTCACAGTTTTGCCTGCAGGGAAGCACTGGCCCAGTTATAAGATTCTAAGGAAAAACACTGGTCTACTTCATGTCATCTGTTTCACCCCCTGGACAAATCTCTATGGCCAATAATCTGGTTTCGTGATTGACAAAACACAACTTGAAATACATACTTGACAAAGCAAGGTCCACAAAAGTAATAGGGGCCCTGGGCAGACAAAATATGTTAGTAGCAAATGGAAACCTCTTTAAACAGGAAAATTTCAGATATCAGCCTTTTTGATAGTCTTCAATAAAATAAAAACGACAACATATGTAAAAAGGGAGACATACCGCTATGCTCTTTTAGGCTCTGTATTACAATTCAAGTCCAGGGGTGAAAAATCATAACAAAATGACAAATCCTTAAAGTAGATATTATTTTTTCAGTCTTCACAACAACGGGTAATAGTATTATTATTTCTAGTTTACAGATGATCAAATTGAGTTTCAGTTTATTAAATTATTTAGATAGTAGTAGGTATTCCAAAGGAGACGAGTACTTAGGAAGCTTAATCCCAGAGCTTGTAGTTCAAACACTCTAATATAAATACAACAAAAATTAAAGGATGAAGGGGAAGAAATTGATAATAACTGAACTGCATAAGAGGGCACATCTATCTCCGTGTCTAAGTATATTTGCATACTATAGTTCTTCCATATGTAAACTATTGCCCAGATGTCATTAACAACTGATTAGTTCATTTTTGTCCTCTGATTATTTATTAAGATGATATTTTATTGGATATCCCCTTTCTCAGTTGTCCTCAATTGGGATAGTTATACAAGTTTGTGCTTAATTGAAGGAAAGAAACCATTTCTATAGACAAGTCTGAATGGCTTCAGGTGTCAAATCCCAATGCAAACTATTAATCTAGTATGTACAAACTGAAAGAGAAGAATAACTTCCTAGGATGGTTCCTACAGGATTGTTATTATTGTAATGATTTGGTTTTTCCTTGGCTAAGAATCAGCTTTGTGGTTCTTACTTTATTTAAGTCACCATCCCTTCATTAACTGATGGGCTTTCGGAGCAGAAAAGCAAGGCAGACAGTGTGTGATTTTCCTCTTTTTTGTATCTCCACAAAGTACATGTTCATCAAATATTTATTATACAAATACATGAAACTTAATTCAGGTCTTCTCAAACACTGAGAATTTTCAGAATTTTTTTGTACTGTACTGGCAGTATAAAGATGGATAAAACATCATACCTGTGCTTTGTTTTAAATTATTATTAGGCACAAATATTGATGGCAATACTTATTTGGTAAATGCAATACCAGAGTGTCATGGGAGCATAGTTTGGCCCCCCTTGGGCCTGGTATAAAAAGATTAGAAAAGGAAATTCCCTGGTGGTCCAGTGGTTGGGACTCTGCACCTTCACTGCCAAGAGTGTGGTTCAATCCCTAGTGGGAGAACTAAGACCCCACAAGCCATGCAGTACAGCGAAAAGAAAAAGTAAAAAATAAATAAAAGAAAATAAAAAGATCAGAAAAGATTCCTGGAACAGTTGAAGCATTAGCTGAGTCTTAAAGAAAGGTTCAGAGGTGGAAAAGCAATAAGGTAGATGAAGACAGCATTGCAGGAGTATGTCCATGACAGGTATTAATTTCTCTCAACATTCTAGGAACAAAGATTTAATATGAATTCACTTGGAAGATGGTGCACATTTAACCCGCCAATGCCTGGCATCCATCCCATTCACCCCTCAGTTCTCCCCACTCACTCTTACCCCACCACGACAGTCACAGGGAGTTATAAGTAACCATAAAGAAATTGCTGAAGTTGATGAGATTTAGCATGAAAGTTAGACTCACACAAAACAAGCAAGGCCACTGGCCTGGAACAGGGCTTTCTTCTCTGTGTACTCTTCCTCCACTTTGCCTATAGAAGACAGCGTTCCTTTGGATCAAAGAGTCAAAGAATCCTGCCGCAACTGAGAAAAGAGTTCCTTTTGTTTTTGTTCCGGTAAACCAGCCCCAGGCTGCAAATCTCTAAGTCATAAATAATTGCTGCGGTGTGCAGTGAAATGCTAGCGCCTGGGGCAGTCACTAATGTCAGAGCAAGGGGGAGACCGACTTCTGCAAAAGTGTGATGATAAACTTGTCTAAGGCTGCAAAAAGTTTGTTGTGGGTACCGCACTGAGAGAAGAGGATTAGCCTAGGGAAAAGGGCAAGGGCTTTGGGGTCAGACACAAGTGGGTTGAATCCTGCCTCTTCTGAAAATAATTATGTGGCCTCGAACACCCAACCACCTTCAACTTCAGAGTCCATATCTACAAAATGGGAATAAGAAGGTTGCAAGGTTGTTCTGAAATTTAATAAAGTATATTTTAATCCTCCAACACTGTGCCTAGCACACAGGATGTATTTAATAATCAGTAACCATTCCCATCATTGAATCACCATCCTAACTCTAGTTGTTCAATACAGTAGCTTTAGAGAGGAAGGTGGCAGCCCCAGAATCTTCACTGATCACCTTTACATACTCAGGTTCACTGTCCTAGGCCAGACCCATGTCCCTTTGTTAATTGTAAATTAATAAAACACCCAGTTAGATCTTATAGGATATTCTCTCACACTCATGCATAATCCATCCTCAGCCCTTAAACCCTGACACTTACCCGCTTGTTTAATTAGATGTGACATTGGTCTATTCTTTGGAAAGACTCTTCTCCCTAACCAAAATGATCACGTAACTGCTCAAAGCTTTAGCCATCCCATCTACATATAAGGCTGACAGAAATTCAGTTTATTAGAACAAAAAATCTAAAATAATAATAATAATTAAACAAAATAGACAAAGGCAACTGCATTCAGAAGTTGATTTTTAAATATTTCATTAGGTTCTGTGGTTGTTTTTGTTTCATTGAATACAGAATTATGAGTCAAAGCACCTTCAAGGAAAAATTGCATTAACAAGAAGTCTGGGCACACTTTGGATTACATATTAAAACAGAATTCAGGTCCTTTTATGGAAAAGTAGCTTCAATATTTACTTCAGTCCATCTTTTGCCCATTAAATATTTCCACGTTCCTAACGTACCATGTGTTAAGGAATATATATATTTATCTTTGGGTGATATTTTCTTTAACTTAATACATCACATGGAATTTCCTTCTACACCATTGAATATTTCTATAAATAGATTCTAAAACTGTAAAATAAATGGTCGAGGTTATTTTTCTGCTCTATTATATATCCAGAAAAATTCAAACACTTTTTCTTCCAATCCATTAGAAATAATTTAGGGAAGAAGAAAAAACATATTCATATTATATTTGTATTATAAATATTTATGTAATGTAAAACAAGGGAAGAGTTTGTTTATATATTTTAGATTGTGGTATACCAAGTTAGATAATTCAGATTAAAAATCTATGTTAGGTCTATATAAGGCAGTTGTCTACACCAATGAAATTAGGCAGTTAACTGTCAGATCTGGCTATCTCTTTGTATACTGAAAGCAATCTAAACATTGTGTTTCATAATTTAAACTTTCACTGTTACTATAAGATGCATGCCTTGTTCTTAGCATAAAATAGGTTTTCTTGGCAAAGCAAAGGATTTTTAATGATTACAGTAACATTTCTCTTGTCCTTGGGAACATTCCATCTTGCTATGGACTGTGGCAGAGAGGGCTAGCTGTTCTTCAAGGTTTCATGCTCTCCTTCCTTAATGGAGAGTTGTTGCTGGGAAGTGGCCACCCCAGCAGAGACTACATTTCCTAATCCTCTCACCCTTTCATCTACATATGGCCATGTGATTGACTTGCCCCCATAGAATGGGAGCAGCTGTGATGTATGTCACCTCCATGCTGTGATGGGAAGCCACATGTTGAAGATGGCAGATCCCCCATCCACTTGGACCATTTTTAACTGAATGGGGCAAAGCACTTCACCTCCCCACCAGGAACATCTGCACTGGAGTGTTATATGATACAGTGTTATAAACTACACAAAAAACGCAATTTGTCCTATTACATGACTAAAATCTGGGGATTTATGTCTTATAGCAGTTAGCATTACCGTAACTAATACTTGGTAGGTATGTTACAATTATTCAAAGAGAGAAACTGATCTATAAAACAAATTACTTATACAATATGCTTACTATAGAAGTCAATGCAGATGGAGAATTGGGATTACTACCAAAGTTAGAGAATAATGTCAAAGAGGCCAGCTGGGACCTCAGGCAGAGCTTCATATTGTTTAATGTCTTCATAGATTCATCGTGATACAGGTTCTGGCCCTCTGTATGGTGGGTCCAAAGTTAACTTTGCCCTGGTGACCTAACTCACATTAGCCAAATTCATAAGAGATGATTTGTAAAGCCTGTTGCCAATATATTCATTTACTCTGACACCTGTTATACTATTCTGAATACCCATGGTAAGTCCAAGAAACATATTTACCAATCCTACCTTTTAAGTCCTTTTTTCCCCCAGACTCTAGGAAGACCACAATTCTGTTGACATAATTATTTTAAATAGTCAACTTATAGTACAAATGAGCAGATAAATATTACATCATTATCTCCCTGCAGATTTATCTGACTCAGTAGATAGAGACTGGGAAGGGATTGATTTTGAAACCATTTTTTAAGGTGGATTGCTCTACAAATGACTATATAAATCTGCTTTGTGGATAGTTATTAGTTTTACTCTAAATGATTGAAAGTTTCCTCCATTTGGGGGCCATATTATGCTGAAAAGCGATATATATGACCTAACGTCATAAAAGACAAGAAGTGGGAATAAAAAAAGAGGATTGAACAATTAGATAATGAGAAACAAAAAGCCCTGAAGAGAGATATAGACATCAAAGTAAAAGGATGTTTCCCATGACATCAGTACCTAGATTGGTGGCCCAAAGAAAACTGAGGTGATTGGATTATTTATAGAATCACTGTGCTTATGTTTGTGCTCTGTAAATACATCACTACATGATCCTGCATGCCTGAAGTAAATGAAACTTTACAATGTATTTATAGAACATCTGCCCCATATGCTCTCCCTTCTTCAGAATCAAAATTCAAGCCAAAAGTGTCCCATCAAAAAGTAAAATTTACTGGGTCAGGCAATTAGAAGGTCAATTGTAAGAGGTCAGATTTTGTAGGAAAAGAAAAAAGGAAACCTTAACATGAAAAAGAAATTGTTTTTAATATTTAACGTGGGTCATGCCAACAGAATAGAGCATATCTATTGAAAAGTTCAAAGTGTTCTTGAACCCACTGCAACATCAGAAATATCTTATTACAAATCAAAGGTCATAAACTGAAACATGCTTTAAAATCTGTGTTTTCAGGAAAATTCTGTACAGGGACTCTGTTCTAGTACACCCTTCCATAAAAAAACCTTCTCTATCATTGCCCTTCATTGTGTTCATCTGGTCTACCAGAGAAGATTATATCTGTATATCTATATATATCTATATATAGATATATAGATATATCTCTATATACATGATGGACAGATAGATAGAAGCTCCACAAAGCAAAAACTGCATTTTTTTTTCTTCTTTTGCCCCTTTAGCCAAGTATCCAGGATGGAGACAAGGAAGACAACCTACTGTAATGCAGAAATTAAAACACTGGAACTCCTATTAACTTAATCTCATTCTACTTTTTAAATGTTTTATAATATAACATAATATTTTACTTATAAAATACTTATTTTGGGAATACACACACAAAACTTCTTAGGACTAAAAATTTATAGACCAGTGCCTTATGGAAACTAGCATAAGAGAAAAAAAAAAAATTAAACTAATGCGCTGACTTGGCTGTTGCCATGCCGAAGGTGTAGCTGCAGAGAAAATGAAATGGATGCCCTTGAGATTGAATTCATTCTTTCATTCAGCAATTATGCATTGGGTATCTACCATATGCCAGAGGCTGTGTGGGGCAGCAGTCACCAGAGAAGTGATTGTGTTGTTAAAAATAGAGTGAAGTGACAGTAAATCCATGACCATTTTTCCCAACTGGGATTGCCCTTCCCTTTTCTGAAAAGGGCTCTGATCCCTTATCTTCAGGTAAGGACATCCCTGGAGGAAGGCCACCCTTCCTGTGTGGCTGAGAAACTATGATCTACACTGTGGTCACTTAGTGAATACTTATTGATACACTGACGGTGGGATTGCCAACACAAAAGAAAAATAAATTAATTCAGTGATTCCAGTATTGCTCAGGATTGTCAAATTCATATACTTTTCAATTATAGGGGCCAGTATCCCAAGAGAGTAAATGGAATCCATATACAGTTGCCGTGAGTGACAAAGGATTATTTCTCACTACATCCTAACAACTGCCCTAACAGATACCTGGGGAGCCTTGCATGCTGCATTCACATGTAACCATATAATTAGATAGATAAAACCAAATACATACAGCAAGATTTTGATACAAGACCAAACTTTGAATGATCCCTGAGTTTAATACACATGAGGGGAAAAGCTGTAACTGACAAATTACACACATAAGGCAGCCATATGATTTGGAATAATATCCTCCCCAAAAAAGGAAATGTCTGACACACATTTGTTTTTTCTTTTCTATTTTTTTTTTCCTTCTTAGAGAACATTTACGTGGCTTGCTTAGTCATGTGATTTTCTGTCTTGCAGACATCTGGCTGAGCACGTCATAATGTTGTAATGCATGTTGTGTCTCTCAAAGCAATGTTTCTCCAAAATTCAATCCCTGTTTAAACAAAAGTGACTTTCTCTTTCCACATTAAAATTAAGATCCAAAAAAATATTTTCACGTATTATAATGGCCCTAGCATTTCCCATGTCTGTAAGACAGGAACTTTAGCAAGATTTGATCCATCTTCAAAAGACCCACAATCCTCAAGGGCAGTCTATTTATATAGAGATCACAACGATAAAACATGTGGTTGATTTGATTACCTTAGTAGATGGAAAAGTAGGAATCAACCAGTTGAGTTTTACTCCACTCACTCCAGACATCTAATGGATGAAAGATTATTACCTTTTTTGGCCACAGAATCTGCCAGAAGGAGTTTCTGCTGTGAAGCACTGGAAAGAGAGATAGAGAATTTTGAATGTCATTGGCTTTCCTCCCTCATTCTTTATTCAGTATGTCTGCCAGCAATTTTCAATAAATTCTTCATTGCCCAATAATTATTCTATTTGACTCCTAGAAATAGGATTCAATCTGATTTAGATTCCTGTGTTAATATTCAAAGATATCATAATAATATTATTATGTGAAGTAATTAAGAATTATCAAATCTAAAGGAATGTACTAGTAAAAACATACACATGTTTTTCAAAAATATAGGCATACATTTTAATATATCCCAATATATGTGTGTGTATAAAATAGAGAATGTGTGTGATGAAAATATGATATAGACTATACCTAACGTTATTTAGTCTTAAGCTCTCAGAGTCACAAATGCAAAAAAACTCTAGCAGTCTAGCGACATAGTTTTGAAGAAAGGAAAAGTGGAAGCAAGCCAACTTAGGAACTGATTAAGTATTCAGCAGAGAATTTTCTGTGGTTCTGTCAAAAGGCTCTGTCAGTGCATTTAACTATGTGGACAAAAGGTTGTTGAAATCACACAAAGGATTTTTCCAATTCAAATGCTACAGATGAAACGATATTCACAGAGAAACACACCAGATCTTCAAAGCTTAATAAAAGCCACATCTATTCATTTTATGACTTGAACTTACAAGTGAAGTAAGAAACCAGTATAAAACAAGCATAAAGAAATCTCTTTAGGAATGGAATTCCTATTTGTACTTTGCATATTTACTTCAAGGCACACATTCAAGAAGAGGGCAAGTGCTAGGGTAGACACAAAGCAGAGATGTGAGTAGGTTATTTCACCCTACTGTAAGAATAGCATCATTTGTATCTGGCCTCAAA
Organism: Lipotes vexillifer; assembly: GCF_000442215.2. Classification (NCBI taxonomy): domain Eukaryota; kingdom Metazoa; phylum Chordata; class Mammalia; order Artiodactyla; family Lipotidae; genus Lipotes; species Lipotes vexillifer. The sequence goes on along the minus strand of NW_006793856.1, from coordinate 1,181,203 downwards.
AACCTCATTATGTGAAAAGTGGGCACACTTTTGTCTTAGAATGTTTGTAAAGAGAGATCACCAATTTAGCAGAATAGTCTGAAGACTTAACATTCAAAGCAGCCATGTATTCAAATTTGAATAAAGCCTAAGAACTGAACAAAATGACTCCATATATTTTAATAGCTCCTTGATAAAACTTCTTTACTTTCATGAGTCAATAGGTATAATAGTTTCAACCAGTACTAACTCAACAGTAGAGGAAAAAAAGCAACAGGTCAGATTGCCTTTATGAGGTGGGGGTGAATTCTGTGCTCTTCCTCCTGCTAAGATTCTGTGCTCATCCTATAGTCAAATCATATAAGGTTCTGATTAGAGAGACCTCAGAAACATTTCAGAGAGAATTGCTCAAACTGTGTTGTAGAGACTCCTTAGTACCACAGGGGCCGACAGGAGAGCAGGGAAGTGATAGGGGAGCAAGAGGAATGGAACTGGGCTGGCCTCTGGAAGAATAGAGATGCTCTGATTTTCTTTTTAGTCACTTTATTGAGATATGACTGATACAAAAAGCTGTACATAGTTAATGTATACAGTTTGATGAGTTTGGAGACGAGTATTCATTATGAAACCATCACCACAATCAAAGCCATAAACTTATCCATCACCTCCAAAAGTTTCCTATGACCCCTTTTATGTATTTATATATTTGTTATTTTTTTTAATTCTGGGACAAGAGCACTTATAAGATCTACTCTCTTAGCAAATTTTCACGTATACAATATAACATTGTGAACTGTAGTCTCTATGTTGTACAGTAGATCTCTAGAATTTACCCATCTTTCATAACTGAAATTTTGTAGCCTTTGACTAGCATCCTTCCATTTTCTCCTCCTATCAGCCACTGGCAAACACCATTCTACTCTCTAGTTCTATGCGTCTGACCATTTTATATTGCCCATTAAAGTAGGATCATACAATATTGGTCCTTCTGTGTCTGACTTAATTCACTTAGCTTAATGACCCCCACATGCATTTATGTTGCCACAAATGGCAGGATTTCCTTCTTTTTAAAGGCTGAATGATATACTACTGTAAGAATTCTACTGGGGTAGTGAGGAAGATGGCGGAAGAGTAAGACGCGGAGATCACCTTCCTCCCCACGGATTCACCAGAAATACATCTACACGTGGAACAACTCCTACAGAACACCTACTGAATGCTGGCAGAAGACCTCAGACCTCCCAAAAGGCAAGGAAGTCCCCATGTACCTGGGTAGGGCAAAAGAAAAAAGAATAAACAGAGACAAAAGGATAGGGATGGCACCTGCACCAGTGGGAGGGAACTGTGAAGGAGGAAAGGTTTCCACACACTAGGAAGCCACTTCACTGGCGGAGACTGCGGGTGGCGGAGGAGGGAAGCTTCAGAGCCGCGGAGGAGAGCGCAGCAACAGGGGTGCGGAGGGCAAAGCGGAGAGATTCCCGCACAGAGGATTGGGGCCGACCGGCACTAACCAGCCCAAGAGGCTTGTCTGCTCACTCACCGGGGTGGGCGGGGCTGGGAGCTGAGGCTCGGGCTTCAGTCGGCAGGGAGAGGACTGGGGTTGGCGGTGTGAACACAGCCGGCAGGGGGTTAGTGTGCCACGGCTGGCAAGGAGGGAGTCCGGGGAAAAGTCTGGACCTGCCAAAGAGGCAAGAGACTTTTTCTTCCCTCTTTGTTTCCTGGTGAGCGGGGAGAGGGGATTAAGAGCGCTGCTTAAAAGGAGCTCCAGAGACGGGCGCGAGCCACGGCTGAAAGCACGGACCCCAGGGACAGGCATGAGACGCTAAGGCTGCTGCTGCCGCCACCAATAAGCCTGTGTGCGAGCACAGGTCACTATGTGCGAGCACAGGTCCCCTGCTTCTGGGGAGCCTGTGCAGCCCGCCACTGCCAGGGTCCCGGGATCCAGGGACAACTCCCCCGGAAGAACGCATGGCGCGCTTTAGGCTGGTGCAACGTCATGCTGGCCTCTGCCGCCGCAGGCCCCGCACTCCATGCCCCTCCCTCCCCCCCCGGCCTGAGTGAGCCAGAGCCCCTGCATCAGCAGCTCCTTTAACCCCGTCCTGTCTGAGCGAAGAACAGACGCCCTCCTGCGACCTACACGCAGAGGCGGGGCCAAACCCAAAGCTGAGCCCCGGGAGCTGTGAGAACAAAAAAGAGAAAGGGAAGTTTCTCCCAGCAGCCTCAGAAGCAGCGGATTAAAGCTCCACAATCAACTTGATGTACCCTGCATCTGTGGAATACATGAATAGACAACGAATCATCCCAAATTGAGGAGGTGGACTTTGAGAGCAAGATTTATGATTTTTTTTCTCCTTTTCCTCTTTTTGTGAGTGTGTATGTGTATACTTCTGTGTGAGATTTTGCCTGTATAGCTTTGCTTCCACCATTTGTCCTAGGGTTCTATCCGTCCGTTTTTGTTTTTCTTTTTAAAAAAAATTTTTTTTCTGAATAATTATTTTTTATTTTAATAACTTTATTTTATCTTACTTTATATTATTTTACCTTCTTTCCTTCTTTCCTTCCTTCCCTCCCTCCCTCCCTCCTTTCTGCCTTCCTTCCTTCCTTCCTCCCTCCCTCCCTCCCTCCCTTTCTTCCTTTCTTTCTTTCTTTCTTTCTTTCTTTCTTTTTCTTCTTTTTCTCCCTTTTCTTCTGAGTCGTGTGGATGAAAGGCTGTTTGTGCTGCAGCCAGGAGTCAGTGCTGTGCCTCTGAGGTGGGAGAGCCAACTTCAGGACACTGGTCCACAAGAGACCTCCGAGCTCCACATAATATCAAACGACAAAAGTCTCCCAGAGATCTCCATCTCAACACCAGCACCCAGCTTCACTCAACGACCAGCAAGCTACAGTGCTGGACACCCCATGCCAAACAACTAACAAGACAGGAACACAACCCCACCCATTAGCAGAGAGGCTGCCTAAAATCATAATAAGTCCACAGACCAAAACACACCACCCCAAAACACACCACCAGACGTGGACCTGCCCACCAGAAAGACAAGATCCAGCCTCATCCACCAGAACACAAGCACTAGTCCGCTCCACCAGGAAGCCTACAAAACCCACTGAACCAACCTTAGCCACTGGGGACAGACACCAAAAACAACAGGAACTACGAACCTGCAGCCTGTAAAAAGGAGACCCCAAACACAGTAAGATAAGCAAAATGAGAAGACACAAAAACACACAGCAGATGAAGGAGCAAGATAAAAACCCACCAGACCTAACAAATGAAGAGGAAATAGGCAGTCTACCTGAAAAAGAATTCAGAATAATGATAGTAAAGATGATCCAAAATCTTGGAAATACAATAGAAAAAATGCAAGAAACATTTAACAAGGACCTAGAAGAACTAAAGATGAAACAAGCAACAATGAACAACACAAAAAATGAAATTAAAAATACTCTAGATGGGATCAATAGCAGAATAATTGAGGCAGAAGAACGGATAAATGACCTGGAAGATAAAATAGTGGAAATAACTACTGCAGAGCAGAATAAAGAAAGAAGAATGAAAAGATCTGAGGACAGTCTCAGAGACCTCTGGGACAACATTAAATGCACCAACATTCGAATTATAGGGGTTCCAGAAGAAGAGAAAAAGAAAGGGACTGAGAAAATATTTGAAGAGATTATAGTTGAAAACTTCCCTAATATGGGAAAGGAAATAGTTAATCAAGTCCAGGAAGCACAGAGAGTCCCATACAGGATAAATCCAAGGAGAAATACGCCAAGACACATATTAATCAAACTGTCAAAAATTAAATACAAAGAAAGCATATTAAAAGCAGCAAGGGAAAAACAACAAATAACACACAAGGGAATCCCCATAAGGTTAACAGCTGATCTCTCAGCAGAAACTCTACAAGCCAGAAGGGAGTGGCAGGACATACTGAAAGTGATGAAGGAGAAAAACCTGCAACCAAGATTACTCTACCCAGCAAGGATCTCATTCAGATTTGATGGAGAAATTAAAACCTTTACAGACAAGCAAAAGCTGAGAGAGTTCAGCACCACCAAACCAGCTTTACAACAAATGCTAAAGGAACTTCTCTAGACAAAAACACAAGAGAAGGAAAAGTCCTATAATAACGAACCCAAAACAATTTAGAAAATGGGAATAGGAACATACATATCGATAATTACCTTAAATGTAAATGGACTAAATGCTCCCACCAAAAGACACAGATTGGCTGAATGGATACAAAAACAAGACCCATATATATGCTGTCTACAAGAGACCCACTTCAGACCTAGAGACACATACAGACTGAAAGTAAGGGGATGGAAAAAGATATTCCATGCAAATGGAAACCAAAAGAAAGCTGGAGTAGCAATTCTCATATCAGACAAAATAGACTTTAAAATAAGGACTATCAGAAGAGACAAAGAAGGACACTACATAATGATTAAGGGATCGATCCAAGAAGAAGATATAACAATTGTAAATATTTATGCACCCAACATAGGAGCACCTCAATACATAAGGCAAAAACTAGCAGCCATAAAAGGGGAAATCGACAGTAACACATTCATAGTAGGGGACTTCAACACCCCACTTTCACCAATGGACAGATCATCCAAAATGAAAATAAATAAGGAAACACAAGCTTTAAATGATACATTAAACAGGATGGACTTAATTGATATTTATAGGACACTCCATCCAAAAACAACAGAATACACATTTTTCTCAAGTGCTCATGGAACATTCTCCAGGATAGATCATATCTTGGGTCACAAATCAATCCTTGGTAAATTTAAGAAAATTGAAATTGTATCAAGTATCTTTTCCGACCATAATGATAGGAGACTAGATATCAATTACAGGAAAAGATCTGTAAAAAATACAAACACATGGAGGCTAAACAATACACTACTTAATAACGTAGTGATCACTGAAGCAATCAAAGATGAAATTAAAAAAATAACTAGAAACAAATGACAATGGAGACACGACGAACAAAAAAACCCCAAAGTTAGCAGAAGGAAGGAAATCAAAAAAATTCATATCGTACAAGCCCACCTTAAGAAGCAGGAAACATCTCGAATAAACAACCTAACCTTGCACCTCAAGCAATTAGAGAAAGAAGAACAAAAAAACCCCAGAGTTAGCAGAAGGAAAGAAATCATAAAAATCAGATCAGAAATAAATGAAAAAGAAATGAAGGAAACAATAGCAAAGATCAATAAAACTAAAAGCTGGTTCTTTGAGAAGATAAACAAAATAGATAAACCATTAGCCAGACTCATCAAGAAAATAAGGGAGAAGACTCAAATCAATAGAATCAGAAATGAAAAAGGAGAAGTAACAACTGACACTGCAGAAATACAAAAAATCATGAGGGATTACTACAAGCAACTCTATGCCAATAAAATGGACAATCTGGAAGAAATGGACAAATTCTTAGAAATGCACAAACTGCCAAGACTGAATCAGGAAGAAATAGAAAATATGAACAGACCAATCACAAACACTGAAATTGAAACTGTGATTAAAAATCTTCCAACAAACAAAAGCCCAGGACCAGATGGCTTCACAGGCGAATTCTATCAAACATTTAGAGAAGAGCTAACACCTATCCTTCTCAAACTCTTCCAAAATATAGCAGAGGGAGGAACACTCCCAAACTCATTCTACGAGGCCACCATCACCTTGATACCAAAACCAGACAAGGATGTCACAAAGAAAGAAAACTACAGGCCAATATCACTGATGAACATAGATGCAAAAATCCTCAACAAAATACTAGCAAACAGAAAGCAACAGCACATTAAAAGTATCATACACCATGATCAAGTGGGGTTTATTCCAGGAATGCAAGGATTCTTCAATATATGCAAATCAATCAACGTGATACACCATATTAACAAATTGAAGGAGAAAAACCATATGATCATCTCAATAGATGCAGAGAAAGCTTTCAACAAAATTCAGCACCTATTTATGATAAAAACCCTGCAGAAAGTAGGCATAGAGGGAACTTTCCTCAACATAATAAAGGCCATATATGACAAACCCACAGCTAACATAGTCCTCAATTGTGAAAAACTGAAAGCATTTCCATTCAGATCAGGAACAAGACAAGGTTGCCCACACTCACCATTCTTATTCAACATAGTTTTGGAAGTTTTAGCCAATCCTTGGTAAATTTAAGAAAATTGAAATTGAAATATAAATTTATAAATTGAAATTGAAATACTTTTTAGCTCCGCAGCATGTGGGATCTTCCTGGACCGAGGCATGAACCCATATCCCCTGCATCGGCACACGGACTCTCAACCACTGCGCCACCAGGGAAGCCCAGATTTTTTTTTTCTTTTTTTTTGCTATTGAGTTGTATGAGTTTTTCAGATATTTTGGATATTAATCCCTTATCAGTGATATGATTTGCTAGTATTTTCTCCCATTTCTTAGGTTGCCCTTTGTTTTGTTGATGGTTTTTGTTGCTGTGCAGAAGCTTTTTAGTTTGATGTAGTCCCATTTATTGCTTTTGTGCCCTTTGATTTTGGTGTCAAATCTAAGAAGTCATTGCTGAGACCAATGTCAAGGAACTTCCCCCCAAGTTTTCTTCTAGATGATGTATAATTTCTTGTCTTACTTTCAAGTGTTTAATATATTTAATTTGATTTCTGTATATGGTGTAAGATAGGGGCCCAGGTTCATTCTTTTGCACATGGCTGTCCAATTTCTCCAACACCATGTATTAAAGAAACTATCCTTTCTCCATTGCATATTTTTGGCCCTTTTGTCATGAAGTAATTCACCATATAGGCATGAATCTGTTTCTGGGCTCTCCATTGTGTTCCATGGATCTATGACTCTGTTTTTATGCTAATACCATTACCTTTGCTTTGTAATATATTTTGAAATGAGGAAGAACGTTGTCTCCAGCTTTGTTCTTCTTTCTCAACATTGCTTTTGTCATTTGGGATATTTTGTGGTTTCATACAAATTTTAAGATGGTTTTTCCTACTTCTGTGGAAAACACCATTTGAATTTCGACTGGGATTACATTGAATCTATAGATCACTTTGAGTAATATAAACTTTTTGTGTGTGTGTGTGTGGTACGCGGGCCTCTCACTGTTGTGGCCTCTCCCGTAGCAGAGCACAGGCTCTGGACACGCAGGCTCAGCAGCCATGGCTCACGGGCCCAGCTGCCCCACGGCATGTGGGATCCTCCCGGACCGGGGCACGAACCTGTGTCCCCTGCATCGGCAGGCAGACTCTCAACCACTGCACCACCAGGGAAGCCCCCTAGGTAGTATAAACTTTTTAACAATATTAATTCTTCCAGTCCATGAGCAGAAAATGTCTTTCCATTTATTTGCATCTTCTTCAATTTCTTTTATTAGTGTCATAGTTTTCAGAGTACAAATCCCTTGCCTCCTTGATGAAATTTATCCCTAGGTATTTTATTCATTTTGATGTAATTATAAGTGAAATTTTTTCTTAATTTTTCTTTCTAATAGTTCATAATTTGTGTATAGAAATGCAACAGATTTTTGTGTATTGATTTTGCAACAAATTCATTTATTCTGACAGTTTTAGATGGAGTTTCAAGGGTTTTCTATCTATAATATCATGTCATCTGAAAATACTGTCAGTTTTACCTCTTCTTTTCCAATTTGGATGTCTTTTATTTCTTTTTCTTGACTAATTGCTCTGGCTAGGACTTCCAGTACCACGTTGAATAAAAGTGGTAAGAGTGGGCATCTCTGTCTTGTTCCTGATCTTAAAGGACAAGCTATCAGCTTTTTACCATTGAAAATGTAAGTTGTGGGCTTGTCATATATGGCCTTTATTATGTTGATGTATATTCCTCAATACCCAGTTTGGGTTTTTTCATGAATGGATGTTGGACTTTGTCAAATGCTTTTTCTGCATTTATTGAGATAATCATATGAATTTTTCCCTTCATTTTGTTAATGTGGGGTATCAGATTTATTGTTTTGTGGGTGTTGAACTATCCATGCATCTCTGAAATAAATCTGACATGACAATTGTGTGTAATCCCTTTTATGTATTATTGAATTCTATTTACTAATATTTTATTAGGAATTTTTACATCTATGTTCATCAGGAATCTTAACGTATAATTTTCTTTTCTTGTAGCGTCCTTGTCTGATTTTAGTATCAGAGCAATGCTGGCCTCATAAAATGAGTTTGGAAATGTTTCCTCCTTTTTTATATCTTGGAAGAGTTTGAGAAGGATTGGTATTAATTTTTTAAAGGATGGGAGAATTCATCCATGAAGCCATCTGGTCCTGTGCTTTTCTTTGTTGGGAGTTTTTTGATTACTGATTCAATTGCCTTATTTTTTATTAGTCTGTTCATGCTTTCTATTTATTCTTGATTCAGTCTTGGTAAGTTGTATGTTTATAGGAATTTAACCATTTTTTCTAGGTTGTCCAATTTTTGTTATATAATTATTCATAATAGTCATTTAAGTTTTTAAAATTTCTGTACCATCAGTTGTAAAATCTCATCTTTCACTTCTGATCTTATTTATTTGAGCCTTCTCTCTTTTCTCAGTCTAGCTAATAATTTGTCAATTTTATTTATCTTTTGAAAAAGCCAACTCTTAGTTCTATTTTTTCTACTATTTTTCTATCCTCTATTTTGTTTATTGCTGCCCTAATCTTTATTATTTACTTCCTTCTGCTAACTTTGGGCTTAGTTTGTTCTTCCCTTTCTAATGCCTTGGGGTGTAAAGTTAGACTGCTTATTTGAAATCTTTCTTCTTTTTTAATGTAGATGTTTATTGCTACAAATATCTCTGTTAGTACTGATTTTACTTCATCCCATAAGTTGGTATGTTGTGTTTTTCTTTGTCTCAAGATATTTTCTTATTTCCTTTTTTGACCCAATGGATGGTAAAGTGTTTTATTTAATTTCCATGTATTTAAGAATTTTCCCATTTTCGTTCTATTATTGATTTCTAGGTCCATTCTACTGTGATCAGAAAAGATACTTTGGTTGATTACAGTCTTCTTAAATTTGTTAAGACTTGTTTTTTCAACCTAGCATGTGATCTATTTTAGAGGATGCTCCATGCACGTTTGAGAAGAATGAGTATTCTGCTGCTGTTTGGTGAAATGTCCTATACATGTCTATCAGGTACATTTGGTCTATAGGGTTGTTCAGTTCTGTTGTTTCCTTATTGATTTCCTGTCTGGATGATATATTTATTATTGATAGTGAGGTATTGAAGTCTCCTACTATTATTGTATTGTGTATTTTTTCCTTCAGATCTGCCAGTGTTTGCAGAGTAGCTCTTCTTTTATGGGTCTAAATAAGGGAGCTCCAAGTAATAAGCCATTAAAAAAAACAAGGGAATGTTCTGCTAACTTTTTTTTAACATCTTTATTGGAGTATAATTTCTTCACAATGGTGTGTTAGTTTCTGCTTTATAACAAAGTGAATCAGCTATACATATAAACACATCCCCATATCTCCTCCCTCTTGTGTCTCCCTCCCACCCCTCTAGATGGCAACAAAGCACCAAGCTGATCTCCCTGTATTATGTGGCTGCTTCCCATTAGCTATCTGTTTTACATTCGGTAGTGTATATATGTCCATGCCACTCTCTCACTTTGTCCCAGCTTACCGTTCCCCCTCCTTGTGTCCTCAAGTCCATTCTCTATGTCTGAGTCTTTAATGCTATCCTGCCACTAGGTTTTCAGAACCTTTTTTTTTTTTAGATTCCATATATATGTGTTAGCATACAGTATTTGTTTTTGTCTTTCCGACTTACTTCACTCTGTATGACAGACTCTAGGTCCATCTACCTCACTACAAATAAATCAGTTTCATTTCTTTTTATGAGGTCAGGGAGCCTGATTCCTCCAGCTCCATTTTTCTTTCTCAAGAATGCTTTGGCTATTTGGGGTCTTTTCTGTTTCTATACAAACTGAAATTTTTTGTTCTAGTTTTGTGAAAAATACCATTGGTAGTTTGGTAGGGATTGCATTGAATCTGTAGATTGCTTTGGTAGTATAGTCATTTTCACAATGTTGATTTTTCCAATCCAAGAACATGGTATATCTCTCCATCTGTTTTTATCATCTTTAATTTCTTTCATCAGTGTCTTATAGTTTTCTGCATACAGGTCTTTTGTCTCCTTAGATAGGTTTATTCCTAGATATTTTATTCTTTTTGTTGCAATAGTAAATGGGAGTGTTTACCTTTTATTTTTTATTTATTTATTTATTTATTTTTGCAGTACACGGGCCTCTCACTGTTGAGGCCTCTCTCGTTGCAGAGCACAGGCTCTGGATGCACAGGCTCAGCGGCCATGGCTCATGGGCCCAGCCGCTCCGCAGCATGTGGGATCCTCCCAGACCAGGGCACGAACCCGTGTCCCCTGCATCGGCAGTCGGACTCTCAACCACTGCACCACCAGAAAAGCCCTGGGAGTGTTTTCTTAACTTCACTTTCAGATTTTTCATCATTAGTGTATAGGAATGCAAGAGATTTGTGTGCATTAATATTGAATCCTGCTACTTTACTAAATTCATTGATTAGCTCTAGTAGTTTTCTGGTGGCATCTTTAAGATTCTCTATGTATAGTATCATGTCATCTGCAAACAGTGACAGCTTTACTTCTTCTTTTCCAATTTGGATTCCTTTTATTTCTTTTTCTTCTCTGATTGCTGTGGCTAAAACTTCCAAACTCTGATGAATAATAGTAGTGAGAGTGGACAACCTTGTCTTTCCTGATCTTAGAGGAAATGGTTTCATGTTTTCACCATTGAGAAAAATGTTGGCTGTGAGGTTGTCATATATGGCCTTTATTATGTTGAGGTAAGTTCCCTCTGTGCCTACATTCTGGAGGGTTCTTATCATAAATGGGTGTTGAATTTTTTCAAAAGCATTTTATGCATCTATTGAGATGATCATATGGTTTTTATCCTTCAATTTGTTAACTTGATGTATCACATTGATTGATTTCCATATATTGAAGAATCCTTGCATTCCTGGGATACACCCCACTTGATCATGGTGTATGATCCTTTTAATGTGCTGTTGGATTCCGTTTGCTAGTATTTTGTTGAGGACTTTTGCATCTATGTCCATCAGTGATATTGGCCTGTAGTTTTCTTTCTTTGTGACATCTTTGTCTGGTTTGGTATCAGGGTGATGGTGGCCTCGTAGAATGAGTTGGGAAGGTTCCTCCCTCTGCTATATTTTGGAAGAGTTTAAGAGGATAGGTGTTAGCTCTTCTCTAAATGTTTGATAAAATTCACCTGTGAAGCCATCTGGTCCTGGGCTTTTGTTTACTGGAAGATTTTTAATCACAGTTTCAATTTCAGTGCTTGTGATTGGTCTGTTCATGTTTTCTATTTCCTCCTGGTTCAGTCTCAGAAGGTTGTGCTTTTCGAAGGAGTTGTCCATTTCTTCCAGGTTGTCCATTTTATTGGCATATAGTCTCTCATGATCCTTTGTATTTCTGCAGTGTCATTTGTTGCTTCTCCTTTTTCATTTCTAATTCTATTAATTTGAGTCTTTTCCCTTTTTTTCTTGATGAGTCTGGCTAATGGTTTATCAATTTTGTTTATCTTCTCAAAGAACCAACTTTCAGTTTTATTGATCTTTGCTATTGTTTCCTTCATTTCTTTTTCATTTATTTCTGATCTGATCTTTATGATTTCTTTCCTTCTGCTAACTTTGGGGTTTTTTTGTTCTTCTTTCTCTAATTGCTTTAGGTGTAAGGTTAGGTTGTTTATTTCAGATGTTTCTTGTTTCTTGAGGTAGGACTGCATTGCTAAACACTTGCCTCCTATAGGTTTTGTGTTGTCGTGTCTCCATTGTCATTTGTTTCTAGGTATTTTTTAATTTTCTCTTTGATTTCTTAAGCAATCTATTGGTTATTTATAGTGTAATGTTTAGTGTCCATGTGTTTGTATTTTTTACAGATATTTTTTCTGTAACTGATATCTAGTCTCATAACATTGTGGTCGGAAAAGATACTTGATATGATTTCAATTTTCTTAAATATACCAAGGCTTGATTTGTGACCCAATATGTAATCTATCCTGGAGAATGTTCCATGAGTACTTGAGAAGAAAGTGTATTCTGTTGTTTTTGGATGGAATGTCCTATAAATATCAATTAAGTACATCTGTTTAATGTATCATTTAAAGCTTGTGTTTCCTTATTTATTTTCATTTGGATGATCTGTCATTTGGTGAAAGTGGGGTATTAACATCCCCTACTATGATTGTGTTACTGTTGAGATCCCCTTTTATGGCTGTTAGCATTCCCTTTTAGGTATTGCAGTGCTCCTACGTTGGGTGCATAAATATTTATAACTGTTATATCTTCTTGGATTGATCCCTTGATCCTTATGTAGTGTCTTTCTTTGTCTCTTGTAAGAGTCTTTATTTTAAAGTCTATTTTGTCTGGTATCAGAATTGCTACTCCAGCTTTCTTTTGATTTCCATTTGCATGGAATATCTTTTTCCATCCCCTCACTTTCAGTCTGTATGTGTCCCTAGGTCTGAAGTGGGTCTCTTGTAGGCAGCATATATAGGGGTCTTGTTTTGTATCCATTCAGCCAGTCTATGTCTTTTAGTTGGAACATTTAATCCATTTACATTTAAGGTACTTTTTGATATGTATGTTTCTATTACCATTTTCTTAATTGTTTTGGGTTTGTTATTGTAGGTCTATTCCACTCTTGTGTTTCCTGCCTAGAGAAGTTCCTTTAGCATTTGTTGTAAAGCTGGCTTGGTGGTGCTGAATTCTCTTAACTTTTGCTTGTATGTAAAGGATTTAATTACTCTGTCGAATCTGAATGAGATCCTTGCTGGCTAGAGTAATCTTGCTTGTAGGTTCTTCCCTTTCATCACTTTAAATATGTCCTGCCATTCCCTTCTGGCTTACAGAGTTTCTGCTGAAAGATCAGCTGTTTCCCTTATGGGGATTTCCTTGTATATTATTTGTTGCTTTTCCCTTGCTGATTTTAATATATATATTTTTTGTATTTAATTTTTGATAGTTTGATTAACATGTGTCTTGGCATGTTTTTCCTTGGATTTATCCTTAATGGGACTTTATGTGATTCCTTCCTTTCCCATATTAGGGAAGTTTTCAACTATAATCTATTTAAATATTCTCTCAGTCCCTCTTTTTTTTTCTCTTCTTCTTCTGGTAACACTATAATTTGTTTGTTGGTGCATTTAAGGTTGTCCCAGAAGTCTCTGAGACTGTCCTCAATTCTTTTCATTCTTTTTTCTTTATTCTGCTCTGCTGTAGTTATTTCCACTATTCTATCTTCCAGGTCACTTCTCCGTTCTTCTGTTTCAATTATTCTGCTATTGATTCCTCTGGAGAATATATTTTTCATTCTGATTTTTTTTTTTTTTGGACAACAGTTTTGGGGGGATTTTTTTGCACACACACACATTGTATTTTATTTTTTACAAGAGATAAAATAAGCTGACACCAAGCATTGTAAATGAATTACCACAACAAAAGCAACAATGATTGCAATTAGCAAACATGAAACACACTCATACTATGTCATAATATTGACATTCAGTCCAGGAATCCTCCACTGTAACAGCTCCTTTACTTTGCAGTGAAAATTGATTCGTATATTTTTTGCCTCTGAGTCCTGTTGGGATTATTTTTTTTATTCAAACAGAAAGTCTCAAAAATTATGATCATCTTCATCAGTTCACTCAGTCCCATGTAATTAATTTTTTTTATCTTGATCTTTTGTTAGCACTTTTTGAATTCATCAGTTTTCCATTAGAGTTCTGAAAATGTTTATTCATTCAGTTCAGCAGTATAGTCAGTTACCAGAAACCTGTACTTGTCAGAGTCTTTTCCATGAATTCCTTGAAGATGAAACCCTTTTATAGGAACATTTTTGCGAAAGCATCAGAGTACACCCAGAACTGTCTGTAAATGACAAAAGACTTAAAAATGACCACAGTTAAAGATTTGATGAAAGTTCATAATAATTCAATTGACAAGGAAATTTAGTTATTTCTGAGATATACATTTTAAAGTAATAACTAGAATTATGACACATTACACTAGAACATGTAAGATTTTTAGAAATTTCATGTAATGTCTGAAACATTTATATGAACATATTTCCATACAAATAACCCAAAGAAAGTTTAGTATTAGTTGTTTTTTTGTTTGTTTGTTTTTTTATACTGCAGGTTCTTATTAGTCATCAATTTTATATACATCAGTGTATATGTGTCAATCCCAATCACCCAATTCAGCACACCACTATCCCCACCCCACTGCAGTTTTCCCCCCTTGGTATCCATACGTTTGTTCTCTACATCTGTGTCTCAACTTCTGCCCTGCAAACCAGTTCATCTGTACCATTTTTCTAGGTTCCACATACATACGCTAATATATGGTATTTGTTTTTCTCTTTCTGACTTACTTCCCTCTGTATGACAGTCTCTAGGTCTATCCACATCTCAGCAAATGACTCAATTTCATTCCTTTTATGGCTAAGTAATGTTCCATTGTATGTATGTACCACATCTTCTTTATCCATTCATCTGTTGATGGGCATTTAGGTTGCTTCCATGACCTGGATATTGTAAATAGTGCTGCAATGAACATTGAGGTGCATATGTCCTTTTGAATTATTGTTTTCTCAGGGTATCTCTGGAAATTTTAAAATTTCATTTATTGTGTTGTTCATCATTGTTTGTTTGCTCTTTAGTTCTCCAGGTCCTTGTTAAACGTTTCTTGTATTTTCTCCATTCTATTTCCAAGATTTTGGATCATCTTTACTATCATTACTCTGAATAATTTTTCAGGTAGACTGCTATTTCCTCTTCATTTGTTTGGTCTCATGGGTTTTTACCTTGCTCCTTTGGCTTCTGTGTATTTCTCTGTCTTCTCATTTTGTTAAACTTACTGGGTTTGGAGTCTCCTTTCCACAGGCTGCAGGTTCATAGTTCCCATTGTTTTTGGTGTCTTCCCCCAGTGGGTGAGGTTGGTTCAGTGGGTTGTGTAGGCTTCCTGGTGGAGGGGACTGGTGCCTGTGTTCTGGTGGATGAGGCTAGATCTTTTCTTCCTGGTGGGTAGGACCGCTTCTGCTCGTTTGTTTTGGGGTGTCTATGACCTTATTATGATTTTAGGCAGCCTCTCTGCTAATGGGTGGGGCTGTGTTCCTGTCTTCCTAGTTGTTTGGCATAGGGTGTCCAGCACTGTAGCTTGCTGGTCATTGAGTGGAGCTGGGTCTTAGCGTTGAGATGGAGATCTCTGGGAGAACTTTTGCCATTTGATATTACATGGAGTCGGGAAGTCTCTGGTGGACAAATGTCCTGAACTCAGCTCTCCTACCTCAGAGGCACAGGCCTAACACTGGGTCAGAGCACCAAGACCCTTTCAGCCATGTGGCTCAGAAGAAAAGGGAGGAAAGAAAAAGAAAGAAAGAAAGAAAGAAAGAAAGAAAGAAAGAAAGAAAGAAAGAAAGAAAAGAAAAGAAAGAAGGAAGGAAGGAAGGAAAGATAGAAGAATAAATAATATAAAGTTATTAAAATAAAAAATTATTCTAACTAAAAAATTTTAAAAGTAATAAAAAAAGAAAAAAAAGAGAGAGAAAGAAGAGAACAACCAGACCAAAAAACAAATCCACCAATGATAATAAGCATTAAAAACTATATTAAAAAAAAAAAAAAGGACAGACTGAACCCTCGGACAAATGGTAAAAGCAAAGTTATAGAGACAAAAATCACTGAAAGAAGCATATACATACACACTCACAAAAACAGAAAAAAGAAATATATATATATATATATATATATATATATAAAGGAAGAGCAATCAATCAATAAACAAATCTGTGAATGATAATAAAGTCTAAATACTAAACTAAGATAAACATAAAACCAGAACAAATTAGATGCAGAAAGCAAACCCCAGGTCTACAGTTGCTCCCATATTCTACTACTTCAATTTTGGGATGATTCATTGTCTATTCATGTATTCCACAGATGCAGGCACATCAATTTGATTGTGGAGATTGAATCCACTGCTCCTGAGGCTGCTGGGAGAGATTTCCCTTTCTCTTCCTTGTTCGAACAGTTCCTGGGGTTCAGCTTTGGATTTGGCTCCGCCTCTGCCTGTAGGTTGCCGGAGGGCATCTGTTCTTCACTCAGACAGGACAGCATTAAAGTAGCAGCTGATTAGGGGGCTCTGGCTCACTCAGACCAGGGGGAGGGAGGGGTACAGAATGCGGGACAAGCCTGCAGGGCAGAGGCCGGCATGATGTTGCAACAGTCTGAGGCTAGCCGTGTGTTCTCCCGGGGAAGTTGTCCCTGGATCACAGGACCCTGGCAGTGGCGGGCTGCACAGGCTCCCGGGACAGGAGGTGTGGATAGTGACCTGTGCTTGTGCACAGGTTTCTTGGTGGCTGCAGCAGCAGCCTTAGCATCTCATGCCTGTCTCTGGTGTCCACGCTGATAGCCACGGCTTGCACCCCTCCCTGGAACTCCTTTAGGTGGTGCTCTGAATCCTCTGTCCTCGTGTACCCTGAAACAATGGTCTCTTGCCTCTTTGGCAGTTCCAGAGTTTTTCCCAGACTCCCTCCCAGCAAGCTGTGGCACACTAGCCCCCTTCAGGTTGTGTTCACGCAGGCAACCCCAGTCCTCTCCCTGGGATCTGACCTCTGAAGCCCTAGCCTCAGCTCCCAGCCCCCACCAGCCCTGGCGGGTGAGCAAACAAGACTCTCAGGCTGGTGAGTGCTGGTCAGCGCTGATCCTCTGTGCGGGAATCTCTCTGCTTTGCCCCCTGCCCCCTGTTGCTGCGCTCTCCTCCGTGGCTCCGAAGCTTCCCCCATGCCCACCCTCCACCTCTACCAGTGAAGGGGCTTCCTAGTGTGTGGAAACTTTTCTCCTTCTCAGCTCCCTCCCTGAGGGAGGTCCCATCCCTGTTCTCTTGTCTCTGTTTTATCTTTTTTCTCTTGCCCTACCCAGGTACGTGGGGAGTTTCTTGCCTTTTGGGAGGTCTGAGGTCTTCTGCCAGCGTTCAGTAGGTGTTCTGTAGGAGTTGTTCCACATGTAGATGTATTTCTGATGTATTTGTGGGGAGGAAGTTGATCTCCCCATCTTACTTCTCTGCCATCTTGAAGGTCTCTAATTTTTTAAATAAAAACTTTCCCCATTTTATAGAGACTAAAACAGAAACCTGGAGAAAATACTTTCTCAAAGTCACAAAGCTTGGTAGAGGCAGAACCAAAGTTTGGATATGATTCCTCTGTCCAAGCTCTTCTGGTGAATAAGGTATGTGATGAAGAGGTCATTTCCATTTACAGGCTTTAAGACTTAGAAAATCGTAGCCATTCAGAATTAGAAGAGACTATCTTATCCAGTCTCCCAGCCAGCACAAACATCCTTTCCATAGTACCCATGACAGATGGTTATTCAGCCTCCACGTGGGTATCTCCAGAGACAGGAAGATCACTTCCTCATGTAACAGTACATTCTAGAGTAGGAACACCTCTAAACTAAAAGTGTTTTCAGATGTTGGGAAAAAACTTTACTACTTAGAACTTTACTCCTTTAGCCTTATACCTAATTTACGACCCAAGCAAAAGGATAAGCAATGTGAAACCACCACAAATGTGATTTTAATGTTTGTGTTTAACACGTTTAGGCAGAATGTATTTCTTCTGCACTCTCATAAAGTTCGGTGTATTGGTTAGAGAAACTTTGATCTGCACATCACAGAAAACTTGACAAACAGTGACATAAACCATAAATATAATTTTTCATTTTCTAATTAAGTGGTTTGGAGATAAGCAGTACCAAGATGGATTCAGTGGTTCAATGAAATTATTAAATACCCAGGATCCTTTGCTTTGCCATTTTCAGGGTCTCAGCAGTGTCTCTTTTCATCTCATTAGTAACACTGTGTTCTGTTTGAAGGACAAAACTAGCTTAACAAAAAGGGGGAGCCCAAAGAAGAAACATTTTTTAGAGTATATCACTCTAAAGGTAAAAAAGTTCTCTGACTTATGAAATTAAATATTGGATTCCCCTTGTAGGTATATCCCTTCAGAAGAAATAAAATATAGTCCAGCTAATTTGCTTGATTATAGTAGCCCTGTATTGAATCATCCTGCTTATCTCTTATTCTGATTATAAATAATTCTGGTTATAATAGAGCTTTCCATGAAGATTTTCCTGTAGG
>NW_006793856.1:1151835-1162903 GCF_000442215.2 Lipotes vexillifer | reverse complement strand
GGGAAAGAAGGCAGTTAGTGGACTGGAAGACTATATATGTTTCAATGTGGTAAAAATGAATAAATAAATAAATGGCAGAAACTTTGAAGTTATGCAAACCTCAGTTCATATCTGGACTCTGCTATATATGAGTTGTGTGAACATGGATGGTTTATTCAATATTTTTGAACTTTAATTTCTTCATCAATAAAATGGGAACATTCATAAATAAGAGAGACTATATAAAAGTTCAAATAAATAGGAGGAATTTACTAATTGGTTTCAGGAAGAAGAAAAAAGGAAGGAAGAAAGGAATGAAAGAAGGAAGGAAAGAAAAAAGAGGGAGAGGGAAGAAGGAAGGAAGGAGGGAGGGAGGAAAGAAAGAAGGAAAGAATTATATTTCCATCATTTAGTTGATATGCTGACATGAGTGTCATATGAGATTAGTTAGAGTAAGTCAGTCAAAAATTTACCTCTGAAATCAGGAAAATTTTTGTTTAGGATCTAAGGGCTAGTCTTAAGCTCTGGATCCCCAATCAATAAACTATCCCAAGAATCTCTGCTCAAACAGCCATAAGCATCTCAAATGATAGCTCCAGATTGAAAATTCTGGACATCATATCCAATAGCTTTAAAAAGTGCTTCATTGTTCTTGATTCTGTACCAAGAATGACACCAACCAGGTCCCTGACTTCTAGCAGTTATCCTCTGAGATAGTAAACACAGACATACCCATAGTGAGGCATGGAGACAGCACCAAGATGCTAGCGGCTATAACATGATATAAATTCAAACAGAACTTTCTTTCCCCCCCAACCGGAATTTTATTTTGTCTTCCAGTGGCAGAATGCAGATTAAGAGTTTAGTTGTCTTATGGCATCTTGTTACTGACTATAGTAACAGAAAAACAAACTCACCTGAAAATCCCTGAATGTGGTCAACAGGACTCAAGCATATGGGAGTTATTATTATATATGACAGAGTACAAAATATTTTTCCTTAAGCTAAAGAACTTTACCAAACATCATTTCCAGGTTAAAAGAATGTACATTTTGACTGAAGCTGCAGAGAGCATATTTTGTTTGCAGTCTGGCTGGCAGAAGGCAGATACAGACTGCCCATCATTGAGAAGAAGATGAGGGAAAAGTTTTCATTGAGACTGGATCACTCCTGCAAACAACTATCAACCAGGAGATAAAGCAGTACAGTCATAAGTTATTAGGGATATGGAATTACTGGCCCCAAATAATCCCTAAATAAGATACACTTTTTAAAAAAAGAAACAATAATCAATAGGAATCAAAATTATTACACAAAGGAGAGCTTAATTCCAAAATGAAAATAACTTTTTATCATGAATCCAATATTTTAATAGTTGAAAATTTATTAAACTAGCATTTTTCTTCAAATGCTTTCTCTCCATAAGGAGAACAGTAACACATGCCTCTACCTGAACTCTCCCATATCATGCACCACCAAACTTACACACACAGCCTCAACCAAAAACCTGTTATTCTTTCTGTCTTCCTCATTTCTAATAATGGAAAAATGGTACATGTTGAGTTTGAATTGCTGACGGTTCATCCCATGGAAGTGTTTAGAAGCAGAGAAAGACATAGATTTGTTGTTCTGGGTTTCTGTAGGTCCCGGACGTACACTGACAGGTATCTTCATCCAGATCCTTGGTTGGTCAGTGTTCCCAAAGAGTCTGAGCCACCATTAGACAAGACTTGTTGACTTTTCCTATTTCTGTGGGTACTGGTCAACATCTTCATTTACTCTCTGTCCACAGCTTGTGGCTATTTTCTCTCAGCATGCACCGGCCAGAGCCATTTGGAATGGCCCTATGAATTTTCTAGCGAAAACTGTAGGGATTTATAATATTCTTAGGAACTTACTCAGAAATTTCTAGGAATTCTGAGGAGATGGCTTGGAAGTGGATCATACGTTATGGCACACAGTAGTAGTTTATTATGCCTGAAGGAAATTATTCTTTGTAAATTATTATCAGGATGAAGGTGTCATCATTTCACCACTGACCCCTCAATTTAAGCTAACGTCTTGTCCATGGAACTATACCCAGGCCTGTGGCTATACAGAAATAGCTAGTCCATTTCTTCTTAGAGTTAACATTCAGCAAACATTGATAGATTGATCAGGCTATCTGGGTTTAACTTTCTTAATCTCCCTTACAGAAAATGTTAATGCAGATCCCTTCCCAGAATTCGAACTTCTTATAATTAAAAGTCAGACAGAGAAAGACAGATGTCATATGATATGGCTTATATGTGGAATCTAAAAAAATGATACAAATAAACTTATTTACAAAACAGAAACAGACTTACAGACTTAGAGAACAAACTTACGGTTACCAGGGGGAAAGGTCGGGGGGGAGGAATAGATTGGGAGTTTAGGATTGACATATATACACTACTATATTTAAAATAGATAACCAACAAGGACCTACTATATAGCACAGGGAACTCTGCTCAGTATTCTGTAATAACCTAAATGGGAAAAGAATTTGAAAAAGAATAGATACACATATATGTATAACTAAATTACTTTGCTGTGCACCTGTAACTAACACAACATTGTTAATCAACTATGCTACAATATAAAATAATTTTTTTTAAAAAAAGAAAATAACAAAAAAAGATGCTAAACAAACTCTCATATAAAACCAAGAGGTTTGTGATAATTTGGCAACGAGTTTTTCTTTGACTTGTACAAGACGAACATCAGTAACTATTATTCTATATTTCTAAAAACAGCATTTCCTGTCTTTTAGGCTCCTTAAGTCACAATATCGAGGGGTTTGAACATAGCCAGAGTAAAAGGCTCTTCTGATTTAGAAAACTTCCACTTGGATTTGAATATTCATTTGTTCATCGTCACCTGATTCATTTACATATTTGATCTATCCCTACGCACTTCCCTGAAGCAATGCAAGTGGCTAGGTGATTTTTTAATTTAAATAAAAAAGAGAGTGGGTTTGCTGCACGTCTTCTCTTGTTTTCCTTTATAAGATGTGCTTGCTTAATAAATTAGAAATGCTAGAGAGATGACAAGTTCAAACTGTGTAGCAATTTGGCCCAACCTGAACAGCAGGGGGAAGGTGTAAAAAGGTGGATGAATGAATAAAGTAGATGGGCAATTTGGGGTGAGTGCTTTGGGGACACCACATGCTAAACACTGAAACCTTTAGAAACATTGCTCATGTGGAGAATGAAGAAGGGTAACTGTGGATAAGAATTAAGAATTGTAGATGAGTCCACTGGATGGAGACCGTTAACGGGTAATACGCTGAAGTTACCAAAGTGAAGACAACTGTCTTGTTAGCACTTAATTAGGATGATAGGTATATCCCTGGTACCCTATCAGGCCTCTTTCTTACTTTTAAATTGTAAGAGTTGGGTTATTAGGTATGGTCTCTTTAATTACCTTTATATTCACTTGTCCAATAAAACTGATAACATAGTGTCCTTCAGACTCAAAACATTAACTCTACTAGCAGCTCAGATGAATAAGAGAGAGAGGACCCCATTCATCTCTAATGGGGCTTTTCAACCAGCCTTCTCATCAACTCTACAGCCTGCTTATTGCTGTGAGACCTGACAATCAGTACAATTACATGAATACTGGAAGGAAGATTTTACTTTTTGTCTCTGGTGCCCACTTGAGAGCCCAATCTCACCCAACACAACATGTGTAAACTACTCAGGAGACTTCTAGGAAAAGAACACCTGGCTGGACCTGGATTCAGTATCCAACATCCACTCTACTCCATAATATGTACCTTAAAGATGTCAGGGTGTTTTTAGGAAATCAGCATCATGGGGCCTCACTAATTGCTATATAATTCTGTAATTCCAGTGCCAGAAGGGATCTTATTGGATAATCTAATTTAAACCTCATTCCAAAGCAAGTACTATCGTCCTCAATCAAGTAAAATGGAAAATGATTTATGCTCAAAAAAAAAGATTCCACATTTCTATCAGCATGAGTGTGTGTGGTTCAACCTTGACTTGATTTTAAGTCAATTATGAATAATATAAGCATCAAGCTCCTTACAAGATGCTGTGGGGAATTAAAATGAAGATATAATTCCTGACCTCATGAAGTTTCCTGTGGAATGATAGAGGCAGAAGAAATGTAGGAAGTTAGACACAATGAGAGCTGAGAAAAGAACTTGTTCCCTTCAGTGCTGAGCTCTTGCCTTAGTGGGGTACCCCAGGATCTGTACTGGGGTCAGGTGACATAGGTTCGGCTTCTGTGCCCCATCCCTATTGATTCATGTCTCGGTTGGATAATCTGTCATGATTGTCTCTTAGGATGAGCCCTGCTCTACTCTGCAGCTGTACAGGGCCCAGAAGAGTTGTTGAAGCAGAGAAAAAAGATACCTTGGTTATGAGAAATTCCAGCCAGGGATCAGAGAGGAGCTGAGACAACAGAAGTTTTTACCTTGTGTTATTTCTCCAGTGGAACTGAATAACCAGTACCTGTCACCCCATAAAGTATTTATTAATTGACACCTCAATCTTTTATTTTCATTTTACACTCTCCTAATTCTTTTAAGGACCCCAGGAAGGTCCCCTATTTCCAGTGTTTTAGTCATTTTTGCATACTTCTTTTAAACTTTTTAAAAGAGGTAGATTCTTAAGCATTTTCAGATGTTTACTGAATGTTTGTTAAACTGAGCTAAGTAGTACATAGTCTGTACATACAATTAAGTACATGCCTTTTCATGCTGTTAAAAAAAAACCTTTTAAGTCTTCCAAACACCTCTAAATGTATAACAACATATTTTTTATAGCAGAAAAATAAAGTTCCTGCTCTTGTGTGCCATACTTATAATTCTTGATTGATTAATGCATTGAGTTATATCACGTTTTAGTAAAGCCCAAATAAGTACCAATCTGGAAATTCATTCAGTAAGGCTCCTGTCTATAATTCTATGGAGGAAACATTTTATTAGATCAAATAAGATGAATAATTTATTTACAGTAACCATTATGGAAAAATATTGAGTAAGCCTATACCTTGTTGTAAATCTAAGACTTCAGTTCAAAGTGTTAGCACATCATTAACAGTACATATATTAATAATTTTGCCATGTCCAGGTCACTATAATATACGTTACTAAAAAGATCTTTCAGATTCTTAACCAACCTATTTGATAACTGTAGAGTGGTTATATCATCTATTAAATCTCATCCTATAATAACATTTATCTTGGGTAATGTAATTTTCAGGGATACTTTACCCAGTAGGTCTGGGTATTAAGCTAAATAACCTATATTATCAAATTTTAGAAGCTCTGGTGACAGGGAGTGATCTTCTGTTCAAATTGTGGACTCCTATGTGCTGTGATATCTCACTTGAAGATAAGGGATAATTGGGACCATTCTCCATCTTTCCTCGGGATGACCGTATTAGTCAGGGTCCCAGAAAGAAACAGAACTCACTCTCAAGATTATGCAATAGGGAAGAACCCTTGTATTCTATTACAAGTTAATCAATAAAGGGATGTTGTCTATAAGCTTAAATTATACATAATGGCCAATCTCTGGAACCTTGCTTCCCAGGTAATGAGCATTAAGCTAAAATACCTTTGTTTAGCTCATAGAAAACACACTGACCAGGCCCACCTGTGAATAACTACAGGGAGGAAGAAATTAACACATCTCTTCTGGAGGCTGACCGGAACCCGGAAATGTTTGACTTTACTCCTCCCCCTTTCTGTATAAAAGAAGCCTGAATTCTAACTCAGGCAAGATGGTTCTCTGGGGGCATGAGTCCACCACCTGCTAGGTCTGCCTGCTTTCCAAGTATAGTCTCTATTCCTTGCCCCAACAACTAGTCTCTCGATTTATTGGCCTGTTGTGCTTGGACTTGATAACAATTATTCAAACAAAGAAGCCTTGCTACTCTTAGCTAGCTGGCCTCAGTTGGGGAATTTTCAAGTAAGGCCCTAGCAGCTGCCCAGGCTACTTGTCCTGAGGATCTTCCCTTCAAAATTCTCCAAAGTGGCACCAGCTGTCCCAGCGCTTGGCAGCTGGAGAAAGGAATCATTGACATTTGGGAGCTGATGGGCTCCGTGCAGTAAGGTAAGTCACTCCGGTGTGTACAGCCAGGAACTTTATTTCCTCTCTGTTTGGGACTTTTTCTCCAGAATATGCCAATTTGTGTGGGGGACCCTGTTGGAGAGGAAATAGTTGCATTTCTTCTCCACTTGTGGCTTTTTCCTCCAGAATAAGCCAATTTGTTTTGTTGGGAGAGAGGAAACAGTTGTTGGACTTTCACCCAATTTGTTTGTTTCTTTGGATGCTAGCATTTGTGCGTGCAGTTTGTGTTTTATCTTGAATTTCTGTCTTTAAAAATGGGGAATGTTTCAACTATCCCTAAAGAAAGTCATCTGAGGCACATTTTGGATAAGTGACCTGATTACAGCTATGAGCCCATGAGTGAGAGGAATATATTTTATTCCTGTGGCCTGTGGCCACAGGACCTCTTAGGATCTCCACAAGGGGTTTAGGCCAGGGTATCTTGGGACCCTGTACACCATGTACTGCTACCCTTGCTGTGTTAATTATGTCATTTATGGTCTCCTGTGTCATTGGTATATGTAGAACCCCAAGACCAAACTTGAGGTTTTATTTAGGATTTTCTGTTTGTCCTTTGGGTTTTTCGTTTCATTTTGTTTGGTACAATTTCTCCATTTACAGCCAAATCAGTTTTGTGATTTTTTTTTTTTTTTTGCGGTACGCGGGCCTCTCACTGCTGTGGCCTCTCCCGTTGTGGAGCACAGGCTCCGGACGTGCAAGCGCAGCGGCCATGGCTCACGGGCCCAGCCGCTCCACAGCATGTGGGATCTTCCCGGACCGGAGCACGAACCCATGTCCCCTGCATCGGCAGGCGGACTCTCAACTACTGCACCACCAAGGAGGCCCAGTTTTGTGATATTTAAAACTTTTACTGATATTAAATGGAGGAAAGCAACAGGGGAAAAAAATCCTGTCTGTTCTTGTCTAAGAGTGGGACATTCCCAGGAAAAAGAGAAAGGTTCCACTTCGTTCCTAAAATCTCCCAAAACTACAAATAGAAGTGTCTTTTCCATAAATATTAGTAAAAAGGGTTTAGCCATCTAGACAGTGAACTTGATTTGTCCCATCTGCCAGAGACCCAATCAGAGTCCAACCTCTTTTGTAACTGATGGGTTTTTACGTTGTTGTGCCTGATTCATGGCTAAAATTTTGGAATGGGAACTATGAAGTCCCTGTGTTTGTGTTTGTGCGTGTGTTATAAATGTGTGCCATTACCAAAATTAATTTGTAAAAAGAGCTCTATTTAATTGGCTTAAAAGAAATTAAGTGCTTATATAAATACTCAAATATAAAAAACTGGCCAGCATGAATTTGGGGGTCATGTGATCGAGGAAATATTCAGTATTGAACTAATTATTTGGTATTAAAGTTAGCTTAAGCTTGTTTGTTTGATTAATATGGATATGTCATTACAGTAATCAACATTATGTATAATACTTTTATTTACCTAAGTATACTAGAAATCAAATAAGACCTTTATTATTCCTGTTATAAAGTTTGTCAACAAAAAAATAACTATGACAAAGCTTTTAAGTAATAAAATAGAAGTAAATGAGGTAAGAGTTTTAGGTAAATTCTGTAGGAATAATTATGTTTTGGTAAACTATAGGAATAATTATGTTTTGGGAGTGTCTATCTAAAATAGTCTCTCCAGATTTTTGTAACTTGAAACTAAACTAAGTTAAGAAGAGAATTCGTTGACTATCTGGGTCATTTCAAATATGATAAATTTAGAACCAGCTGTCCCAGCGCTTGGCAGCTGGAGAAAGGAATCATTGACATTTGGGAGCTGATGGGCTCCGTGCAGTAAGGTAAGTCACTCCGGTGTGTACAGCCAGGAACTTTATTTCCTCTCTGTTTGGGACTTTTTCTCCAGAATATGCCAATTTGTGTGGGGGACCCTGTTGGAGAGGAAATAGTTGCATTTCTTCTCCACTTGTGGCTTTTTCCTCCAGAATAAGCCAATTTGTTTTGTTGGGAGAGAGGAAACAGTTGTTGGACTTTCACCCAATTTGTGAACCGGTTTGTTTGTTTCTTTGGATGCTAGCATTTGTGCGTGCAGTTTGTGTTTTATCTTGAATTTTAGTATGCAAAGGTTTAGTTTGCAAAGGTGTTTTAGTATGCAAAGGTGTAGGATGTGTGTTTTCAGCAAAGAAGGTATGAGGAATGAAAATGCATTTTGTTAAAGGGAAAAAGATGATTTTTGTCCTAGAGCTGGCTGTTTCTGAATGGAAGAGAAAGTAGGGGACAGATTAATAGGGATACAGAAAGTTGTGGAAGATTTGTGGAGAAGGAACACTGAAAAGAGTCCTATGCATGGTCAGGATTGGCTAGGATAAGACTGAATGTAATTAAGAAAATGAATTTTAAAGGTAAAGTAATACAAAACCTGAATTTGGTTCTCTAAGAGGACAAAGTTTTCTTGAAATATTGAACTGCTTTTGGTAATAGATTGTGAGTTTCTTTAAGTGATCTGTATTTGCATTGAGATCTTTGATTATCACTGGTTAAAGCTTTCTGATATGTTCGACAAACTTTCCAAAGATCAAATTCTAAATCAAGTTCATTTGACCTCTAGCTAACTTTGAGGTTTTCCAAAGGGTCCCTGGAACACAAATTATTTTCTCTCGAGAGAGAATATTAAACTAATTCGGCTTATTTGTTGTGTTAAATTACATGAGAAGCATTGTCCAATAAGTGGTGATAAAACTTCTTAGAATGTATCATGGGTAAACATTATTAACATACACACTCTAGAAAATATATGGAACCCCTAAAACTCTGGTATATCCTGGTAAATGATATCATTCATAATTCTAGTAATGATCTTAAATTGTTGTGTGTCACAGCAGTAATCAAGTTTCTTTTCAGTTGCATTGTAATCCCAGTTGGTTGACGCCAGCATCCTTATAATAGTTAGAGATTATAAATTGCTATTTATGGTCTTACAGTGGCTTTTGATGACTCTATAGTTATTTCACGAAGAAGCAGGGAAGAATGATGAAATCTTTTACGTGCAAGCGCTTGTGCTGTTATCAGGGAAAATAAGGAAAGGGAGGGAATGAGAGTGAGGATATGTTGTTTCAAACCTTAACTCCTCTGACTGAGCTAGCTGTCCCAGCTGCTCCAGCCGTTATGCCAATATATCCACCTCTTCCACTACCCTCCCGTTCCTATCCAGCCCCAATTCGTGACACTGGGGCTCAGGACTTCCCCTCTTCATAGGGATCAATTTGAAAATCCTGTGTTAGCCTCTGGGGCACAGGGATTTGGTCTGGTATCACCATCTAAGACCCGACAGGACACCCAATTTGGGCTAGGAGCCACTTCTGGGACAGGCAATTTCCCTTATGCCATTATTTCATAGGGGGCCTATGTGCAAATGACCAGCCAGCTGGCTTTCTCAGACTTGTTTAATTCGAAAGCTTGCAACATCCTTATAAGGAGGAGCCTCTACACCTGAAGCCCACTTCACAGCTGAACCAAACTGGCACTCCAGTGAGGGAGGAAGGCCCTTATTAGAATACTCTACTTATTCGTACATCTTGCCAGGGCTTTGAAAAGGGGAACCAAAGCAAAAGAGTTTGAACAAAATTCAAGAAACTCAGCAAAAAAAAAAAAACCCAGAAGAAGACCTCTCAATTTTTGGAAAGGATTTATCAGGCCTACAGATGTCATCTTCATGCAGCTCCTAAGGCCCCTGAAAATACTAGAATGGTAAATTTGACCATTTGGTGGGGGGCAAAGTGCCTCAGATATCAGGAGAAACTTGCAAAGATTAGATGGTGCATTTGGAATGAACCCTTCTCAATTGGTAGATGTTGCTTTTAGAGTGTTCAACAGGGAACAGCAACAGAAGAAAGAAGATGCAAAATGAAATGCCACTTTACTGGCAGCAGCATTGGATTCTCAGAAGGCGAGTAGCCTAAAGAGAGGTAAGCCACCACTGGGGAGGGAACAATGTGCTTACTGTAAGGAGGAAAGAAAACAGATGGCCTTAGACTAAAACAGAAGAAGGAAAACAATAAGACAAGAGCTTCTTATATGGTAGAAAGAGAGGAACACTCTGAATGAAGAGGCCCAGGGGCTCCCTTGGACTTGAGGCGCCTAATTCCCCAGAGGATCCTCAGGTAAATTTGACAGTGGGGAATGAGTTGATTAACTTCTGATAGACCCCATCCTGAAATTTTTCACCAGAACAGCTTGACAACGGAGTCCCACCAGAACACGCTTTAATCCTGCAGATGGCGCTCATGAAAACCCCGGGAACGGAGACAGAGTTCTTTCCCTGCCCTCCCCTCCCCCCACCAGACCAGAAGTGTGTACTAATGGCACCCCTGGGAAGGCCAAAACCACGTGGCCAATAGGAATCCCATTAAAAAGGGATGCTGGGACACCTAATCTAAAACAATATCCTCTGAAGCAAGAGGATCTTTTTTCCCACAGACTGTCAAAGTATCAGCTAGTGTATTCAGAAAAGGTCAAAGAGTGGGTTTTCACTTGGATCACACCTCACTGGAAATGTAATGCACAATTGTTTTGATCCTTGAGACCCTCTTGGACACTATGCTGCAGCACATTTATAATAGTACCCATTACAGGAGAGATGCCACTTTACAGTGGATTCAAAAATATATAATGGTACCTAACCTACAAAAGATCACCCAGCAAATCACTCAGAATTGCATGATTTGTGCCAAAAATAACCCAAAGTTTGCTGTCAGACCTCCCCAGAGGGAGGCTTAACACAGAGGAACCTGCCCCACCAAAGACTGGAAAATAGACTTTACTCAAATGTCTCGAGCTGCAAGAAATTTCAGATAACCTGCTAGTGTTTGTGGACACTTTTTCAAGATGGGTGGAAGCATATCCCACTGGACAGAAAGTCTCTGAAGTGGTTAAAGCCCTCCTTAGGGAAATTTTCCCCTGATTTGGATTAAGCCATTGAAACTACATTCATCCTGGAGACCACGATCAGCAGG
>NW_006793856.1:1151298-1151825 GCF_000442215.2 Lipotes vexillifer | reverse complement strand
AGCAGCAGGAAAACCCAAGAAAATGAATTATACATTAAAAAGAAACATCTCTAAAATATGTCAGGAGACTAATCTATCTTGGGATAAGCCCTTGCCAGTTGCCCTGCTATGGATCAGTGACTCCCAGAAGCAGGCTTAAATTAAGCCCCTATAAAATATTGTATGGTAGGCCATTCCAGGTGTCTGCCCAGGCAGGAGAATCTATAAATACTCTTGAAGACTTAACAGTTGCCAATTATGTTAAAACTTTGGGCAATATACTAACCTCTGTTTATGAGTTTGCCTGCCTATCTGCCTATCCAACTGAAACAGATGGTAATTCCACTGTAGCTGGAGAAGGGTCAAGCAATTTAATCTTGTCCAAATAAATAGCACAGGAATTTAGTATACGTATTGGGAACTGGAACAAAAACCCCAAGTTCAGTTACAAATTAGACAAAGTGCTAAGGGGTTTCATCAGGTTCAAATAGTTGTAGATAAAAAAGGACTGACTAAAGGTTCTAAGGAATATTTGTCACCTCTGTTCA
>NW_006793856.1:1064541-1151246 GCF_000442215.2 Lipotes vexillifer | reverse complement strand
AGCAGGAAATAGTGATCTTCGTCCCTTTTCCCACAAGATTGTGGAATGAACATTGACAGTGGGGAATTGTAATAAGGAAGAACCTTTGTATTCTATTACACCTTAATCACTAAAGGGATGTTGTCTATAAGCTTAAGTTATACATGATGGCCCATCTCTGGGAACCCTGCCTAAACCACCCCCTGACTCAGGTAATGAGCATTAAACTAAAGTACCTTTGTATAGTTCACAGGAAACATCCTGACCAGGCCCACCTGTGAATGACTGCAGGGAAGAAGAAATTAACACATCCCCTCTGGAGGCTGTCGGGAAACAAGAAATGTTTGACTTTACTTCCTCCCCATTTAGTGTAATGCCTGAATTCTAACTCAGGCAAGATGGTTCTTTGGGACAAAAGTCCACCATCTTCTTGGTCTGCCAGCTTTCCAAATAAAGTTGCTATCCCTTGTCCCAACATCTCATTTCTCGATTTACTGGTCTGTCGTGCAGTAAGCAGTACCAGCTTGGACTCAGTAACAATTATTCAAATAAAGGAACTTTAATAAGGGAAATAATTACAGGGGTGAAGGTAGGGTTAAGGGAACCAACAAAGGATGTCAAGGCACTGAGATACTAACAACAAAAGGAAGTCATTACTATTACTTTGGTTAGAGAAGCAAGGAGAGGAAATAGTGTCATCAGAGCACAATGGAGTCTGGAGCCACAGAGGAGGATGTGCCACGGAAGAGCTGTAGTATTTCAGCTACTCCCAAACACAGGCTACTAAAGAAGAAAGGGAGTGGAAATTAAATACTCGGATTATCTCTCTTCCAGCTCTTTCATCTCCTGCCAGTGTTTCCCACTGGCTGAGCCCAATCAGAATTCAGAAAGGGAGCAGTCCTCAGGAATTATCAGCCTTCTGGGGCACAAAGCAGGGCAGAGAGGAGAACAGATTGCATAGAGGGCCAACAGAAGAACCATAACCACCAAGACCCAGGAAAACTCACGGGAAGGCAAGGAAACTGTATAGAGTCTTCTAAACCATCTTCTCATATTCCTAGAAACTTCTGAGTAAGTTCCTAAGAAAACTGTAAATCCCTACAGTTTCCACTAGAAAATACACATGGCTGAGCCAAATGGCTCTGCCCTGTGCATGCTGAGAGAAAACAGCTACAAGCTGTGGACAGAGTACTCGAAGACGTTGACCAGGACCCACAGAAACAGAAAGTCAACAAATCTAGCCCATTGGTGGCTCAGACTATTTGGGAACACTGACCAACCAAGGATCTGGATGATGATACCTGTTGGTGTACATCCAGGACCTACAGAAACCCAGAACAACAAATCTATGTCTTTCTCTGCTTCTAAACGCTTCCATGGGATGAACCATCAGTATTTCAAACTCACCATGTACCAAAACCAAACATAATTTCTCCATTTACCTGAACACCTCATATCATCCCCCGCTACCAAACTTACGCATACACCCCACCAGCAAAACTTACACATACACACTACCAAACATACACACCACCAACTAAAAAACTGTTATTCTTTCTGTCTTTCTCATTTCTAATAATAGACTTTTGTCATTATTAGAATGACAAAAGGGACTTGTTGTCATAACATCATCTTTGATTTCTCCCTCTCTGCTGAATCTAGAGTCCGGCATCCCTTAAGAGCCACCCTGCCCTTCTGTAGCACCCAACAAGAATCAGCACAAAGCACTGTGCTTTGCTCACTCTATTGTCCTGAAGAAGTTTGGTTCTTCCCACTTAATTTCTCTCACAATCCCTCTGGGTCCTGTGGTCAGCCCTGCATCCATTAATGTAAACCCTATTTCTCTGAAACTGACTTTAGCTCAACTGAGGGCATTGTTTACACCTGCCATCTGATTACTCTTTGTTTCTATCATCTCCATGGAAATAGATAACCTGCCTGATTCTGCCTGATCCAGAAACTGATTCACTTGAGTGCTTCCACCAACTTTGCTCCAGGCCCAGATAAGCAGAACTGAAGAATTGTCTCCCATGAACACTAGCTCCTAAATTCCCTAGATTCTACAAGCACTGTATCCTGTATCCTCTCTCTGTATTCTCTTAGTACTCTTCTTCAAGTCTACATTGCTATATTCCTAGATATAAGCAATAATCTCAACCATCATTCCTGCCTGCATCCAATCATCTAACATCATTCCTCTTAAATGAAGCTCCCTTATGAACTCTGACTTTATCTTCTCAAATATCTTGTAAGTCTTCTCATCTCCTGTAGACAAAATTACTTTTTATGGTAATCAAGACCTGGCCTCTACTTTCCTTTTCTACTTTACTCTTTATTCCTTTTTTTTCACCCACCTAATATTCCAGCCAAACTTATTTTCCATTTATTTCTGAAATAAAACTTGTACTTTCTGCTCTTAACACTTTCTTTACCCTCTTTCCTGTAATGAACATCCCACCATCTTTATATGTCCAATCAACTCTTTTTCATTATTCGAGGCCATCTTTCATGGCCTTGTTCAAATGGCACTTCCTTTTCAAAACATTCTGTTATCCTCAGATTTTATAAAGTTATATAGTAGCTGGCATATAAATAAGTGTTTCATGTATCTAAACAAAAACATTACATGTTCCTATTGTGGGATTCACTTTTTTTTAATTTAATTTTTTTTTATATATAGCAGGTTCTTATTTGTTATCTATTGTATATATATTAGTGTATATATGTCAATCCCAATCTCCCAATTCATCCCACTACCACCCCACCCCCTGCTTTATCACCTTGGTGTCTGGGGGTCACTTTCTAGCTTGTATTATAGTTACTTAAATATTTCATACATCTATTATAGTTATTTAAATATTTCATACATCTCACAAGATTATATTCATCAGAGAAAAAAAGTAGATGTTATTCAATTTGGTATATTCCATAACATCTAAATGAGAAAAATATTTAATAATCACACTTTATGCTTTGCAAACATTGTCTCATTTAGGTCCCACAACAATAGCAACTAATATTCGTAGCCCTGTTCTATAGATCAGAAAACTGAATCTCAGAACGATTCATTAACTTGCATGAACCGAAGTTAGGACTACAATCCATATCAGACTCTGTAAAAGCTCTTGTTCTCTTCAAAAATCTCTGCAGCATTATGTGGATACCTCTTCAGGATACTGTAATGAGTTCAAAGGAAACTTAAGAACATCTGGTCTGTGCTTCCCTGGTGGCACAGTGGTTGAGAGTCTGCCTGCCGATGCAGGGGACACGGGTTCATGCCCCGGTCTGGGAAGATCCCACATGCTGTGGAGCCGCTGGGCCCGTGAGCCATGGCCGCTGGGCCTGCGTGTCTGGAGCCTGTGCTCCACAGCGGGAGAGGCCACAGCAGTGAGAGGCCCGCATACCGCAAAAAAAAAAAAAAGAACCTCTTGTCTTAAGGGCATTTCAATATACCAGTCATCTTCAGATATATGTCAAAGAATTTAACACTTTTATCAACCCTAATAGAAGCAGTGTCAAGAGATTTACTTAGAACCAAAACCTGAGTGAGAACATTACAGGCTGGAAAGGATGTACTTTTCTTAGAAACATATTTATTCATGTATAACATATATACAGAAAAGGCACAGATCCTGTGTCCAACTCAGTGAATGTTTACAAAATGACTCACCTACTTATCAACACCCAGAATAAGAAAAAGATCATAACCAGCACTTCAGAATCCACCCTTGTGACCTCTTCCAGTCACTACCAACATCCTCAAGGACAACCACTCTCATGAATTCTGTCACCATACATTAGCTTTAACCAATTCAAATGTTATACAAATGAAGACATACAGATGGCCAACAAACACAAGAAAAGATACTCAATGTCACTAATTATTAGAGAAATGCAAATCAAAACTACAGTGAGGTATCACCTCACACCAGTCAGAATGGTCATCATCAAAAATTCTACAAACAATAAATGCTGGAGAGGGGGTGGAGAAAAGGGAACCCTCTTGCACTTTTGGTGGGAATGTAAATTGATATAGCCACTCTGGAGAACTGTATGGAGGTTCCTTAAAAAACTAAAAATAGAACTACCATGTGACCCAGCAATACCACTCTTGGGCTTATACCTGGAGAGAGCCATAATTCAAAAAGATACATGCACTGCAATGTTCATTGCAGCACTATTTGCAATAGCTAGGACATGGAAACAACTTAAATTCCATCAACAGAGGAATGGATAAAGATGATGTGGTACATATGTACAATGGAATATTACTCAGCCATAAAAAGGAACAAAATTGTGCCATTTGCAGAGATGTCGAGGGACCTAGAGACTGTCATACAGAATGAAGTAAGTCAGAGAGAGAAAAACAAATATTGTATATTAACGTATATATGTGAAATCTAGAAAAATGGTATAGATGATCTTATTTGCAAAGCAGAAATAGACACAGACATAGAGAATGAACGTATGGATACCAAAGGGGAAGGCAGGGAGGGATGGATTGGGAGATTGGAATTGACATATATACACTACTATGTATAAAATAGATAACTAATGAGAACCTAGTGTAGCACAGGGAACTCTATTCAGTGCTCTGTGGTGACCTAAATGCGAAGGAAATCCAAAGAGGAGGGGATATATGTATATGTATAGCTGATTCACTTTGCTGTACAGCAGAAAGTAACATTGTAAAGCAACTATACTCCAATAAAAATAGAATAAAATAAAGATGATGATTTAAAAAAAACCTTATACAAATGGAAGAAGAGATACTTTCTGTGTCTGCTTTCTTTCATTCAATCCTGTTTCCAAAATTCCTGTATGTCGTTGCATATAGATGTAGTATATTCATTCTCATTGAAGTATAGGTACTATATGAATATACTTCAACTTATTATTGATTCTACTATTGATGAGCAATTGGGGAAATTTCCAGTTAAGGGCTAATATACATAATGCCACCATGAACAGTTTTGTGCATATCATTTTGTGAATACATACTTGCATTTCTTTGGGGAATATAAGTAGGAGCAGAATTACGGGGCCATGGATATGTATGCTAATATGCCAAATATTGTTTCAAAATAGTCCAGTGATTATTCCTATTTACAGTCCAACTAACAGTGCACAAGCATTCTGGTTGCTTTACATCCTCACCAGTATTTTGCATTTTTTTTCTTTTTCCATTTTAGCCATTCTAGTAGATGTATATTGGATCACACTGTGGTTTTAATTTGCATTTTTCTTATGACTAATAAAATTAAGCACTGTTTCACATACATATTGACCACTTGGATATTGTCTTTTGTGAAGTGACTATCCCAGCATTTTGTCCATTTTTCTATTGTTTTTTATACTTATTGCTTTTTAACTGGTAGGAGTTCTTAGTACATGATTGCAAATATTTTCTCCCACTCTATGGGTTGTCTTTTTACTCCATTAGAGGTGTCTTCTGATGAATAGAAGTTATTAATTTGAATATAATCAAATTTATCATTTTCTCCTTGTATGTTTTAGAGGTTAAAACATAAAAGGGGTTTTTTGTCCCTAAGACATTTTCATCTGCTCTGAGATCATGAAGATGTAGTTCTTCTAAAAGCTTTGTTACTGTTTCTTTCATATTTACACCGTGATGTGGATGTTGACTTTTGTGTATAGTGTGAGGTAGAGTCAAGATTGATTTTTTTCATATGGATATCATGTTGACCCTGAAACATTTATTCAAAAGATCATTCTTTACACATTATATGGTAGTGTCAACTTTGTCATAAATCAGATGACCATATACAGCTAGGCCTGTTGTGAACTCTTATCTAGTTCCAATGATTTTCTTCTTTTCATCCTTATGCCAGTATTAATTACCTTTAATTAATACTGTAATTATTAATTAATTCCTTTTGGGAAGCCTAAATATTTTAATCTGAGAAAACTGAAAATGCCTTTTCTCTTAAACAGTACAAATAAAGCAAACATATGGGTCTTTTTTCCCTGGCTGTGAAATCTACATTCACCAATGAGTTAGTGAAATCTGTGTTCAAGTATTGATATATTTACTTAAAGGTTAGCATGGAAGGACTGCCACTAAAAGTAGCTATAGGCTCAAAAACTGGTCTTGCTTCTCATTGTCAAAGTGATATTGATATACTGTCAGTTTTTTTCTTTTTCTTTTAATGACTATTGATATAGATCCAAGCAGACAGACTGATAAAGAGAGGCTTTTACATAAATATCAGACTTATTTCCAAGATAAAAGGATATTGTATGATTATTCAAATTTCTAACGTCTCCCTAAAATATCACCACAGTAAAATTCTCCAAAAGAAGACATATATAGAATTCCAAAACAAAACAAAAGAAAAAAAATAAAGTTATTAGTTCTGCAGAGAAGCAAAAAACAGAAGAGTCACAACCTGTTGGTCATTGCTGTCACCTTAAGGCCTTGAAAAATGTTTGGAACATAAGAGGTATCTATATTTGTTTCTAGGACTGCTATAACAAATTATCACGAACTTCGTGGCTCAAAACAAGAAGCATTTATTCTCTCACAGTTTTGAAAGTCTGAAGTCCAAAATCAAAGCATCAGCAATGTTGGTTCCATCTAGGGGCTCTGAGGAAGAATTCACTGCATGCCTCTCTCCAGGCTTTCTGGTAGCTATAAGCAATCCTTGGTGTTCCTTGACTTGTAGAGGCATCACTTTAATCTCTGTCTCCATCTTCACATCACTTTCTTCTCTATGTCTTCTCCCCATTTTCACTCTTGTAAGGAACTTCTCATTGGAGTTAGGGTCCACTCTAACCCAGGATGATCTTATCTTGAGATTCGTAACTTAGTTACATCTGAAAATACTTTTTTTCCAAAATAAGACCAAATTCGTAGGTTCTGGGTGGACATATCTTTTATTTGGGGGGGTGGAGGGAGTACTGTTCAACACACTTCTGGTGCTCTACAAATATCTGTTGAATCATCAGGTAGATACTCTCTATTTTTTTTATTTCAAAAGATAGTTTAGAATTTTTTTAAGTTTGAAGAAAATTTGACTTGCCTGTTTTTTACACAGAATATAGAGGTATAAGAACTATCTACATAGAGATGACCCACACTAACACTTGATAGCACATTTTTGTTTTGTTTTGTTTTTCCACAAGGTTTTTTAAGGAGCAAAGATGGGGGGAAATGGCATTTTAAAAAGTTGCAGAGAAAACTAATTTGATAAAGTTCAATACCCATTAATGATAAAAACTTTCAGCAAGCTAGGAATAAAAGGGAAATTCTTCAACCTGATAAAGGTCATTTATGAAAATCCTACAGCTAATATATAAAGAAGGCAATGATTTCCCTCTAAGATCAGGAATAAGGCAAGGATTCTGCTCTCTTTATTTCTATTCAATAATGTTCTAAACAAAGAAATAAGACAAGAAAACAAATTAAAAGAAAAGGAAAAAAAATAAAACTGTTTATTTTTCCACAAATAACACTGCTGTATTTATGTAGAAAAAACTACAGACAGGGGCTTCCCTGGTGGCGCAGTGGTTGGGATTCTGCCTGCCGATGCAGGGGACGCGGGTTTGTGCCCTGGTCTGGGAAGATTCCACATGACGTGGAGCAGCTGGGCCCGTGAGCCATGGCTGCTAAGCCTGTGCATCCGGAGCCTGTGTTCCACAGTGGGAGAGGTCACAGCAGTGGGAGGCCCGCGTACTGCAAAAAAAACCAAAAACCAAAAAACAAACTACTGACAGAATCTACAACCAATGAAAAAAACATACAAGAACTAATAAGTGATGTTAGAAAAGGTGTGGGATAAAGGTCAATGTATAAAAATCAGCTGTTTTTCTACATTTGGAGAATATGATATTATACAGCCACTTTGGAAAATAATAAACATTTAGAAAATTTTAAAATTTTAAATGCTACTTGTAATAGCTTCTTGAAACATAAACTGCTTAGGGACAATTAAGCTGCATCAAAATTAAAATCTTCTCTTTGATACCAAGAGAAAATGAAAAGATAACCTACCAACTGGGAGAAAATATTATGCATTATATATGTGAAAATGAATTTTAACAAGGTTCCTCATCTGAAACATGGAGTGGGAATTTATTTATGTGACTATTTTCTTTATTCTCCCAAGAAGAGCACATAATTTGTGCTATTATAAAGCATTGGACAGCAGTTAATACACTGCATATAGTAGATGTCTTTGGGCATAAATGTTTAATTCTTTCACAGAAATTCCATTGAGAAAGAATGTCAGCTCAATAATAAGACAATTAACCAAATTGTAAAATAGTTACAATTCAAACAGATATTCCATGAAAGAAATGTGAATTGTCAATATTACTATGGTAAAATGCTCAACATCATTAGTCATTAGAGAAAAGCAAACTGCAACTACAATGAGATATCACTACACAGTCATTAAAACAGGTAAAATTAAAGACCACGACCATACCAAGTACTTCCAAGGAAATGGAGTGATTGGAACTCTCACACATTGTTGATGGGAGTGTACAGCCACTTTGAAAAGCAGTTTCTTATAAAGTTAAACATACTCCTACCATATTACCAAGCATTTCTATTCCTAGGTACTTACCCAAGAGAAATGAAAACACATGTCTACATGAAGATTTATACACAAATGTTCCCAACAGATCGATTCATAGATAGCAAAAAAACTGGAAACAATCCAAATCCATTCCATGTTGACAGGAACCCAGCAATTCATCCACACATAACCCTGAACACAACCCTTCTAAAATTTCTAATTTAAAGTAATTTTATGAGTTCCTTTTCTCTCCAATTAAAATGTGAAGACTAGAGTCTGTAGAAAGTAACCACTGAAATGAATGAGTTTTCTCTTGGATTTGCTCTCACACTTTACTCTGTGAAGCGGGCACAGCAGGGAAAGGAGACCTTTCTTTGGATCAGTGCTTCTCAACCTGGGCTGCACGTTGCCCCCACTGGCTGAACATTAAAAAGTACCAATCTCAGGGGGACCTCCAAGATGACAGAGGAGTAAGATGTGGAGATCAACTTCCTCCCCACAAATACATCAAAAACACATCTACATGTGGAACAACTCCTACAGAACACCTACTGAACGCTGGCAGAAGACCTCAGACTTCCCAAAAGGCAAGAAAATCCCCAAATACCTGAGTAGGGCAAAAGAAAAAAGAAAAAACAGAGACAAAAGAATAGGGACGGGACCTGCACCTCTGGGAGGGAGCTGTGAAGGAGGAAAGGTTTCCACACACTAGGAAGCCCCTTCACTGGTAGAGATGGAGGGTGGGCATGGGGGAAGCTTCGGAGCCATGGAGGAGAGCGCAGCAACAGGGGGGCAGGGGGCAAAGAGGAGAGGTTCCTGCACAGAGGATCGGTGCCGACCAGCACTCACCAGCCTGAGAGGCTTGTCTGCTGACTCAATGGGGCGGGTGGGGGCTGAAAGCTGAGGTTCAGGCTTCAGAGTTCAGACCCCAGGGAGAGGACTGGGGTTTGGCTGCGTGAACACAGCCTGAAGGGGGCTAGTGCGCCACAGCTGGCCTGGAGGGAGGCCAGGAAAATGTCTGGAATTGGCTAAGAGTCAAGAGACCACTGTTTCGCGGTGCACGAGGAGAGGGGATTCCTTTCCCATGTGCCCACAGAAGGCAGAGTACCACCTAAGTGAGCTCCAGAGAAGGGCACGAGATGTGGCTACCAGCTCAGACCTCAGAGACAGGCATGAAACACTCCCACTGCTGCTGCTGCTGCCATCAAGAGTCCTGTGTGCAAGCAGGTTACTACCCACAAACCCCCCAGGACCCTGTGTAGCACACCACTGCCAGGATCCCGAGATCCAGAGATAACTTCCCTGGGAGAACACATGGCATGCTTCAGGCTATTGCAATGTCATGCCAGCCTCTGCTGCCACAGGCTGACCCCACATTCCAGTTATGATTACAGAACGCCTCCCCCTCCCCAGCCTGAGAGAGCAAGAGAACCCTAATCACCTGATGCTTTAACCCCCACCTGTCTGGGCAGGAAACAGACGCCTGAGGGTGCCTACATGCAGAGGTGGGGCCAAAACCAAAGCTGAACCCCAGGAGCTGTGCGAAGAAAGAAGAGAAAGGGAAATCTCTCCATGCAGCCTCAGGAGCAGCGGATCAAACCCACACATTCAACCTGATGAATCCTGCATCTGTGGAATACAACAATAGACAACAAACATCCCCAAAACTGAGGCGGTGGACTTTGGGAGCAACTGTAGACTTGTGGTTTACTGTCTGCAACTGATTTGTTCTGATTTTTATGTTTATCTTAGTTTGGTTTTTTTTGTTTTTTTGTTTTTGAGATATGCGGGCCTCTCACGGTTGTGGCCTCTCCCATTGTGGAGCACAGGCTCCAGACACTCAGGCTCAGTGGCCATGGCTCACGGGCCCAGCTGTTCTGTGGCATATGGGATCTTCCCAGACCAGGGCACGACCCTGTCTCCCTTGCATTGGCAGGTGGGCTCTCAACCACTGCACCACCAGGGAAGCCCCTTAGTTTGGTTTTTAGTGCTTGTTATCATTGGTGGGTTTGTTTATTGGTTTGGTTGCTCTCTTCTCTCTTTTTTGTTTTATTATTTTTATTTTATTATTTTTATTTGACTTGATTTTTTTTCTTCCTTTTGTTTCTTCTGAGCCATGTGACTGACAGGGTCTTGGTGCTCCAGCCAGGTGCCAGGCCTGAGCCACCAAGGAGGGACAGCCAAGTTCAGGACATTGGACTGCAGAGACCTCCTGGCCTCATGTAATATGAATCAATGAGAACTTTCCCAGAGATATTCGTCTCAACGCTAAGAGCCATCTACATCCAACGGCCAGTGAGCTCCAGTGCTGGACACCCCATGCCAAACAATAAGCAACATAGGAACACAACCACACCCATTAGCAGAGAGGCTTCCTAAAATCATACTAAGTTCACAGACACCCCAAAACACACCACGGGACGTGGCCCTGCCCACCAGAAAGACAAGATCCAGTCCCAACCAGAGGAACACAGGCACCAGTCCCCTGCACCAGGAAGCCTACACAAGTCACTGAACAAATCTCACCCACTGGGGGCAGACACCAAAAATGACGGGAACTACTAAACTGCCTCCTGTGAAAAGGAAACCCCAAACACAGTAAGTTAAACAAAATGAGAAGACAGAGAAATATGCGGCAGATGAAGGAGCAAGGTAAAAATCCACCAGACAAAACTAATGAAGAGGAAATAGGCAGTCCACCTGAAAAATAATTCAGAGTAATGATAGTAAAGGTGACCCAAAATCTTGGAAATAGAATGGAGAAAATACAAGAAACATTTAAAAAGGACCTAGAAGAACTAAAGAGCAAACAATAATGAAAAACACAATAAATGAAATTAAAATTTCTCTAGAAGGAAACAATAGAAGAATAACTGAGGCAGAAGCCTGGAAGATAAAATACTGGAAATTACTGCCACAGAGCAGAATAAAGAAAAAAGAATGAAAAGAATTGAGGACAGTCTCAGAGACCTCTGGGACAACATTAAATGCACCAACATTCAAATTATAAGGGTCCCAGAAGAAGAAGAGAAAAACAAAGAGTCTGGGAAAATATTTGAAGAAATTATAGTTGAAAACTTCCCTAATATGGGAAAGGAAATAGTCAATCAACTCCAGGAAGCACAGAGAATCCCATACAGGATAAATCCAAGGAGAAACAGGCCAAGACACGTATTAATCAAACTATCAAAAATTAAATACAAAGAACAAATATTAAAAGCAGCAAGGGAAAAGCAACAAATAACATACAAGGGAATCCCCATAAGGTTAACAGCTGATCTTTCAGCAGAAACTCTGCAAGCCAGATGGGAGTGACAGGGCATATTAAAATGATGAAAGGGAAAAACCTACAACCAAGATTACTCTACCCAGCAAGGATCTCATTCAGATTTGACGGAGTAATTAAAACCTTTATAGACAAGCAAAAGCTAAGAGAATTCAGCACCACCAAGCCAGCTTTGCAACAAATGCTAAAGGAACTTCTCTAGGCATGAAACACAAGAGAAGGAAAGGACCTACAATAACAAACTCAAAACAATTAAGAAAATTGTAACAGGAACATACATATTGATAATTACCTTAAACATGAATGGAATAAATGCTCCAACCAAAAGACATAGACTGCCTGAATGGATACAAAAATAAGACCCCTATATATGCTGTCTACGAGAGACCCACTTCAGACCTAAGGATACATACAGACTGAAAGTAAGGGGATGGAAAAAGATATTCCATGCAAATGCAAATCAAAGAAAGCTGAAGTAGCAAATCTCATATCAGACAAAATAGACTTTAAAATAAAGACTATTACTAGAGACAAAGAAAGACACTACATAATGATCAAGGGATCAATCCAAGAAGAAGACATAACAATTGTAAATATTTATGCACCCAATATAGGAGAACCTCAATACATAG
Organism: Lipotes vexillifer; assembly: GCF_000442215.2. Lineage (NCBI taxonomy): Eukaryota > Metazoa > Chordata > Mammalia > Artiodactyla > Lipotidae > Lipotes > Lipotes vexillifer. Next base: position 1,138,806 of record NW_006793856.1, on the reverse strand, counting down.
GGAAAATGCTAACAGCCATAAAAGGGGAACTCGACAGTAACAAAATCATAGTAGGGCTTTAACACCCCACTTTCACCAATGGACAGATCAACCAAAATGAAAGTAAATAAGGAAAAACAAGCTTTAAATGATACATTAAACAAGATGGACTTAATTGATATTTATAGGACATTCCATCCAGAAACAACAGACTACACTTTCTTCTTACGTGCTCATGGAACATTCTCCAGGATAGATCATATCTTGGGTCACAAATCAAGCCTTCCTAATTTTACAAAAATTGAAATTGTATCAAGTATCTTTTCCAACCACAATGCTGTGAAACTAGATATCAATTACAGGAAAAGGTCTGTAAAAAATACAAACACATGGAGGCTAAACAACACACTACTAAATAACCAAGAGATCACTGAAGAAATCAAAGAGGAAATTAACAAATACCTAGAAACAAATGACAATGATAACATGATGACCCAAAGCCTATGGGATGGAGCAAAAGCAGTTCTAAGAGGGAAGTTTATAGCAATACAATCCTACCTCAAGAAACAAGAAAAATCTCAAATAAACAACCTAACCTTACACCTGAAGCAATTAGAGAAAGAAAAACCCCAAAAACCCCAAAGTTGGCAGAAGTAAAGTAATCATAAAGATCAGATCAGAAAGAAATGAAAAAGAAATGAAGGAAAGAAAAGCAAAGATCAATAAAACTGAAAGCTGGTTCTTTGAGAAGATAAACAAAATTGATTAACCATTAGCCAGACTCCTCAAGAATAAAAGGGAGAAGACAAAAATCAACAAAATTAGAAATGAAAAAGGAGAAGTAACAACTGACACTGCAGAAATATAAGGGATCATGAGAGGTTACTACAAGCAACAATATGCCAATAAAATGGACAACCTGGAGGAAATGGACAAATTCTTAGAAAACACAACATTCTGAGACTAAACCAGGAAGAAATAGAAAATATAAACAGACCAGTCACAAGCAATGAAGTTGAAGCTGTGATTTAAAATCTTCCAACAAACAAAGGCCCAGGACCAGATGGCTTCACAGGCGAATTCTATCAAACATTTAGAGAAGAGCTAACACCTATCCTTCTCAAACTCTTCCAAAATGTAGCAGAGGGAGGAACACTCCCAAACTCATTCTAGGAGGCCACCATCACCCTGATACCAAATCCAGACAAATATCTCACAAAAAAAGAAAACTGCAGGCCAATAACACTGATGAACAAAGATGCAAAAATCCTCAACAAATACTAGCAAACAGAAAGCAACAGCACATTAAAAGTATCATACACCATGATCAAGTGGGGTTTATTCCAGGAATGCAAGGATTCTTCAATATATGCAAATCAATCAACGTGATACACCATATTAACAAATTGAAGGAGAAAAAGCATATGATCATCTCAATAGATGCAGAGAAAGCTTTCAACAAAATTCAATACCCATTTATGATAAAAACCCTCCAGAAAGTAGGCATAGAGGGAACTTACCTCAATGTAAAAAGGCCATATATGACAAACCTACAGCCAACATCATTCTCAATGCTGAAAAACTGAAACCATTTCCTCTAACATCACAAAGAAGACAAGGCTGCCCACCCTCACCACTCTTATTCAGCATAGTTTTGGAAGTTTTAGTCACAGCAATCAGAGAAGAAAAAGAAATAAAAGGAATCCAAATCAGAAAAGAAGAAGTAAAACTGTCACTGTTTGCAGATGGCATGATACTGTACATAGAGAATCCTAAAGATGCTACCAGAAAACTACTAGAGCTAATCAATGAATTTAGTAAAGTAGCAGGATACACAATTAATGCACAGAAATCTCTTGCATTCCTATACAATAATGATGAAAAAACTGAAAGAGAAATTAAGGAAACACTCCCATTTACCATTGCAACAAAAAGAATGAAATACCTAGGAATAAACCTATCTAAGGAGACAAAAGACCTGTTTGCAGAAATCTATAAGACAGTGGTGAAAGTAATTAAGGACAATACAAACAGATGGAGAGATATACCATGTTCTTGGATTGGTAGAATCAACATTGTGAAAATGACTATACTACTCAAAGCAATCTACAGATTCAATGCAATCCCTATCAAACTACCAATGGCATTTTCCACAGAACTAGAACAAAAAAATTCACAATTTGTATTGAAACAGAAAAGACCCCAAATAGCCAAAGCAATCTTGAGAAAAAAACATGGAGCTGGAGGAATCAGGCACCCTGACCCCAGGCTATACTACAAAGCTACAGTAATCAAAACAGTATGGTACTGGCACAAAAACAGAAATGTAGATCAATGGAAGAGGATAGAAAGCCCAGAGATAAACCCAAGCACATATGGTCACCTTATTTTTGATAAAGGAGGCAAGAATATACAATGGAGAAAAAACAGCCTCTTCAATAAGTGGTGCTGGGAAAATTGGACAACTACATGTAAAAGAATGAAATTAGAACACTCTCTAACACCATACACAAAAATAAACTCAAATGGATTAAAGACTTAAATGTAAGGCAAGACACTATCAAACCCTTAGAGGAAAACATAGGCAGAACACTGTATGATATAAATCACAGCAAGATCCTTTTTGACCCACCTCCTAGAGAAATGGAAATAAAAGCAAAAATAAACAAATGGGACCTAATGAAACTTAAAAGCTTTTGCACAGCAAAGGAAACCGTAAACGATGAAAAGACAGCCCTCAGAATGGGAGAAAATATTTGCAAATGAAGCAACTGACAAAGGATTAATTTCCAAAATTTACAAGCAGCTCATGCAGTCAATATCAAAAAAACAAAAAACCCAGTCCAGAAATGGGCAGAAGACATAAAACAGACATTTCTCCAAAGAAGATATACAGATGGCCAACAAACACATGAAAGGATGCTCAACATCATTAATCATTAGACAGATGCAAATCCAAGCCACAATGAGGTATCACCTCACACCAGTCAGAATGGCTGTCATCACAAAATCTACAAACAATAAATGCTGGAGAGGGTGTGGAGAAAAGGGAGCCCTCTTGCACTTTTGGTGGGAATGTAAATTGATATAGCCACTATGGAGAACAGTATGGAGGTTCCTTAAAAAACTAAAAATAGAACTACCATGTGACCCAGCAATCCCACTACTGGGCATATACCCTGAGAAAACCATAATTCAAAAAGAGTCATGTACCACAGTGTTCTTTGCAGCCCTATTTACAATAGCCAGAACATTGAAGCAACGTAAGTGTCCACTGACAGATGAATGGATAAAGAAGATGTGGCATATATATACAGTGGAATATTACTTAGCCATAAAAAGAAAGGAAATTGAGTTATTTGTAGTGAGGTGGATGGACCTAGAGACTGTCATACAGAGTGAAGTAAATCAGAAAGGGAAAAACAAATACCGTGTGCTAACACATATACATGGAATCTTAAAAAAAACAAAAAAAAACAAAAAAATGGCTCTGATGAACCTAGGGGCAGGACAGGAATAAAGACGCAGACTTAGAGAATGTACTTGAGGACACGAGGAGGGGGAAGGGTAAGCTGGGACAAAGTGAGAGGGTGGCATGGACATATATACACTACCAGATGTAAAATAGATAGCTGGTGGGAAGCAGCCACATAGCACAGGAAGATTAGCTCAGTGGTTTGTGACCACCTAGAGGGGTGGGATAGCGAGTGCGGGAGGGAGACACAAGCGGGAGGGGATATGGGGATATATGTATACATATAGAGGATTCACTCTGTTATACAGCAGAAACTAACACAACATTGTAAGCAATTATACTCCAATAAAGATGTTAAAAAAAAAATTACCAATCTCTGGGTTGGGTTCTACCCCTACAGATTCTTATTCCATTGTGCTGAGTATGGTCTAGGCAAAAGGACTTTTAAACTCTCCTGTCACCCCCAGGCCACTTTAATGTGCAGCCAAGGTTAAGGAACTATTGCTGTATTTTTTTTTTTTTTTTTTTGGTGGTACGTGGGCCTCTCACTGTTGTGGCCTCTCCCGGTGTGGAACACAGGCTCCGGACGTGCAGGCTCAGCGGCCATGGCTCACGGGCCCAGCTGCTCCGCGGCATGTGGGATCTTCCCGGACCGGGGCACGAGCCTGCGTCCCCTGCATCGGCAGGCGGACTCTCAACCCCTGCGCCACCAGGGAAGCCCTATTGCTGTATTTTTTTTTTTTTTTGGTGGTACGTGGGCCTCTCACTGTTGTGGCCTCTCCCGGTGTGGAACACAGGCTCCGGACGTGCAGGCTCAGCGGCCATGGCTCACGGGCCCAGCTGCTCCGCGGCATGTGGGATCTTCCCGGACCGGGGCACGAGCCTGCGTCCCCTGCATCGGCAGGCGGACTCTCAACCCCTGCGCCACCAGGGAAGCCCTATTGCTGTATTTTTTTTTTTTTTTGGTGGTACGTGGGCCTCTCACTGTTGTGGCCTCTCCCGGTGTGGAACACAGGCTCCGGACGTGCAGGCTCAGCGGCCATGGCTCACGGGCCCAGCTGCTCCGCGGCATGTGGGATCTTCCCGGACCGGGGCACGAGCCTGCGTCCCCTGCATCGGCAGGCGGACTCTCAACCCCTGCGCCACCAGGGAAGCCCTATTGCTGTATTTTTTTTTTTTTTTGGTGGTACGTGGGCCTCTCACTGTTGTGGCCTCTCCCGGTGTGGAACACAGGCTCCGGACGTGCAGGCTCAGCGGCCATGGCTCACGGGCCCAGCTGCTCCGCGGCATGTGGGATCTTCCCGGACCGGGGCACGAGCCTGCGTCCCCTGCATCGGCAGGCGGACTCTCAACCCCTGCGCCACCAGGGAAGCCCTATTGCTGTATTTTTTTTTTTTTTTGGTGGTACGTGGGCCTCTCACTGTTGTGGCCTCTCCCGGTGTGGAACACAGGCTCCGGACGTGCAGGCTCAGCGGCCATGGCTCACGGGCCCAGCTGCTCCGCGGCATGTGGGATCTTCCCGGACCGGGGCACGAGCCTGCGTCCCCTGCATCGGCAGGCGGACTCTCAACCCCTGCGCCACCAGGGAAGCCCTATTGCTGTATTTTTTTTTTTTTTTGGTGGTACGTGGGCCTCTCACTGTTGTGGCCTCTCCCGGTGTGGAACACAGGCTCCGGACGTGCAGGCTCAGCGGCCATGGCTCACGGGCCCAGCTGCTCCGCGGCATGTGGGATCTTCCCGGACCGGGGCACGAGCCTGCGTCCCCTGCATCGGCAGGCGGACTCTCAACCCCTGCGCCACCAGGGAAGCCCTATTGCTGTATTTTTTTTTTTTTTTGGTGGTACGTGGGCCTCTCACTGTTGTGGCCTCTCCCGGTGTGGAACACAGGCTCCGGACGTGCAGGCTCAGCGGCCATGGCTCACGGGCCCAGCTGCTCCGCGGCATGTGGGATCTTCCCGGACCGGGGCACGAGCCTGCGTCCCCTGCATCGGCAGGCGGACTCTCAACCCCTGCGCCACCAGGGAAGCCCTATTGCTGTATTTTTTTTTTTTTTTGGTGGTACGTGGGCCTCTCACTGTTGTGGCCTCTCCCGGTGTGGAACACAGGCTCCGGACGTGCAGGCTCAGCGGCCATGGCTCACGGGCCCAGCTGCTCCGCGGCATGTGGGATCTTCCCGGACCGGGGCACGAACCTGCGTCCCCTGCATCGGCAGGCGGACTCTCAACCACTGCGCCACCAGGGAAGCCCTATTGCTGTATTTTTGATGATAGCCATTCTGACAGGTGTGAGGTGATATCTCATTGTGGCTTTGATTTTCATCTCCCTGATGATTAGTGGTGTTGAGCATTTTTTCATGTGCCTGTTGGCCTCTGTATGTCTTGTTTGGAATATTGTAAGTCAACTACAGTTCAGTTTTTTTTAGAAAAGATCTACTACTGTGGACTCAACATCTCTAGCTCTTCGGCAGTGAGTGTGATGTATTAGAAGAATGCATGGAATTGTTGTGATAATCCATTAAGATCAGACATATAATGGACTTGCAAAGTGCCTGGCACATGGGAGATGTTCAACAATATTTTACCCATGTCCCTACTTCTGTTCCAGTTTCCCCTCTAAAATTTTATCTCTCTGAGGGAGGCCACATTCCTTTTAGGTGACAGCTTCGTTATCAAATACTCAGGCAGGAACCAGCCACTAGAAACATAAATCCTTTAGGAGGTAGAAAAAAAGCAACAGTAGGAATGAGAAGAGGGTTGTTCATAGGGATGATGGATAAATACCGAAAGGTGGGATTACCTAATTTAGGCTCCTAACTTAGTGTCAGTCCCTTCAAGGAAACCAAAATTGTGATAGAGATCCTTCCTCGATAGTCAATTTGTTTATCAAAGATTCTACCATCTCTACCATCATGGATTCAAAATTGGCCTTTAATGGAAGCATTTTTAAATTGTCATTAAGAAGTACCTGAAAACCCTTCTTTCTATCTGTTTTCCACCTGCCTGCTTAAGTCACCTTTCATCCATTGAGGCCCAGGTCAAGTCCCATGTCTTCCAAGCAACCCTTCCTAAGTCCTCTGGGGTGGAGTTATTCTCTCCTTCCACCTTACCATTGTAATTCTTCATTTATGAACACAGTATGACTTAACATTAGAGGTATTTGTGTGTGTGACTGTCTCTGGAAGACCACAATCCTCGAAGGCAGGAACCAGAATTGGTTGTCTTTGTATCCTCCACCATGTTTAGAATATTGTCTGATACATAGCAATTGCTAGATAACTGCTCATAGAGATTAAGAGTGTGAAGATGTGTATGTCATATAGGGTTCTTCTATAATGTGCATTCCTAAAAGTCACTGTGATCTGCAGTATCCTGCAATATAAACTACAGGGTTAGATGTACAACATTCATAAGTGGCACATAAAAACAAGACAGAAACTCAGCAAAAACAGTGGCACAGTTTTACACATGTTAAATTGTTAAGAAATACACAAATACAATAAATATGCCACCTTACTTGAAAAAGACCTGAAGTTTGCTTGCAGAAGTGAGTGTCTGGAAGTTTTGCAGCTTGTGAGTCATTGTGGAGTGATGGAAGGAGAGTTTTCTGAAATCAGTGGGAAAATTGTAAAGACAGCTGTGGATCGGAGTGACTCATAATGCACCCAGTAAACTGATAATTGGTAGATGTTTTAGGTATGTGTGTAATAGGGAAGAACCTTTGTATTCCATTACAGGTTAATCTCTATAGGGATGTTGCCTATAAGCTTAGATTATACATGATGGCTTATCTCCGGGAACCCTGCCTAAACCCCCCAGGTAATGAGCATTAAGCTAAAGTACCTTTGTATAGTTCACAGGAAACATCCTGACCAGGTCCACCTGTGAATGACTGCAGGGAGGAAGAAATTAACACATCCCCTCTTGAGGCTGTTGGGAAACAGGAAATATTTGACTTTACTCCCTCCCCTTTTAGTATAAAAGGAGCCTGAATTCTAACTCAGGCAAGATGGTTCTTTGGCACACAAGTCCATCATCTTCTCAGTCTGCCAGCTTTCTGAATAAAGTGGCTATTCCTTGACCCAAAAACTAATTTCTCAATTTATTGGCCTGTCGTGTGGTGAGCAGTACAAGCTTGGACTTGGTAACATGTGGAGGTGAGTTTTGTGTATTCCTATGCTGTTAGGGCCAGCTGGGTGAGGTTTTTTGTGTTTACCTACTGTTTCTGAAAACAGAATTGCACCTACCTACAAATTTGAATTTAAGTCCTGCTCAAATCATTCCCTATATATCAATCATTTTGGAGCAAACTCGCATTTTCAAAATAAGTGTTATAGCAAGCTTACCATAGTATATAGATGGTGTGAAATATTAGAAGATAAAACTTTACAGGAAGATATATTCTTTACAAAGAAAGCTAAAGTAAATGTGAAGAAAGTAAAAATAAAGTAAAAGGATGGTGTGAGGTTATGATCTCTTTTTAAAATATAATTTAGGCAAATCACTTAGCATCATCGCACTCTCCTTTTACATTCTCTGCAATGGGGATAGATGATGTCTCCTTACCAGATAGGTGCAGTGTGAAGACTGGATAATACTCCACAGGCCACTCAAGATGCAAGTCATTCTGACAAACTGAGGAATGAGCTTTTATAAGCTTCATAACAAAGTTATATTCTTTGCAAATCAAAGACTGAGCTTGCTCATCAGATATGTTTGTACTCTCTAGAATAAGTTTAATAGTTGAGTAAAAGTCAACATCTATATAAAGTGTGTCCAGTGTTGTTTAAAGACAAATAGCTGGTCATTCAAGGGGCAGTGTTGCTGTGTTATCCATATAGACCACTGAAGTGACCTGAAGCAATTTGTTTCTCTAGCACTAAAACACTTACAGATTTGTACTATAGTTTAATATCATATTTGCCTTTTGAAACACATGTCAAGGAGGCAACTCCATTTTCCTTTACTGTACTGAGGAAATGAACTGATGCTCCCCCAAAATGACTTGAGGCAAAAGACATTAATGGCTGTTCTATTCTCCGATTAGAAGAAAGTAAAGGACCACATGAATACCACATGAGATCAGCCAGTCATTTCCTGAGATGCTGGCTTAGATTAATAAATAATAAAATGGGAAATAACTGTATGTTTTCATTTATGGGCTATGATAAACTTATTTGCGTAAAAAAATGTTTTGTATGTATTTACCATCTACCAGGAGGTTATTTCCTACTGAAAGTTGTGAAGGTTCTAATTGTCTTGTATTCTACTTGTTGAAAATTGAGTGTTTCCTTTGGTATATATTCATTCCATATTTCTGACACACATTCTGTATTTCCTAAACAAAGTTGGATATTTTATATTGGTTCCTAAAATCTTATATTGGTATACCTGCCAGAAGTTATTAATTTTTATGCTTTAAATGGCTATATAGAGTTATTCAATAATACATTTGTATTCTAATTTTTATGTAAGTCCTTACTGATTTTATAGAGAATTATAGTATAATAGCAAATAATTGTGCTTACGAAGTGTTGTACTTAATTTGCTCAATAGCCCCATATGTTGGGTAATTATTCCTATTTCACAGATGAGGAAACTGAGGCACAAAGCAGTTAAGTAGTGTCCAAAGTCCAAAAGTTAGAAGTGTTGTAACTGGTATTTGAAACTAGGCAGTCTGGCTCCAGAGATTATGCATTTAACTCCTATGCTACAGTGCCCCCATATTCATTATCATATAGTACACCTTATTAACCTTATTAAACAAAGAAATTTATAAATTTCTTTTGTTGCCAATTCAGGATCTCAACCATGGTTCCAAACCAACTCAAATTGCTTTTGCAGCAAACAAAGAAATTTATAAATTTCTTTTGTTATTAAACAAAGAAATTTATAAATTTCTTTTGTTGCCAATTCAGGATCTCAACCATGGTTCCAAACCAACTCAAATTGCTTTTGCAGCAAACAAAGAAATTTATAAATTTCTTTTGTTATTAAACAAAGAAATTTATAAATTTCTTTTGTTGCCAATTCAGGATCTCAACCATGGTTCCAAACCAACTCAAATTGCTTTTGCAGCAAACAAAGAAATTTATAAATTTCTTTTGTTATTAAACAAAGAAATTTATAAATTTCTTTTGTTGCCAATTCAGGATCTCAACCATGGTTCCAAACCAACTCAAATTGCTTTTGCAACAAACCCCATCTACCCTCACCCCTTCTTGCGCATGCTTTAGTTTTATAGCTCTTGTTTTCTCTGCATTTTAGTTGATTTTGGTGATTAAAGAGAACTGTTCACCTGAAACAAAAGCAAAGACATTTCTGCTGATAGCAAAAAATGACAGCTGAAACAGCATTTAAAGTACATCTTGAATAAATGTTCAAAAGCGTGGCCTTAGGGCAATTTCCTGTTTTACTGGAAAATCTACCTTGCTAGTGTCTGATAAAATTGTATGAACAGTGGAAGCTTAATCCTCCAAGGCATGTTCTATGAAGCATTTGACAGCTTATCTGATGAAATCTACTCTGCTACCAGTTCAGAGACTGTGCACCCCTCATGGAGGAAGCCCAGTCTGAATGGCTCTTGCAGCCTTGGGGCTGATGTTATTAGTTCCTAAATGAACTGATTAGTGTTTCGTTGACTTATTTCCCAGCAACTGTACATACGCTTGACATGCCAAAGGTTTCCCATCTTGCATAATCAATCCACTGTTGAAAATGACTTGCTTGTGTGTAGAAATATTAGAGCTATTTAAAATTTTGAGCCAACCAGGTGATTCAATAAATTTAGACAAAATTAAATCACAACTTACATGAGATTGGATGAGGTGTCAGTCCAGGCCCACAGTTAAATGTTCCACTTCCATAAATTATGGCAAGAATAAGCAACTATTCATTCATAGAGTACCAAGTGGATGGCCCCAGTGCCTCAGATCTGCCACTAGGTGGTAGAGCAAATTTCTGGGTCATACTCTTTTCTATCTAAATTATGCCCCATTGCACAAGTTAAAAATATTGGGTTGGCCAAAAAGTTTGTTTGGGTTTTTCCATAAGATGTTATGGAAAAACCTGAATGAACATTTTGGCCAACCCAATACATTCACATTAACAACTCTTAAAATTCAAGTCTAGTTCCCTAAGATTTTCTACTACAGATCCAATGATCTATGCCAGGCCAACTAGCCTATTCTGAGGTTCACTAATTCTCAAAGTTTATGATTATACACCTAACCAGTATGAGTCTTTTGCACTCTGGGTAGTTGCCAGAACTTACGTGTGTGTGTGTGTGTGTGTGTGTGTGTGTGTGTGTGTGTGTGTGTGTGTCTCTCAGCCTCCTTGGGTCAAATGCTAATTAGTGCTGATCAGCCTGGATAGAGAACAATATTTATGACCTGATGTAAACCAAAGTGGTCTAAAATGTATCTTTTGGGAAGTCATCCCAGCACCAAGCTGTACAACCAAATAGCATCATTTTGGGATCCCCATAGAATTGTTTTGAGGGTCCTCATAGAATTGCTTTTTACTTAAGTGCGCTGTCATATTATAAAAGGGAAACATGAAAATTTTGGCCTTATTTACCATATAGATGCAGTAGAAAGAATTGTTCTTCACATTCTGTAGTATCTTTATGAGAAAAGCCAAGGATACTTCTCTGGGGTCTCGAAATTGTTCTACTTTTGAATCATTGGTTAGTTTTTGCCTTATAAACATTGTGAAGAAGCTAATTGTTTTTACTCTTCTAGACAATGTAAAGCCAAAGTTGCAGATCACTAGAATATGCGCCAGTTTCTGATGAGCATTTTATGTACTTATCTCATTCATGGCTTCATCCTACATTTTTGTATTGACCTATAGTTGATTTATAATATTATCTTAGTTTCAAATATACAACATAGTGATTCAGTATTTTTATAGATTATAGTCCATTAAAGTTATTACAAATAATGGCTATAATTTCCTGCTCTGTACAATATATCCTTGTTGCTTATCTATTTTATACATAGTCGTTTGTATCTCTTAATCTCATACTTCTATCTTGCTCCTCCTGCCCCGCTTCCCTCTCCCTACTGGTAACCACTAGTTTGTTTTCTATGTCTGTCAGTCTGTTTCTGTTTTGCTACATACATTTATTTGTTTTATTTTTTATATTCCACAAATAAGTGATATCATACAGTATTTGTCATTGTCTGTCTTATTTCACTAAGCATAAAGCATAATATTCTCTAGGTCTATCTACCTTGCTACAAATGGCAGAATTTCATTCTTTTTATGGCTGAGTAATATTCCATTGTGTACGTATACACCACATCTTAATCCATTTGTCTGATGATGGACACTTGGGTTGCTTCCATGTCTTGGCTATTGTAAATAGTGCTGCTAAATGGTGCTGGGAAAACTGCACAACTACATGTAAAAATTGAGATTACAACATTTCCTCACACCATATGGAAAAATAAACTCAAAATGGATTAAAGACCTAACTGTAAGACTTGAAACCATACAACTCCTAGAGAAAAACATAGGCAGGACATTCTTTCGTATAAATCGTAGCAATATTTTTTTGTATCTGTCTCCTAAGGCAAAAGAAATAAAAGCAAAAATAAACAAAGTGGACCTAATTAAACTTAAAAGCTTTTGCACAGCAAAGGAAGCCATTAACAAAATGAAAAGACAACCTGCTGAATGAGAGAAAATATTTGCAAATGATATGACCAACAAAGGGTTAATATCCAAAATATAAAAACAGTTTATATCAAAAAATAACCCAATTGAAAAATGAGCAGAAGACTTGAACAGACATTTTTCCAAAGAAGACATACAGATGGCTAACAGGCACTTGAAAAGATGTTCAACATTTCTAATTACTGGAGAGATGCAAATCAAAACAATGAGATTTTACCTCACACCTGTCATAATGGCTATCATCAAAAAGTCTACAAATAACAAATGGCAGTGAGACTGTGGAGAAAAGGGAACCCTTTAACACTGTTGGTGGGAGTATAAATTGGTACAGCCACTATGGAAAACAGTACGGAGTCTCCTCAAAAAACTAAAAATAAAACTACCATATGATCCAGCAATTCTACTCCTTGGTATATATTCAGAAAAAATGAAAACACTAATTCAAAAATATACATGAACCCCAATGTACATCCTACATTTTTAAACTCATCTATTCTTGGCTTTTCTTCTTCCACTTTTCTTTTTTTTTGAATTTTTGAATTTTATTTACTTTTTTGTACAGCGTGTTCTTATTAGTTATCCATTTTATACACATCAGTGTATATATGTCAATCCCAGTCTCCCAATTCATCATCTTCCACTTATTCGATCACAAACATTATCTAGCTTCAGAGTGTGTGTTCTGGTCACCTGAAATTTCACTAGAGCTTATCAGGACATAAATATACTACAAACTGCTCTGCATGCTAGGGACAGAGCAGAAAAAAAGATAGGCAAGGTTCCTTCTCTTTGGAAGTGTATATTTTTATGAGGGGAGGCAGAAAGTAAGCACATAAGCCCATAAACAAGATCACTTCAGAGAGAGGAAGTGCTATGAGTGCTGTGACAGGGATGTTGGTCATAGGAGTCTCCTTTAGAAGGTGACACTGAGCTGAGACTTAAGTGATGGGTAGCATCAGTTATATGAAGGAGGGGGAGGAGAATTTCAAAGCAGTTTAGGCAAAAGCATCAGCACATTCAAAGGCCACAGATGGAAATTCCTTGTTTCCATCAAAGAAAAGAAAGAAGGTCACCATGCTGAGTATGGTGAGTGAGAACAGAAGGGTCAAGAAGACGAGGGAATACGTATGACACCTTCTCCGTGTTAGGCATACAGTCAGTCTTCTTATATGGTAGATGGCAACTACTGTGTTGCAACATTTTTAAGCAAAGACTGGAAAACAGATTTCTTGAAGTTATTTTTGCCACTCTTGGAAGTGAAAAGAGGATACTCCGTTTAGTTCCACCATAAGCCAAGCCATAAAGCAGAAAGCAAGAAAGGTAATGGGTAGAGTGGAGCAATGTTAGCTCCCTAAAGAAACAGCCAGGGTTTGTGCTCTGAGCATGCCCATGAAGCAAGAGCTGTGTAAAGGTGCCTAAAGGTGTCATCATCACACCTCCAGAGTCCTCACAAAGTCCAGACTCTTGATGAGGGTAAAAAACTAGGACTGAAAATGGAGGTGGGTTTGTCCTCAGCCCCGCTCCTCCAGCAGCAAATGCCCCAGGATGGAGCCAACTGACCTTCATTTCCCCTTCTGGAAAAGGTAATTAAAGAAAACATAATATAGCCTCTGTTTTTCAGGTGCTTGATAACTATCAAGACAAGACTGTGCACACATAAAAACAGAGAAATGACTCCAGTGCAATGGGAACAATTACTACTCTCTGCAAAAACTGAATGATAATATGCAGCATATGCCATGTTTTACCAGCACTCCAACTTTGGAGGTATACGAGAAATATGATAGAAATTTTTGTATAAAATAATCCTTTAGAAAAACAATAGCTATTTATTACATGAATAAACACAATTGTATAGGAGCTTTGGGAAAACATGACAACTTTTGATCATTTTAAACCAATGACAGTATAGCCAGCATCCTGAACAGCCTCAAATTCTCATGTGGCTTTTCTTTGTTAAACAAGAAAAGTCCAGTAGCCAAACCCATGTAGCTGAATTATCTCCGGCATCTAGAATTAGGTAGGATCTTTCTTTCTGCCATGAACAGGGTGGGCTTTTCCAATGGTGAATATGCTCTGTGTTAGAAAACTTCTGATCTCAACCGAGAAAAACAAAGCAACTATTTAAGTGTCACTGCTCATGTGCGGTTCTACAGAAGCTTGTATCTCTAGGAACTTCACAGTAGAGAACATTCCAAACTCTGTTCCCTCTCCAGTGTCTTGAAGACCAAATAAGCTGGTATTTAGTTGAATCTGATACCCTGCAACTGAGGGCTTTTCATCAGCCATCACACTTCAGAATCTCATGAGAAAAGACATCAGGACCCCCCTTAATTCCTAGGGTAGATACAAACATACAAGGAAGAATCTTTTTTTTTCTTTTTTTTTCTTTTATTTTGCGGTACGCGGGCCTCTCACTGTTGTGGCCTCTCCTGTTGCGGGGCACAGGCTCCGGACGCGCAGGCTCAGCGGCCATGGCTCACGGGCCCAGCCGCTCCGCAGCACGTGGGATCCTCCCGGACCGGGGCACGAACCCGTGTCCCCTGCATCGGTAGACGGACTCTCATCCACTGCGCCACCAGGGAAGCCCGAAGAATCTTATTTAATTACCACTCTAGGGAAAATTTATAGGTAAGATAACAAGTGGTAGAAACAGGACAAAGAAAAAAAAAAAAACCCATAGGCCCGTCTGCTGATGTGACTTCTTGATACATCTATGTGAGTTTTTGTGAGATGAGAACCATCTGGCAGTTGTTGGCAGTTGGGTTTGGGATTTTGGTCTTGTTCCTCTGTTGCTGTTATTGTAGTTCATTTTATGTAGAAAAACAGCAGCTAGAGTGGACTTTGAGATTTTACTTTTAACATTCTCTTTTAAGACTTTAGAACTTTCACATGGAGGACATAAAGCTGATTTATCACGGGGCTCTAAAAACAGTCAAGAGAGTTGGGTGAATTTGTTTGGTTATTTAAGGCTACTGATACTTCCTTAAAAAAGAAAACCAAACCTAGCCTTACAACACTTCATGTGACCCAGTGATTCACGTAGAACAACAAATACATTGGTTTGCTGTTTTACGAAATGTTGAGAAGCTAACACCTGCAAGTTCATGTTTGTAAGAGGCTGCAACTTTTCTAAAATTCAAAATATTTCCTTCAGTTATCATTTGTTGTGGAAATTCTTTTTAAAAAGAGTCATTTCTTCCAAACACAATTCATTTTGTAAAGATAAATCTTTCTAATAGGGCTTGATTGGAATCATGAGACCCAGCTTTTGCCACTCAGCTTCTCAACCCACTGCCAGCTCCAGGATCTAGTAACATTGATGGGCTTCCGTGGTTTATGTAACAGATGTTTCTTTGTGAAGCATAAACGAAAACTGAAATGCAGGTAGACAAGACTTTGAGTTCACAAGTACCTCCCATCCCCATCTGCTCCCTAGCCAAGAACTTCCACAGCAGCTCTGAGTATGTGTTTCTAGAATTTCATATTTACTCCATTTAAAAACAACTCAGAGCAATTGCACATCAACTTACATTATTTGGTTTTCAAGCAGCCTTCTCAGAGTAAGCTCAAAATCTCCCCCGTAGTCTAAACCAAAAGTTTGCTGCACAAACTTGGGCAAGATTCAAAATATAAATCACAGGTGCTTGTCAAGTTCATGTAAGCACTTGAAGGCTCCCTGGGGACATGTGCACAGGAAACCTGCCTAGTCCAAAAGGCAGAAAAACCCCAGCTGCGGTCAGCGCGTGGGTCCCATTTCCTTCTGCACCTCTCAGTCAGTCCAGAGAAAAGCCTGCTTCTCATCCTCTTTGTGAGCAG
The DNA here is from genome assembly GCF_000442215.2 of Lipotes vexillifer. Lineage (NCBI taxonomy): Eukaryota > Metazoa > Chordata > Mammalia > Artiodactyla > Lipotidae > Lipotes > Lipotes vexillifer. Next base: position 1,122,855 of record NW_006793856.1, on the reverse strand, counting down.
CAGCTGAGTGTGACAGACACAACTTAGGCAAAAACAAGGGCTGTAACCTTGTTCCAGGGACATCTTGGAGCTCATCTTGTCTCTGCAGATTCATTTACCTCCATGAAACCATAAACAAGAGAGTCAGCCGAACCCACAACTCTCAGGAGAGTAATCGCTTCCCCAGGTGCTCCAGGACTCAGCTTCCTGAAATGTAATCGTTTGTCACTGGGCACGAAAGTCTTCTACCTCCTGAGCAATGAGTGTGGAGGAACAGTCCTACGCAGGAGGACCTGGACCAGCTGCTGGGAAGCATCTAAGAGCCGGGGATGGAGGACAATCGGGGCTAAGGGACAGCCTGTGAAATCAGGCAAAGCTCCACGAGCTGTTGAGGACTCAAGTTCCCCACATGAAGAGATACTTGGTGCAAAGAAAAAACTGCTGGGGAAAAGGGAGGAGTTTGAAAGAGATCACAGCTAAGATCCATAGAAGTTTCCATGGAGGCTTTTGTCATGTTTAGTCACTGTCTGTGACATGAGAACAGGAATGAGTTCTCTCTGTCCTCAACCACATGGAAGCAGAAGCAGCCAGGGGAGAGTCAGAAAGTCACGTAGTGGGAAATTCCTAGGGAAAAATCACCTGACACTGCCATGACTGGTGTCAACCACCTCTTTACAAATTAAGACGTCCCCTTTTCCCCCCACATGAACAAGCATTATTTGTAAACTCAGAAAATAAAGGGAAGTCGAAAGAAGAAAATAGAAATGTACAGAAAGATTAAGAGAAGGGTGAGAGAGATGAGAGACGGAACCAGGTGGGGGGTTGAGGTTGAGGGGCATGGCATCAAGATTGCTTTTGTTTATTTTTTATTGAAATACAGTTGATTTACAATGTGTTAATTTCTGCTTTACAGAAAAGTGATTCATTTATATATTCTTTTTCATCTTCTTTTCCATTATGGTTTATCACAGGACATGGAATATAATTCCCTGTGCTATACAATAGGACCTTGTTGTTCATCCAGGGATTGCTTCTCTACAAAGAGAACAATAGAATAGCTTCTTTGGGGGAAAGAGTTCTAAGCATGGGGACTACGAAGTTTACTGGCACTTGGATGAAGCTGAAGCTGACATTTTTTAATTGAACTACTTTTATTTCTCCAGAATAAGAGAAATCCAAGGACATAAAAGCCACTCTTTTTGGCATAAGCTTCAGCACACAATACATAGATGGAAGGTTCATATGACTTTTCCATAACTCCTTAGAGAAGGAAACTAAGGGACTGTGCTACTAGTCCCTTCACAAATGTTATTCCAGTAAATTCTAGTAGCAATTTCTTGACATTGACGGTATTACTCCTACTTTACACAAAGAAATCAGAACTCAAGAGATTGACTGAGGACTTCCCTGGTGGTCCAGTGGTGAAGAATCCACCTTCCAATGCAGGGGACCTGGGTTCGATCCTTGGTCAGGGGACTAAGATCCCACACGCCACTGAGCAACTAAGACCGCGTGCCACAACTACTGAGCTAGTGCACCTCAGCCTGAGAGAGAAAACCTACATGCCACAACTAGAGAGAAGCCCAAGCACTGCAACAAAGAGCCTGCACGCTGCAATGAAGAGCTCGTGCACCGCAACAAAAAGATCCCGCATACCGCAATGAAGATCCTGCATGCCGCAACTAAGACCTGATGCAGCCAAAAATTAAAAAAAAAATTTTTTTTTAAAGAGAGGGATTGATTGAGTAAAGGTCACACCGCTGGAAGAGCAAGGATCTGAACTTGGACCACGTGGCCCTGGAAATCGTGTACGGTCTTTTATCCCACACTGCCTGTGAGCCTGAGCATCTGTATCCCAAGAACACACCTCCTCATTTCTTTTACGAACTGGAAGTTTCATGCAACTTAACAAAGACCTTGAACTCTGGCAACCTCAGCTATTTTTTTTAAAACAATTTTTTTCTTTAATTTTTGGGATGTTGGGGGTAGGAGTTTATTAATTAATTTATTTAATTTTGCTGTGTTGGGTCTTCGTTCCTGTGCGAGGGCTTTCTCTAGTTGTGGCAAGCGGGGGCCACTCTCCATTGTGGTGCGCAGGCCTCTCACTATCGCGGCCTCTCTTGTTGTGGAGCACAGGCTCCAGAGGCGCAGGCTCAGTATTGTGGCTCACGGGCCTAGCTGCTCCACGGCATGTGGGATCCTCCCAGACCAGGGCTCGAACCCGTGTCCCCTGCATTAGCAGGCAGATTCTCAACCACTGCGCCACCAGGGAAGCCCAACCTCAGCTATTTTAATGTTAACGTTAGTGTATTACTAAACAAAAAGAATATTGTTTTGTTTCTGCATTCAATGTATTTCTTAGCCAGCTGCTAAATTGCTAATATCAATTTGATGAATTCAACCCCACTGCTACACTTCAGTCACTCTTGTCAAGGTGACCAGTGGTTCCATCTTGCCAAATCCAGTTGGCAAGACAGCCCTCGCTTCACATGACATGGATGATAGCATTTGACACTGTGGATTATTTCCTCCATTTGAAAGTTCTAGTAACTTGGTTTTCAGAAGATTGCAGAGTCCAGCTTTCCTTCTGCCTCAGCTAATGGTCCTCTGCAGTCTCTTGTGCAGGCAGTTTCTCCTCTTCTTCCCTCTTCTTTATCCACATCAACTCCCTAATTTATTTCATCTGCTGCTCCAGCTGAAAATACCATCCAGAGACCCCAGCCACTAACTCTGCCATAAGCTTCAGATTTACTTTTTTTTTTTTTTTTTTTTTTGCGGTACGCGGGCTTCTCACTGCTGTGGCCTCTTCCATTGCGGAGCACAGGCTCCGGACACGCAGGCTCAGCGGCCATGGCTCACGGGCCCAGCCGCTCCGGGGCATGTGGGATCTTCCCGGACCGGGGCACAAACCCGCGTCCCCTGCATCGGCCGGCGGACTCTCAACCACTGCGCCACCAGGGAAGCCCAGATTTACATTTTGAATTGCCAAGGCATCTTCCAATGAATGTCTAACAGGCAGCTCTAACTGCACATACTCAAAACAAAACCCTTGCTTTCCCCTCAAATCATCATCCTTTCTCAATCTTTCCAATTTTAGTAAATGGAACCTTCACTTATCCAGTTGCTCCAGCTAAAAATTCAGGTGTTATCCCTAAGTTCTTTGGCCTCTTACACAGCATACTGAATACAATAGTAATACTTTTGATATAACCTTAAAAAAAAAAATCTGAAATTGCTAAGAGAGTAAAGCTTAAATGTTCTCACCCAAAACAAAACAAACAAACAGGGCTTCCCTGGTGGCGCAGGGGTTGAGAATCCGCCTGCTAATGCAGGGGACACGGGTTCGTGCCCCGGTCTGGGAAGATCTCACATGCCGCAGAGCAACTAGGCCCGTGAGCCACAACTACTGAGCCTGCGCGTCTGGAGCCTGTGCTCCGCAACAAGAGAGGCCGCGATAGTGAGAGGCCTGCGCACCGCGATGAAGAATGGCCCCCGCTTGCCACAACTAGAGAAAGCCCTCGCACAGAAACTAAGACCCAACACAGCAAAAATAAATTAATTAATTAATAAACTCATACCCCCAACAACAACAACAAAAAACAAAAACAGACAAACAAAATCCAGTAAATATGTGAATTGATGGATGTGTTAATTAACTCTTTGAGGGGAATCTTTTCACAATGTATACATATATCAAATCATCACATTGTACATTTTAAATGTCTTACAATTTTGTCAACTGTACCACAATGAAAAAACTAGTAAAATAAAATAATAAATCTCAGGAAAACAATTCTAGAATCCAAACACTTCTCCAGAATCTACTGCCATTTTCCTAATCCCAGATACCATCATCTCTCACCCATACAACTGCAACAACTCCCACCCCCACCCCCAGCTTCCTCTCTAACACTTTCAGAATCTATTCCCAACACACTCAGAATAAAATCCGACTCTGTCTACAAGATCTGATCCTGCCTATCACTGTGATCTCACCGTCCATTCTTCCCTCTCTCATTCTTTTCCACCCCCTTCCCCCTGTCCATCAAACAAACTCATTTCTACCCCAGGGCCTTTGCATTTGCTATTCCCTCTGCCTACAGTGCTCTTTCACCAAATCTCATGATTCATCCTCTCATTCCATCCACTTCTTTTCTAAAATGTTATCACCTTAAAAAGGTCTCCCTAACCACCCAAACCAAAGATGTCTTCCTCCATCTCTGTCCTGCAGTGCACACTGTATTTGGTTCCACTGGATGTATTCCTAACACACTTTGCTTTGTTATTATCTGATCCCCTCCCCAAGTTATCAATTCCATTTGGGGAAAGACTTTGCTGCATCTGTTCTAAGTGGTACTTATAATGTATAGAACAGTGCCGAACACATAAGAGGTCCTCAAAAAATATTTGTCAAATGAATAAATGAATCAGTCAGTTAGTGTCAGGGAATATAGTAAGCAGAAGAAAACTGGTGAGAGAAAACGTGCAGAGGAGGCCTGGGTCAAGTGACATTGGGCCTCAAAGGCCACAGGGAGTAGTTTGGATTCTATTCTAAATACAACAGAAAACCTGCATAAGACCTTAAGGAGAGACAAGACATTACTTAAATCAGCAGTCCCCAACATTTTGGCACCAGGGACTGGTTTCGTGGAAGACAATTTTTCCACGGACCGGGGTGAGGGGTGGGATATGACGGTTCAGGCGATAATGCGAGTGATGGGGAGGGCAGATGAAGCTTCGCTCGCTCACCTGCCGCTCACCTGCTGCTGTGCAGCCCGGTTGCTATCATGCCGCAGACCGATACCGGTCTGCAGCCTGGGGATTGGGGACCCCTGACTTAAATAATGTTTTAAAAGATGACTGACTGCCTTGTGGAGAATGACATGCATGATTTCATGCATTTTTTGGAAAATTTGTGTGCAAATCAGATTTTGGTAAATTGAATAATATTCTCAAGGCATTATAGTAATCTTCAACTTTTTAATATAAAGAATCCATGGGGGGCTTCCCTGGTGGCACAGTGGTTGAGAGTCCACCTGCCAATGCAGGGGACACGGGTTCGTGTCCCGGTCCGGGAAGATCCCACGTGTCGCAGAGCGGCTGGGCCCGTGAGCCATGGCCGCTGAGCCTGCACGTCCGGAGCCTGTGCTCTGCAATGGGAGAGGCACACCAGTGAGAGGCCTGTGTACCGAAAAAGAAAAAAAAAAAAAGAATCCATGGGCAATGGAACTGTTGTTTATTTTATGGGAACAGATTTTCCTATTAAGGTGCAATAAGAGCAGAAACAACTCCAGCTATGAAGTATGTAGATTTAAAAGAAAAATATCTTAATATAGAGGAAGAAGCGTTATCTCTCATTTTTATCCCCTGCAATCTTATGGACCTAGATCGCTTTTACTGTCTGCTTGAACAAAGAGAAAATTTAGTCTCACTGTCAGACTTTTTAAAGTTACTTTCACCTCGAGCAGGTAAAAATAACATATGGATATAGAAGCAAAGGCATAGTGTGGAAAAAAACAAAACAAGGAATTATAAGGCCAAAAAAAAAAGTTATCTTCACAATCTGGACTCATTTAAGCTTATTTTATCTCATAAGAACAATATAACTTCCCCCAGAATAAGAATGGAGGCATGCAGCTGATTAATAAATTCAAAACAAACTTTGAACTACACAGAGGAAATATAAAACATTACACATCCTAGCTCTGTATCGTGGCAACGGGGAGCCATATTTTGTGATATTCCACAATCTCAAGAGTGGTTTAAACAGAAACAGCAACATTCTCTGCCAATATTTATGTAGTCCTTTTCTTATCTCCAACGTGTATGAAGTAAACAGAGCCATTACTCTAAAGGGAATTCTCAGGATTGGGAAACTAAGGCAAAAGTGTGCCTGAATAGCATGGGATATGCAGCCAATTAGTAATAAAAAGAAGGCTCAAACTTAGGGTCCTAGCCTACCCTTGCACAATTCACATTTCCTTGTAAAATGTTTACATGTACAAGATGGATTCAATTAAGATAATGGAAGAAACCAGTTCTAACCCCATGAGTTGTGCACACAGAAATATGAAACAGATGAGAAGTCCATTTGCAGTCAGTTTTATTTCAGTAGAAAGGAAGAGTAACATCCCCACACAAAAAGGATGGGTGGGTTTGAGGCAGACTTCCTCATTAAGGGCTAACAAACCCAAACCAAATATGACACATCCTTCTGTGAAAAAACAAGGGAGTTGGGCAAATACGGGTGGTATGTGAGTTATAAAAAATGAAATTGGAAGGCTTGCACGTGATTGGTGACAATGTGTTTACACAGACACAAAGTGGAGCAGAGCATGGAGAATGCATTTAAAGAAAGAGGAAAATGGAAAATGAAAATCTGGTTTTTTTGGAATATTATCTCCTCTTCACTCAATACCAATCTCAAAGTTCAATGTTATCGTATTGACGGTAAGCTCCTTGAAGACAGGAACTATGCCTTACCACTTTTTAAAACATTTCTAATATCAGGAACTCAATGAATGTTAAATAATAATAATTGAAGAGGAGAAGCAGAGGAGGCAGAAGCAAAAGAAAGCGGAGAAAAATAATAAATGCTATTATCAGAGGGCTTATCTCTGATCTTGCAGCAAGAAGTAAACAAGCAAAAACCAGGGTTCACAGAATTTGGGCTTATCTTCATTTAAGTATTTGACCTTAACTGCTGTGTCAAGACCACTGTCTATAGGAAAGAGTACTGTCTAAATCAAAGTACACATTCCAAGTGCAGCTTTACAAATTGGCACTGGATCATAATTCCTTTTGGAACTCAACAAAATTGAGATGGTGGTGGGAGATTTGTGACCTAGGTGAAGGTGGGAGATAGGAAAGGGAACCCCAATCCACTGTGTCTGGCAAGACTTCCCAGGGTCTCTTCCAATGCCCTGGCTTTTCCTTTGGCTTCCCTCTCCACCAGCTCTGCAAGGTGGACAGAAGAGCCTTATCATCATCACCTCTGGAAGCTTGTCACTCACTCCAAAGATGCTTTACGTCCTATGAAAAAAATGACCAGAAGGAACTTTTGATCTCTGTAAGAAAAAGACAACCCGCTTTTACTGGACCTGCAAATGTACACAGCTCAACTCACAGAGCTGCTGTTTTCAAGCAGGATTTGACGCTGTAAATTTCCAGAAGGTAGCTTTTATTTATTTATTTATTTTGCGGTACGCGGGCCTCACACTGTTGTGGCCTCTCCCGTTGCAGAGCACAGGCTCTGTACGCGCAGGCTCAGCGTCCATGGCTCACGGGCCCAGCCGCCTCGCGGCACGTGGGATCTTCCCGAACCGGGGCACGAACCCGTGTCCCCTGCATCGGCAGGCAGACTCTCAACCACTGCGCCACCAGGGAAGCCCCAGCTTCTGCTTTTAAACACAGGTAAGTGTACTCTTCCATGTGTCTCGCAGTGCTTTTGATGGTAACGATCACTCTGAGTGATTTGGTTAAGCTAGAATAATAATTCTATCCAATGAAGCATTTCTTGTGTCAGGAGAGAGAGTACTGATCAAAAGATTCTAAAAGTAGGAATCTGCTTCAGCAGGTGAGCCTGACAGATACTGCAAGTCCAGGCGGGCATATGGTTAATATATGAGGAAGAATGATAGATCCACACAAGACACCTGAAATGAGTCCTATGAAAACAAAGAGAAACAATGTTCGGGGCTGACATGCTCAAGCAGGGATTTCCCTCTAAAAGGATTGGATTAAACAAATGTGTTTATCTCTAGCTCCCACCAAGCCCCAAAATTTAGAATGAAGGATAAAAATGATAAAAGTTAATAAAACCAAAAAGAATTATAGATGGGATTATAGGAAACAATATATGTCAGTAACATTTTGGAAGATGGAAATTCCAAGGACTAGTTACAATTGATTTAACGGAGCCCAGAAAAGGGTCCTATCTGTCTGAAGTCAAGTCCCACCTCAGATCCCAGCCGGTGATGATGGGATGTGAGAGGGGGCTGATCCAACAGGACTTATTCGAGTCTTTATAAGAAACTGATTTCCAAATCCAGTCCCTGACTCTCACAGCCGGGTGACCATATCCTCCAACACAGACATAAGACAGGAGATTTATTCTCTGTGAAGCTGGACCAGAAAGGCTCTGCCAGGAGTGGGGCTGGGGGAGGCTGAGGGTGAAGCACCTCACTGAAAACAGGGGATTGTACTACGTTTTGCATATTGAATACTTTAATGTTTTGTTGTGTGTGAACAAAAATTCCCAGGTCTGGGCTTGCAACCTGGTCATTGGCGGGGTGGGGGAGTGGAGAATAATTTGTAAGGACCAGTAGATATAAATTATCATATGCGCAGAGGGCTCTGTCTCCCTGGGGATCTTATAAGGGAACAATTACACCTCATTTTTCTTAAACAATAAAATGAGAAAAAACAAAATGCAACAATCAAAACTCTTTAGCAAGCAATTTTTTTTCTTTTTTAAAATAAATTTATTTATTTATTTTTGGCTGCATTGAGTCTTCATTGCTGCACGCAGACTCCCTCTAGTTGTGGCGAGCGGGGGCTACTCTTTGTTGCGCTGCACGGGCTTCTCATTGCAGTGTCTTCTCTTGTTGCGGAGCAGGGCTCTAGGCATGCGGGCCTCAGTTGTTGTGGCTCACGGGCTCCAGAGCGCAGGCTTAGTAGTTGTGGCGCACGGGCTTAGTTGCTCCGTGGCATGTGGGATCTCCCTGGACCAGGGCTCGAACCCGTGTCCCCTGCATTGGCAGGCAGATTCTTAACCACTGCACCACCAGGGAAGCCTGAAAGCAATTTTTTTAATAAACACTTTACTATAGAGAATTTCAAACACATATGAAAGTAGAGAGAATAGTGTAATGAGCCCATTACCCACATTCACCAATTATGAACTTCAGCAATTATTAATTTATGGCCTATTGTGTTTCATGTTTACTCCCTTTCTTCCCTGGCACTTCTTTCTTTCCCTTATTATTTTGAAGCAAATCCCCCACATCATGTCATTTCGTCCACAAAGAGTTCAGTATGTATCTCTAAAAAATAAGTATTATACAACTTTATAGATTTAGAATACAGGTTTGCACATTGATCAAAGATCATGTTTATTGGTTGAGTTTTCTATACTCAGTTCTTTTAAATTAAAGAAATAATAAGGAGGTAGATCTTAGAGTCAGGACATAATGGAGCTGGAAAGCCATTTAGAGATATCATCAAAATGCCCTTAATTAGCCAGCACAGTATCTTAAGGTCAGGGTGTTTAAGTGACTTCCTAAAGGTGACGTGTTGGTTGGAGGTGAAGTCTAAATTGGTGCCCAGGTTTATCTGGGATCAATGAGCTTCAAAGAAATATACATTTATGCCTGGATGGATTGTAGGGTTTTGTAAAATCTGCTACTTACTACAGTGGCTTGGTGTTATGTGAGATCAGCTGAGCCAGAAACATGTTTCCTTGAACGATTTGAATTGGAATTAGCTGAAAGAGCAATGTATTTGAGATTTAGAAGGTGGAAGGGAAGCAACAGCCATGTTTACCCTGGGAAGATTGGCTGAGAGTCAAGCGCTATTGTGGTTTGCATCGTGCACATCGTCACAGATCTGCTGGGTCACCTTGGAGGTGCAGGGCAATATCCAGGCCTCAGTTCTTTCAGCTCCTCCCGGATCTCCACCTTCAGCTTCTCCATGGCAAAGAGCATCAACAGTTTTGCAATTACCCACGCCATCAAAGTAGGAAGCATGGAAGCAGTCAGAGACCGCCATGAGTTCCAATGAGAGACCGACACAAGGCCTAGCTCATCCTCGCGGGTTTCACTTTGTCCTTGACCTCCCAGACTTCACATCCTCCTTCCCTCCAGCTTCTCCCAGCTGACCTAGGCCCAGCGCTAGCCACAAAGGCAGCATATTTACATAATGGCTTAACAAGCTCCCACAATTGCATAAAGTCAGATCTCTGTAATAAATCTTTTTTATCACTCAGTGTGGTTCTGCTTCTCTGATCAGACCCTTGCTCAAACAGCTGCATGAAATCGGTTAAAAATGTGTGGTTTAAACACATCTGAGAAATTGCTATTGGCTACCATTTTTGTATCTAGTCTCTTTTAAGATAGCACATTTCTCAAAATCAATAAGACAGGATGTCTCTGAAATGCACATGTAATCTTAATCGGCACAATATTTTAAACTTTCCACAGCCTGCTCAACTTCCATTATTTAATTTGATAAATTGTGAGAATATGTAAGCATTTAGCAGAGGCAGTTTGGGGGCCTTCTTGTTAACAATTGTGGGCAGGCTTAATGGTATGGAAGTTAAAGGAGCTATTTTGTTAGCACTTTAGATGATAGAGCTGTTCAGTTGAGTTTCCTATTTGCCTACAGGGATGAGGTAGATCTTGACTTTAAAGTCAACTTAGGGGTTTTCTGGAAGGTATATGTGAAATATGGGGCCTGGTTGAGAGGATGTGCATAACGATCTCATAGAAATGAAATGCTTCCTGGAAGAAGATGAGTGATACAAGAAGTGGAGAAAACTGCCTCATTACCTCATTTGTTCCTTCAATCCTTTGTCCAAAAATATTTACCGAGAGCATACCACTATTCTCTGAATATAAAGTAGTCAACCGGACAAATGAAGTTCTGCCCGCATGGAACTTATTCTCGTTGCGTGTAGACATGGATGAATAAATGAGTGATAAACCAGCAAGCAAAATGACATAAACAATACAACATAAATCCAAAGAGTGATACGTGCTATGAATACAGTAAAATAGGGTGACGGGGAGAGAAAGTGAGTGGACCTGGAGGGTATTTATTTTGCTAGGGTGATCAGGGAGGACTTCTCTAAGGAGGCGACATTTGTGCTAAGAAATGGCTGATAAGATTGAGTCAGCCACACAAAGATCTTGGCGAAGAGCATTCCAGGCAGAGGAATCAGCAATCACAAAGGCCCTGAGGTGGAAATGAGTGTAAAAGTTGGACATGACTAAAGCATGAGGAGGGTGAAGATTTGCAGGGCCTAATGAGCCCTAATTATTGCTCTAGGAAACCATGAGAGATTTGAATCAAGGAAGAAATCTAATCTGATTTATGCACTGAAGTATCTGTCTGGCTAGAGGGATGAGAGTACAAAGAGTAAGACCAGGTACAAAACCAGCCATCTTCTTGAAGGCACTCTCCATGATGTGGTGAATCCTTACAAAAATTATAAAGGACCAGATCCCACAGGATCAGTAGTTTTCCCTCAAGGTTGGCCAAACGAAAAGCAAGGTAGCAATCTGTGAGCATCCTTAATGACTAGGTAATGGCTGCTGGGTCAGCCAACCACCATGGAACATCACCTAGCAATCGGGCATCAATGCTAAGTTTCGCTGAATTGGCTCAGCAAGGCAAGTGGACATTCCCCTATTTGTGGACCAGGGACCCTGACGAGAGTCTGTGAGGCCTGGAGTGGCGCTGCGAGCCACAATCGCCACTGAGCATAGGAGTCACAGCTGGAGGGAATTATTAATCTCTGATCACTGCGGTTGGAGGGTTCAGACTTCTCACCAACGCTTCTGACCTGAAAGGGGTTGAAAAATCTATCAGGAGCTCAACAGAAAGAACTGGGCTTACAGGCAAGATGCTTAATCACTTGAGAAGTAGCTCAGTTGTGAATGATTTATCTCATAAGTGACTGTTCTGTTACCCTGTTGATTTCAAATATTTGAAGCTCAAATTTTACTGCTTGGGAAGACTGCAGACAAAATCCTTATGTTCTTACTTGCAAAGCATGCTCGGGCTTCAAAATGGGCTGTCAGAGAAAGGCAACAAGCACGGATCTGCATGGAATGTGCCAGAGAGGCCAACCTAGCTCTGAGGCTAAGAATGGCCAGCAGCCCAAAGCACAGTGTCTGAGTTCAAATGAGATGTGGTTGTGATCCAGGCTCTTTAATTGCTGAGAGGTCTGAGCCTGTGAGCTAAGTAGGGCACTGGTTCAGATCCCCATGTGGTGGAATCAGGATCCTGGAGAGCTTTGAGTGAGGAAGTGGGAAAACTTTTTTTTTTTTTTTGCGGTACACGGGCCTCTCACTGTCGTGGCCTCTCGCGTTGCGGAGCACAGGCTCCAGACACGCAGGCTCAGCGGCCATGGCTCACGAGCCCAGCCGCTCCGCGGCATGCAGGATCCCCGCACACCGGGGCACGAACCCGCATCCCCCGCACCGGCAGGCAGACCCTCAACCACTGCGCCACCAGGGAAGCCCAGGGGAAAACCATTTTTGCAGGTATAAGGACCGGTAGGGGTTAAAACGTAGTTGCAACCCTAACTCAGTAGATCATGGTTGGGGCTTTATTCCAATGGGACCATAGAGAGCAAATCTGAGCCCCAGGCAGAGCAAATCCTAGAACTACTCCAGAAACAGCCTGCTCGTGGGGTTGAGGCCAAGTTGGTCAACATTGACCAAGTGCCAAGCAATACTGAGCTGACAGCTGAAAATTTGCAGCTTCTGCAGCTGAGGAAGGTGAGCGGATGTATGCCAGGGAGCCCGCTGGCAGGTAGATTAATGCTGGCTTTTATAGAAATTATCCTTTTTTTGTTCATTATCGTACATGTCCCTGTGTCAACACTTTTGCCTGTTCATTGTAACCTATTTTGCACAGAACAGGTTGATAAGATGCAGGGTTTTAGGTCAGGAGATATCAAGTACTAACTAAAAAGTTGACTTATGATCATTGAGATGAAACATTAGGTTTTATCCACTTCTTTTAGGCTCTACTAAGCTTCTAGGCAGAACCGTGATGAAAAATCAATTTACGTTTGAGGGCAAAGCTTTTGCTTCAAACCTCCTATTGTCTACGTCTACTTCATGGTACAAGTCTGGGGGCAGCAAATGTTTTCTGTAAAAGGCCACCTAGGAAACATTTTAGGCTTTGTGGGCCGTGTGGTCTCTGTCACGGCTACTTGACTCAGCTACAGACAATATGTAAACAAGTGAGCATGGCTGTGATCCATTAAAACTTTATTTACAAAATCAGGTGATGGGTTGGATTTGGTCCACGAGCTGTAATTTCCAACCCCTGGTCTATATCATCACTCGCCAAACATTTCTGATCACACATCTTATGTATATATACAAACACACAGACACACACAGACACACACACACACACACATATATGTACACATACATGTATTATATATGTAAAAACAATGTACATAATACAGTATTTATAACATGTAACAAAGTAGTAATTTTTAAAAGCTGAGATGAAAATGTAAATGAAAGTTCTAATATTTTCTTCCCATACTTGCAATTGATCAGCCTGGGTACCTGCTGCGGGGCATGCACCGCACTGTCCTCTCTGTAAACACGAGAGCATGTGAGTGAGTGAATGTGTGTGTTGTGTTTGTGCACGCGGATGCCCTCATTTGCGTTACGATCCATTTCATGGTCCAAACAGTGAATAGTAAGTAGAATAAACGTGGCTTTGAAGTCAAGTACAAACCTAGATTTAAATTCCACCTCCCCCATTTACTAGACGTGACCATGGGGAAATAAATCTCCCTAAGCTTAGTTTTCTCCTCTAAAAAGATTAACATAATAATATACAATTACGTGTTTGACAAGTGGATTTAAAATTCATTTTCAAGTGTTCAGTGAAGTTCCTAGAACACAGTAAGAGCTCAAAAACTGAATCTCTTTCTCTTCCCTTTCCTCCAAAATCGAAAGTCAAGTCTAGCTGACATGTCACATCTGTAGCCACGAGCAGCAGTAGAGTTTTCCCATCTTCCTCCTCCAAATCATCTCTCTTCTTCCTTCCCATCTAGACACAACCTGCTACCTGACTCAACCCCTTTGAGTAGACACCATGCAGCCATGCTTCCACTAGAAGGGCTCTGGGATTCCACTCTTCACTTCTGCCTCCTTAGCCCCACAGAGATCATTCCCTACAACATAATTTGCTACATACCATCAACAAAGAGATTGGCTGATGTCTTTAATTTCTCTGCATTCTTTAGAATCATTTTTCTTGGTGAGGCAGCTGGACCTGGAGTGTAATCCACATCCACTTGACCACCACTCACCAGCCTAAAGAAGCTATCAAACTTTCATTATAATGTCCAGGGGTTTTTTCTTAATCCTTTGGAAGCAATCAAACCATTTGCTGTGAATCAAAAGATAGTTAGCAGAAATTAACATGTTAATGGCAGAAAGATCTCCCCAGAGTAACAAACACACACTGTGCTGGTCCTCTCTGGCTGTCTGCTTTAATAGCTAACCTGTGATATAAATAATCAGCTCTGATGGGGCTTTGCTAAGGATGCATCCTTGCCTTTTCTTGCCTAGAGAGAGTGACGAACTTGGACCCAATGAGCACATATGTCTCATTTTCCTGAATCACCTTGATGCAACTCTCACTACATCTTTCATGCAGAGAATTTTCAAAATGCTGGTTTATAGATAGAAACCATGAAAACCCTCAGAAATTGTAAGGCAGGCACTGAGAGAAAATATGCTATGGCTCTGTCACAGTCAGAAGTATTGAATGCAAGTTCCTTTCAATAAAATCCAACAGAGAAACACACAGTCATTGTTCTGGACGTTTATCAATCCAGTAATGAGATGAGCCAAATGCAATCCAGACCAAGTTATCTCAGCAGGATTTCCCAGGTCATCTTTCTTAGAACAAAGCCCTTCTGGTTCCATATTGAACAGGACAAGCCCGCTGTGATTAGGCAGAGTGGCGCTGGTAATGTGATCTGAATCAGATTCCCAGGACCCCAGCGGGGCGACATAAGGGAATCCGTGTGAACCTGCTTTGAGCTGTTCAGGAAGACAACCAGAAGTTCTGTTATTGATATTTTTAGCTGCCTTTGTGTCCCTAGCACTTGGCTGGATATGCTGGATTGGTACAGGAAGATCAAAGATAATCCTTCCCTTCAAAGAGTCCCCATTTGGGAGAAAATAAAAACCTCCTGGCAGCCGAAGATGAGTTTTGGTTTGCATTTCCACTGCCTCTTGAAGCCTCCCCTTTCCCCCAGTGATTTCACAGAGGCACAGCATCAACTAGGCACAATTTAATGAAATGGGGTTTCTGTCTGAAAAGGCTGAGAATGGATAAACTGAGTCTTTTAACAATAATTCTTATCTCAGGCTTACTTTTTAGATGCTTATATTCATGGGTCTCCTTAATTTTATGTTTGTATTTCAAAATCACCAAAAGGAACAAAATATAATATGATAGATATCTGTGTATCTAGCCCCCCAATTTAATACATTTTAACATATTGCCATTTTGGCTTCAGAATTTTATTTTAAAAAATATGACATTTATAGTTTTAGCTACAATCCCAATCCCCCATCTACTTCCCCTCCTAGACCCTGGAACATCAGCAGTATCCTAAATTAGGGATTTATCCTTCCTCGTAAGTATTTTCAAGTTTTGTTATAAACATATACAAATGATACAATTTATCACTTTGTTTCAAATTAATTTACATAAATACTATCATTTTGCATAAATCCTTTGCCACTTGCTTTCTATATTCAAAATCATGTTTTCATTCTACGTCAATCATATTTCAATATAGCTGAAAAGATACTACATTTTCAAGATTTTTCCATGTTATTCTGTATACTGTAGCCCATTCAGTTTAACCATCGTAGAGACCTCCACTGTGTCCCATGGGTTTTTTTTTTTTTTTTTCTTGCGTTATGCGGGCCTCTCACTGTCGTGGCCTCTCCCATTTGCGGAGCACAGGCTCCGGACGCGCAGGCCCAGCAGCCATGGCTCACGGGCCCAGCCGCTCCGCGGCATGTGGGATCCTCCCGAAACGGGGCACGAACCCGCGTGTCCTGCATCGGCAGGCGGACTCTCAAGCACTGCGACAACAGGGAAGCCCCCATGGGTTTTTTAACCCACATTCCTACTGCTACCACTGCTCAACATAATCTAGATGCTCATCTAGATTATTTCCTAACTTTCATTATTATAAAAAATACCTCGGTGAGTGTTCTTATACTTGGATCTTTTTAATCCATCCTACATAAGCCTTACTTTTTAGTTATTTGAATGCCTCCTTTTAGGTATAGTTATGAAAAAGAAAACAATAAAGGAACTAAACTTAAAGGAGAAATGTTCAACTCACCCCTCTCCCTAATGTTTTCATATACGTCGCGGTAACAACCAACCTTCTGTGCCTTCCCAGACACTTGGTCTGAATCAAGGAAAGCTAAGTTTGCTGACAGCAACTGAAGTATCATGTGTGATAGCAGCAAAGCAACCAAGCATTTATTTATTAACTTTCTGAGGGTTGTTATTTTCTAAGGGTTTGCTTTTCCACGACCAAAGAGATAAGATCTGCATTCAGAGAAACTCTTCAATTTCCAGAATATGGCTCGTTTCTGGGGTTTAAGAATAAGAGAGTTTTTTCCAAGGTATCTTCGAACTGTGGTTTAAAATGTTTGATTCTGGGATTCCCTAACTATGGAAACATCCACCATTCTATGTTCCTCACATGAGTGTCCTGACTGCTCTCCTTCAAACAAATGCCTACTTCCATTTCAAGCACGAAAAAGACGGTCTTACCACTGGGGTTGCTCGGACACTCTGGGCCACAGCAGCCCTATTGGCTGAGCTCACTTCCGGGGGAGAGGAGAAAATGAGCTCAAAGTGGCTGGGCTGTTCCTGGAAACTGGTTCCTGAGCTTCTGAGGAGATGAGTGTTGGTGTTACCGTTTTTAGGTTCTAGGACTGGGAAGTGTGTGTGACAAGAGGGATGCGATGCTAAAGAATTACAGTGAGGTTTTTTGTTTGTTTGTTTGTTTGTTTGTTTTGAGGGATTTGGAGTTTTATAGTGAGATTTTTGAAAGAGTAAGAAAATGAGCCTGCATTCTGGAGTAAAACCAGAATCAGAAATGCATAGCTCCAGCAAACGTGTAGTTTGGGGGATTTTCCACCAGGCAGTGTGTTACTCCCCCTCTGCTCCGGGATATCAGGTTCCTCCTCTCCATATGCCACTCGGGGTTCAGATCAAGCACCCACAATGCAGAGCATGATGCTCTTCCAGTGTTGCCCTTCTCGGGAGACACTTCCTCCCAGCCCCCAAGCAGCCAGCAGGCCTCACGTGCTGCCTGGTGTTTGTGGCAACTGGAAAAAAGGCCCCCAAGCTGAAGGCCTGATGCCTGTCCCTCCCAGAACCAAAGAAGCCAGCTGCATGTGCAACCAGTACCCTCAGACCTCTTCAGACTCTTGATGTGTCCACCATTAGCTCAACTTTCCCATCCCCATAGCTTCTTGACCTCATCTCATCCTACCTTTCGGTGTTGCTACCATACAAACACATCTAATCCCCCAGACCCCTGCCAAACTGGCCCTTTCTACCTACAGGATCTTGACTACCAACAGCCTGTCTGTCAAGTACCTTGTCGATCAACTCAAAGTCGACAAGAGCATCAGCAGTTATTTTTGACTTCGTTCGTACAAAAAGTTTCCTTGTGCACCTACTAGGTGCCTGGCACCATGACAGGTCTAGGAAGAGGGCACAGCCTTGGTCTTGGGGGCTACTGTCTGTTGAGAGAGACCAAGAAGTCAACAGGCACCTATGATGCCAGCGGATGAGGGGCTGTGAGACACACCAGCCACAGGCCACCCTTCCCAGAAGTGCTTTCAGTTGACTCCTGAAGCAGGGCATGGAGACAAGGAGAGGGCTGTAGGAACATGAGTTTCAGCAGAGCAGCAACAGAGGCAGAGGCTCAAAGGCAAGAGAAAGCAAGGCAAGTGCAAAAACTCTCCACATGACACACTGGTAAGAAGAAGAGAGATGAAATCCACAAAGGTAGTTGCACTCGATGCCCTTCAGGCCCTTTAAAAATGTGGAAACACGATCTGGTTAACCCAGCCTCTCCCAAAATAGAATCATCTGAAACAAATACACACTAAGGGTCAGCGTTATCACCTGTGACAATGTAAGCCTAAGTGAAACAAAAGGCAGGGATTTGTTCCATGCTTAGCTAGGATGTCGGGGCCCTCCTGCCTATTTCCTAGTGATTGAGTCACAGGGTAATGTCAAATCAGACCACAATATTAAGGTGAGATCGTAGTGGGTCCAAAGTAGAGGCAAGAGAAATAGTACGTTTCCTTCTATATTCAACATGACATTTAAGTCTAAAAGGCCTAACGGTCTAAGAACGTTTATTAGGTGTGCTGACTCATCTCGAGGCGGGACTCCCCTCTCACACTAGTTAAACGTGTAATGTTGTTCCACAAAAGTGATGCAACAAGATCCACTGCTTAGCACAGGTAGAAAGGCAGGTGGTGGAGGTCAAGTTCAGCGTGGAAACTAAGAAAGGGACTTTACAAAGAATCTGAATCGGCATCAAAAGTTTATTAGTCCATTTCCTCAGGGCCCCATGGTAACTGGGTTTTACATGGACCACCTGTGCAAGAACATGGGCCAGAGAAAGGACAAAAAAAAGTAGGGAAAAAGAAAATGGAGTAAGAGAAACGCAAGGGGAAAGAGAATTCAACGGATTCTTTTGGATCAGACCTAAATAAATAAATAAATAAATTGTAGCTCTTTTGGTTTCTACAGGACTGATTCTCAATAGCCAAGCATAAACCACTTTTTGCTTACTTTAGTACACTATAAGTAAGTCACTTAGAATTCCTATTCACTAGAAAACTGAGCACCTTTTAGTCAAACCTAAAATATGCCTAGAACAGATGCTGCCCTCCTGTGGACTGCAGTGGTATTGCTAAATTGTCTTGTAATAATTTTTAGTAAACTTTTGAAGATTACACATTGTGACCCATCTATAATTTAGTCTATAGTAACTTACCGTATTCAGAAATAATTATTTTTTGTAAATATATTTGAGTGTTTTTAAAAATAAAAATGTTTCCAGATTACAAATTAAAATAAAATGTCCCTTAACACTGTGTTTTTCCAAACATGCCTCATGAAATCAATTTTTGCAATTCATTTTGTGAGTCATGATAAACTTTTTTAAAAGTTATGAAATGGAACAGAAAAGAATAAGTGGAAAATATTAGAAAGGATTGCAGCGATCCTTAGCAAGGCCAGTGCACACTCAGAAACGGTCATTATGATTGCAAGTGGTGCAAGACTCAACTGATGGAACAATGTGATGTGCATATCTTAGCGAGAGAAGGTCTTTTGATCTTTTCTTCACTAGTGTCTCACTAGATTTTCTGACCTGCGATAGTTAATTTGGCCGTCAACGTAATGGACCAACTTGGAAGACAGACTTCTAAGGTGGCTCCCAAGATTACCGCCCCCTAGTGTACAAACTCTGTATAACTCCCTCTTGAGTGCATTCCCAGCAGGTGCCTAAAATGGAGAATCACTCCTCTGATTAGATTACTAACCTGTTGGCTTTTAAGCTAATCAAAAGAGAGATTATCCAGGTGGACCAAACCTCATCAAGGCAGCCCTTAACAGGACCCGGGCCTCCCCTTAAAAGGACGTGGGCCTCTCCTGAAAGGCTGCATTGAGGCAGAAGGAGGGAGCCAGGCAGCAAGGTAGGACCTTTAGGAGCTGAGGCCGACGCCAGGCTGACGGCCACCCAAACAGGGCCTTTGGTGCCACAACTGCAAGGACCTGAATTCAGCACGAATGAGCGTGGAAGAAGACCCCGAGCTTCAGAAAGCAAGGCAGCCCATGAGACGCCTTGATTTCAGCCTTGAGAAGCACTGAGCAGAGAACCCAGTTCAGCTGAACCTGGACTTCAGATCCACGCAAACCGTAAGATAGTAATCTTGTGCTGTTCCAAGTCACTAAGTTTATGACAATTTACTATGCAGTAATAGAAAAATAATACAGTTAATGTTCCACAATTTAATTTTATACTTAATTAATCGTGAAGCAAACTACAGCATAGCTTCATCCTCTGCAAAAATGTCGGGCCTTTCCACGGAGTCTGGGTCATGAACTTGCAGTATTACTTCAGGGTGTTTATCGTGTCTTGTGAGTTCTTAACAGTCATAACTGTGTCATTACAATAGTCCAGCTGTCAAACTGATAAGTTATTAGAAGGTAAAAATGATTACATGCAAGATACAGAAAGATGATCAATTTCAGGTTTAACTCCTGGATCTAAAAGTATGAATTGTGTATTGTAAGATAAATAGTGACTCTAATCAGCAAACTTTGACTTTATCTGCATCTCATTCTAAACAGAAAATACTGCAGGGTTTTATAATATCTCATATTTGTTTGATTTATTGTGCAATGAAAATAATAAGCCAGGCGGTATAATCTTTCAAACAGTCTTAAAAACAAAAGCTGAGGGCTTCCCGGGTGGCGCAGTGGTTGAGAGTCCGCCTGCGGATGCAGGGGACACAGGTTCGTGCCCCGGTCCGGGAAGATCTCACATGCCGCGGAGCGGCTGGGCCCGTGAGCCATGGCCGCTGAGCCTGCGCGTCCGGTGCCTGTGCTCCGCAACGGGAGAGGCCGCAGCGGTGAGAGGCCCACGTACCGCCAAAAAAAAAAAAAGCTGACACACTTCAAAATTAATGAGACATGTGGAAGCACAAAAGGTGAATTTATTTATGTCCCTTGAATATAGTTTTTAAAAAAGTAACGAAGCTATTGGAACTGTTTCTTAGCCATTCTATGACTATTAACTAGCCTCATATTTATTATACTTGGAAGTATATCATGTAGCAAAGGAAGAGATAGCAGCTAGCAAAATAAAATTCTTCCTACATGTATAGATGTTTTACGTGACTTTCATGTTATATAAGCTAATATGTGAAAAGCCAGATCTCTTTTTTGTGTTTTTTAACCTTTTGAACACTTTCACTTATTTCTCTCACCCTACACCTCCCCCTTCCCATTTCTGGCAACCACCAATCTCTTCTTTATCTAAGAGCTTGATTTTTTTTTTATTCCACGTATAAGAGAGAGCATACATTATTTCTCTTTCTCTGACGTATTTCACCTAACATAATACTTTCGAGGTCTACCCATAATATACCATTGTGTGTGTGTGTGTGTATGAATCATATTCTTTTGTCTACTCATACATCCATGGTCATTGGGGTTGTTTCCATATCTTGGCTCTTGTAAATAATGATGCAGTGAACATGGGGATGCATATAACTTTTTGAATTAGTGTTTTCATTTTCTTAGAATAAATCTCCAGAAGTGGAACTGCTGGATCATATGGTAGTTGTATTTTTACTTTTGAGGGGCACCTCCATACTGTTTCCCATATTGGCTGCACCAATTTACGTTCCCAGCAATAGTGCACGAGGGTTCCCTTTTCTCCACACCCTCACCAACGCTTGTTATTTCTTGTCTTTTTGCTAATAGTCATTATAACACGTGTGAGATACCTCATTGTGACTGTGATTTGCATTTCCCTGATGATTAGGATGTTGAGCCTGTTTTCATGTACCTGTTGCCCATCAGTGTGTCTTCTACGGAAAAATGTCTATTCAGATCTTCTGGACACTTTTAAATCGGTTTGGGGTTTTGCTCTTGAGTTGTATGAGCTCTTCATATATTTTGAGTATTAACCCATTTATCAGATAGATGGTTTGTAAACATTTTCTCCCAATCAGTAGGTTGCCTTTTTACTGATGGTTTCCTTTGATATGCAGAAGTCTTTTAGTTTGATGTAGTCCCACTGATTTATTTATATATTTATTTATTTTGTGGTATGCGGGCCTCTCACTGTTGTGGCCTCACCCGTTGCAGAGCACAGGCTCCGGACGCGCAGGCTCAGCGGCCATGGCTCACGGGCCCAGCCACTCCACGGTATGTGGGATACTCCCGGAGTGGGCCACGAACCCGTGTCCCCTGCATCAGCAGGCGGACTCTCAACCACTGCGCCACCAGGGAAGCCCCTGCACCACCAGGGAAGCCCCTACTTTTGTTTTTGTTACTTTTACTTTTGTTGTTGGATTCAAAAAAATCATTGCCAAGACTGATGTCAAGGAGCTTACTTCTTCTGGGAGTTTTATGATTTCAGATCTTATGTTCAAGTCTTTAATCCATTTTAAGTTAATTTTTGTGTTTGGGTAAGACAGTGAGCCAGTGTCATTCTTTTGCATGTGGCTTTCTCTTATTGCAGAGACTGTCCTTTCCCCATTGTATATTCTTAGCTCCTTTGTGGTAATATATGTGGGTTTATTTTTGAGCTCTCTATTCTGTACCATTGATCTATGTATTGTTTTTATGCCACTATCATACTGTTTTAATTACTATAGCTTTGTAATAGAGTTTGAAATCTGGAGGTGTGATGCCTCCAGCTTTGCTCTTCTTTCTCAAGATTTCTTTGGCCATTGAGGGTTTTTTGTGGTTCCATACAAATATTGGCATTGTTTGTTCCATTTCCATAATAAAAGCCATTGGAATTTTGATAGAGATTGCATTGAATCTACAGATTGCTTTGGGTAGTATGGACATTTTAACAACATTAATTCTTCCAATCCATGAGCACAGAATATATTTCCATTTCTTTGTGTCCTCTTCAGTTTTCTTCTTTTTTTTTTTTTTCTGTAGCACAATTTAAATGTTTTACTTTTTTTTTTTTAACATCTTTATGGAGTATAATTGCTTTAAAATAGTGTGTTAGTTTCTGCTTTATAACAAAGTGAATCAGTTATACATATACATATGTTCCCTTATCTCCTTCCTCTTGCGTCTCCCTCCCTCCCACCCTCCCTATCCCACCCCTCCAGGCAGTCACAAATCACCAAACGGATATCCCTGTGCCATGCAGCTGCTTCCCACTAGCTGTCTACCTTACGTTTGTTAGTGTATATATGTCCCTGCCTCTCTCTCGCCCTTTCACATCTCACCCTTCCCCCTTTCCATATCCTCCAGTCCGTTCTCCAGTAGGTCTGTGTCTTTATTCCTGTCTTACCCCTAGGTTCTTCATGACATTTTTTTCCCTTAAATTCCATATACATGTGTTAGCATACAGTATTTGTCTTTCTCTTTCTGACTTACTTCACTCTGTATGACAGACTCTAGGTCTATCCACCTCATTACAAAGAGCTCAATTACGTTTCTTTTTATGGCTGAGTAATATTCCATTGTATATATGTGCCATATCTTCTTTATCCATTCATCTGATGATGGGCACTTAGGTTGTTTCCTTCTACAGGCTATTGTAAATAGAGCTGCAGTGAACATTTTGGTACATGACTGGTTTTGAATTTTTGTTTTCTCAGGGTATATGCCCAGTAATGGGATTGCTGGGTCGTATGGTAGTTCTATTTGTAGCTTTTTAAGGAACCTCCATACAGTTCTCCATAGTGGCTGAACCGATTCACATTCTCACTATCAGTGCAAGAGTGTTCCCTTTTCTCCACACCCTCTCCAGCATTTATTGTTTCTAGATTTTTTGATGATGGCCATTCTGACTGGTGTGAGATGATATCTCATTGTAGTTTTGATTTGCATTTCTCTAATGATTAATGATGTTGAGCATTCTTTCATGTGTTTGTTGGCAGTCTGTATATCTTCTTTGGAGAAATGTCTATTTAGGTCTTCTGCCCATTTTTGGATTGGGTTGTTTGTTTTTTTGTTATTGAGTTGCATGAGCTGCTTGTACATTTTGGAAATTAATCCTTTGTCAGTTGCTACATTTGAAAATATTTTCTCCCATTCTGAGGGTTGTCTTTTGGTCTTGTTTATGGTTTCCTTTGCTGTGCAAAAGCTTTGAAGTTTCATTAGGTCCCATTTGTTTATTTTTGTTTTTATTTCCATTTCTCTAGGAGGTGGGTCAAAAAGGATCTTGCTGTGATTTATGTCATAGAGTGTTCTGCCTATGTTTTCCTCTAAGAGTTTGATAGTTTCTGGCCTTACATTTAGGTCTTTAATCCATTTTGAGCTTATTTTTGTGTATGGTGTTAAGGAGTAATCTAATCTCATACTTTTACATGTACCTGTCCAGTTTTCCCAGCACCACTCTAGGAATAAACCTACCTAAGGAGACAAAAGACCTGTATGCAGAAAATTATAAGACACTGATGAAAGAAATTAAAGATGATACAAATAGATAGAGAGATATACCATGTTATTGGATTGGAAGAATCAACATTGTGAAAATGACTCTACTACCCAAAGCAATCTATAGATTCAATGCAATCGCTATCAAACTACCACTGGCATTTTTCACAGAACTAGAACAAAAAATTTCACAATTTGTATGGAAACACAAAAGACCCCGAATAGCCAAAGCAATCTTGAGAGTGAAAAACGGAGCTGGAGGAATCAGCCTCCCAGACTTAAGACTATACTACAAAGCTACAGTAATCAAGACAGTATGGTACTGGCACAAAAACAGATAGATCAATGAAACAGTATAGAAAGCCCAGAGATAAACCCACACACATATGGACACGTTATCTTTGATAAAGGTGGCAGGAACGTACAGTTGAGAAAGGACAGCCTATTAAATTAATGGTGCTGGGAAAACTGGACAGTTTTCTTTAATGTCTTTTAGTTCCAGTGTGCAGATGTTTCACCTCCTTGGTTAATTTTATTCCTAGGTTATTTATTCTTTTTGATGCAATTATAAATGGGATTTTTAAAATTTCTCTTTTTGACAGTTCATTATTAGTGTATAGAAATGCAACAGGTTTTTAAGTATTGATTTTGTATCCTACAACAAATTCATTTATTAGTTGTAACAGTTTCAGATGGTGTCTTAAGGGTTTTCTATGTGTAATTTCATGTCATCTACAAATAGTGACAATTCTACTTCTTCCTTTTCCAATTTGAATGCCTTTATTTCTTTTTCTTGCCTGCCATGGCTAGGACTTCGAGTACTGTGTTGAATAAAAGTGTTGAGAGTGGACATCCTTGTCTTGTTCTTGATCTTAGAGGAAAAGCTTTTAGCTTTTCACCATCAAGTATGATGTTAGCTGTGGGCTGGTCATATTGATATCTGGCCCTTATTATGTTGAGGTATGTTTCCTCTATAGCTGCTTTGTTGAAAGTTTTTTTCATAAATGGATGTTGAATTCTGTCAAATATTTTCTCTGCATCTATTGGGGTGATAAGATGAGTTTTACCCTTCATTTTCTTAATGTGGTGTATGACATTGATTTGCAGATGTTGAACCAGCCCTGCATCACTGGAATAAATCCCACTTCACCTTGATATATGATAACTTTTAATATATTGTTGTATTCATCTTGTTAATTTTTTCCCAGTTTTAGTGAGAAAAAATTGGGAGACATTATTTAAGGCACACAGCATGATGGTTTGATTTACCTGTATTGTGACATGATTACCACATTAGGTTCAGCCACCATCCATCTTCTCAAATAGATACAACAACAAAAAAAAGGAAAATGGAGAAAAATTTCTCCTTGTGATGAGAACTCTTAAGATTTACTCTTTTAATATATGTATCATATGTCAGTGTCACCTGTAGTCATCATGTTGTACATTACATCCCTAGTACATATTTACCTTAAAACTGGAAGTTTGTAACTTCTGACCAACTTCCTTCAATTTCCCCTCCCCGCCACCCTTCACCTCCAGTGACCACAAGTTTGATCTATTTTCCTATGAGTTTGGTGTTTTGGGGTTTTGTGATTCCACACAGTAAGACCATACAGTATTTACCTTTCTCTATCTGACTTATTTAGTTTGTATAATGCGTTCACTGAGATTCATCGATGTTGTCACAAATGATGATGTTTTCTCAATTTTATGGCTGAATAATATATATATATCTCACAACTTCTTTATCCATTCATCCATCTATGGAAACTCAGGTTGTTTCCATGTATTGGGTGTTGTAAATAATGCTGCTATGAACATGGGAATGCAGATATCTTTTCAAGTTACTGTTTTTGTTTCCTTTGGATATATTCCCAGAAATGGAATTACTGGATCATATGGGAGTTCTATTGGTAATTTTTTTTACGGATCCTCCATAGTGTTTTTGGTAGTAGCTGTACCGATTTACAGTCCCACCAGCGCATCAGGGTTGCTTTTTCTTCATACTCATGCCTGCATCTGTTGTCTCTTATGGTGGCCATTCTAACAGGTATGAGATGATATCTCATTATGGTTTTAATTTTCATTTCCCTAATGACTAGTGATGTTGAGATTCTTTTCATATACCTGTTTGCCTTTCATATATCTTCTTTGGAGAAATGTCTATTAGGTTCTTGACTCAGCTTTTAATTGGGTTCTTTGATTTTTTTCTTTTTTTGCTATTGATTTGTATAGGTTCTTTATATTTTTGATATTAACTCATCAGATATCTGGTTTGCAAATATTTTCCCTCATTCTGTAGGGTGTCTTTTGCTACACAGAAGCTTTTTAGTTTGATGTCATCTCAATTGTTTATTTTTGATATTGTTGCTTGTGCTTGAGGTGTCCTATCCAAAAAACCATTACCATGATCCATGTCAAGGAGCTTTATTTGTATATTTTCTCTAGGAGTTTTATGATTTCATATGTTACATTCAAGTCTTTAATCCATTTTGAGTTTACTTTTGTGAATAGTGTGAGATATGCATCCAGTTTCATTCTTTTACATGTGAATATCCAATTACCCCAGCACCAGTTTTTGAAGAGACTGTTTTCTCTACTGAGTTTTCTTGGTTCCCTTGTAAAATATTATTTGACCGTATATGCTTAGGTTTATTTCTGGGCTCTCCTTTCATTCCATTGGTCTATTTGTCTGTTTTAATGCCAGTACTATAATGATTTGATGACTATATAGCTAGCTATATGGATAGCTTGTAATGAAGATGCCAGATGAATTTGCTTTGTTCTTCTTTCTTATGGTAATTTTGGTCATCAGGGTCTTTTGTGTTTCCTTATAAAGTATAGGGGTTTTTATTCTCCTCCTGTAAAAGAAGAAAATGCCATTGGAATCTTGATGGGAGTTGCATTGAGTCTATATAGGTGGTTTTCATAATACTGACATTTTAACAATATCAATTCTTCCAATCCATGAGCATAGGATATATTTCCATTATTTGTGTCTGCTTTGATTTCTTTCATCAATGTCCTGTAGTTTTCAGAGTAGAGATCTGGCACCTCCTTAGGGAAGTTTATGTCTAAGTATTGTTTTTGATGCTATGTAAGTGGGATCAATATCCTTATTTTTTTTTAGAAAACTTGTTATTAGTGTATAGAAACATTACTGATTTTTGCATATTAATTTCGTATCCTGAAACTTTACTGAATCTACTGGTTAGACCTAAAAGTATTTTGGTTGAGTCTTTAGAATTTTCTATGTATATAACTATATCATCTGTAAATAGAGACAACTTTACATCTTCCTTTTCAATTCTCATGACTTTTATTTCTCTTTTGCCTGATTGCCCTGGCTAGGACTTCCAGTAGTATGTTGAATAGGAGTGGAGAGAGTGGGTGCTCTTGTTCCTCATTTGTAGAGGAAAAGCTTTCAAACTTTCACCATTTTGAGTATGATGTTAGCTGTGAGTTTGTCGTATATGGCCTTTATTATGTTGAGATATGTTCCTTCTATTCCTAATTTGTTAAGAGTTTTTATAATGAATGAATGTTAATTTTTCTCATGCTTTTTCTGTCTACTGAGATGATCATATGATTCGTTCTATTATTATGTCATATCACGTTCATTGATTTGTGTATATTGAACTATCCTTGCATTCCAGGGATAAATCCCACTTGGCTATAGTGAGTGATCTTTTCAATGTGGTATTGAATTTGGTTTGCTAATATTTTATTGATATTTTTACGTCTATATTCATCAGGGACATTGTCCTGTAGTTTTCTTTTCTAGTAGTGTCCTTTCTAGTTTTTCAAGATAATGCTGCCCTTGTAAAATAATTTTGAGTGTTTTCTCCTCTTCAGTATTTTGGAAGAGTTTGAAAAGGAGTGTTAATTCTTATTTAAATGTTTGATGAAATTCGGCAGTGAAGCCATGTGGTCCTAGGATTTTATTTGAATCAGTAATCAAAAATCTCCCAACAATCTCCTTGCTAGTAATTGGCCTCTACAGATTTTCTATGTCTTCCTGATTCAGTCTTGGTAAGTTGTATGTTTCTAAGAATATTTCCATTTCTTCTAGGTTGTCCAGTTTGTTGGTATATAGTCCTTAATAGTAGTCTCTTATGATCCTTTGAATTTCTGTGGTATGCATTGTAATGTCTCCCTTTTCATTTATAATTTTGTTGATTTTGGTCCTTTCTCTTTTTTTCCTTGGTTAGTCTATCTAAGGTTTTGTCAGTTTTCTTTATCTTTTGAAAGAACCAACTCTTAGTTTGCTTAATCTTTTCTATTGTTTTTCTGTTCTCTAGTTCATTCATTTCTGCTCTGATCTTTATAATTTCATTCCTTCTGCTAACTTTGGACTCAGTTTGTTTGTTTTTTCCCTAGTTCCTTAAGGCATAGAGTTAGGTCGATTTTCTGGAATCATTCTTGCTACTTAATGTAGGCATTTATTACTATGAACTTACCTCTTAGAACCAGTTTTCTTGCATCCCATAAGTTCTGGTAAGTTTTCATTTTCATTTGTCTCAAGAAAATTTTACTTTAATTTCTTCTTTGATCCACTGGTGTTTCAGGAGAGTATTTAATTTCCCTGTGTTTATGAATTTTCCAGTTTTCTGTTTATCATTGATTTCAGTTTCATTGTGATCAGAAAAGATACTTGGTATGATTTCAGTATTCTTGCATTAAGACTTGTTTTGTGACCTAACATATGGTTGTGT
The DNA here is from genome assembly GCF_000442215.2 of Lipotes vexillifer. Classification (NCBI taxonomy): domain Eukaryota; kingdom Metazoa; phylum Chordata; class Mammalia; order Artiodactyla; family Lipotidae; genus Lipotes; species Lipotes vexillifer. The sequence continues at coordinate 1,094,188 of NW_006793856.1, read as the reverse complement.
GGCCTAACATATGGCCTGTCCTAGAGAATGTTCCATGTGTGCTTGAGGAGAATGTGTATTCCACTATTGTTTGATACATTGTTCTGTATGTGTCTGTTAAATTCATTTGGTCTATATTGTTGTTCCAATCCACTTTCCTTATTCTCTTTTTGGATGGTCTGTCCATTGAGAGTGTGTTTAAAGTACCCATCTATTACTGTATGAGTGTTTATTTCTCCTCTTACCTCTATTAGTGTTTCCTTTATGTACTTAGATGTTCAATGCATAAATATTTACAATTATTATATCTTCTTGATGTATTGACCACTTTATCATTATATAAAAACCTTCTTTGTTTCTTTTTGCCATTGTTAGTTTAAAGTCTATTTTGTGTCATATAAGTATAGCTCTCCGTGCTTTTTTTTTTGGGTTATCATTTGCTTGAAATGACTTTTCCATCCCTTCACTCTCAGTCTATGTGTGTGTTTGAGGCTAAAGTGAGTCTCCTGTAGGCAGCATATTGGTTTCTTTTAAATTGAAGTATAATTGATTTACAATATTGTGTTAGTTTCAGGTGTAAGAAAAGTGAATCACTTATATGTATGTATTTCAGATTATTCCATTATAGGTTATTACAAGATATTGAATATAGTTCCCTACGTTATATGGTAAATCCTTTTTGCTTATCTATTTTATATATAGTAGTTTGTATCTGTTAATCTCATAATCCTAATTTATCCCCCCCTGTTTCTTTCCCCTTTGGTAAGCATAGGTTTGTTTTCTATGTCTGTGAGTGTTTCTGTTTTGTATATAGATTCATTTGTATTATTTTTTGGATTCCACATATCAGTGATATCATATAATATTTGTCTTTCTCTGCCTGACTTACTTAGGGTATGATATTATCTAGGTCTATCCAAACTGATGCAAATGGAATATTTCATTCTTTTTTATAGTTGAGTAATATTCCAATGTGCATGCGTGTGTGTGTGTGTGTGTGTGTGTGTGTGTACTGCATCTTCTTAAACTAATCATCTGTTAATGGGTACTTGGTTTTTTTCCATGTCTTGGCTATTGTAAATAGTGCTGCTATGAACACTGGGGTCCATGTATCTTTTTGGATCAGAGTTTTCATCTTTTTCATCCAGAAAAAGGTGAAAACTCTGGGAGTGGGATTGCTGGATCATATGGTAACTCTGTTTTTCGTTTTTTAAGGAACCTCCATACTGTTCTCCATAGTGACTGCACCAGTTTACTTCCCCATCAACAGTGTAGGAGGGTTCCCTTTTCTCCACACCCTCTCTGGAATTTATTACTTATAGACTTTTTGATGATAGCCATTTTGACTAGTGTGAGGTGATATCTCATTGTAATTGTGATTTGCATTTCTCTAATGGTTAGTGATGTTAAACGTCTTTCCATGTGCCTGTTGGCCATCTGTATGTCTTTGGAGAAATGTCCATTTAGGTTTTCTGCCCATTCTTTGATTGGGTTGTTGTTGCTGTTGTTGTTTTTTTTTGGTCTTGAGTGGTATGAGCTGTTTATATTTGTGGTATTAACCCCTTGTCAGTTGCATTGTTTGCAAATATTTTCTCCCATTCTTTAGGTTGTCTTTGTTTTATTTGTGGTTTCCTTTGCTTTGCAAAAGCTTTTAAGTTTGATTAGGTCCCACTTGTTTACTTTTGCTTTTAATTCTTTTTCCTTGGGAGGCTGATCTAAGAAAATATTAATATGATTTGTGTCCAAGAATGTTTTGCCTATGTTCTCTTCTAGTAGTTTTGTGGTGTTGTGTCTTATATTTAAGTCTTTGAATCATTTTGAGTTTATTTTTGTATATGGTGTGAGGGAGTATTCTGATTTCATGGATTTACATGTAGCTGTCCAGCTTTCCCAACACCACTTGGTAAAAATATATTTTCTCCATGTATATTCTTGCCTCCTTTGTCAAATATTGTTACCATAGGTATGTGGGTTTATTTCTGGGCTCTGTTCTGTTCCATTGATCTATATGTATGTTTTTTTGTCATAACACTGTTTTGATTACAGTAGCTTTGTGGCTCTGTTCTTTTTCCTCAGGATTGCTTCAGCAATTCTGAGTCTTTTGTGGTTCCTTATAAATTTTAGGATTTTTTGTTCCATTTCTGTGAAAAATGTCATGGGTATTTTGATAGGGATTACATTAAATCTGTAGATCGCCTTGTGTAGTATGGCCATTTTAACAGTATTAATTCTTCCAAAACAAGAGCATGGGATATCTTTCCATTTCTTTGTATCATCTTCAAGTTCCTTTTTCTGAGTTTTATAGTTTTCAGTGTATAAGCCTTTCACCTTCTTGGTTAAGTTTATTCCTAGGTATACTATTTTCTGACACAATTCTAAATGGGATTTTTAAAATTTTCTCATTCTGATATTTTATTTTTAGTGTAAAGAAATGCAACAGATTTCTGTATATTAATCTTGTATCCTGCTACCTTGCTGAATTCATTTATTCTAATAGTTTTTGTGTGGAGTCTTTAGGGTTCTCTATTTAGAGTATCATGTCATGTGCAAATAATGACAATTTTAACTCCCATTCCAATTAAGATACTTTTTTTTTTTCTTGTTTTACTTCTGTGGCTAGGATTTCCAGTACTACACTGAACAGAACTGGTGAGAGTGGGTATACTTGTCTTGTTCCTGAATTTATCAGGAAGTCTTTCAGCTTTTCACTGTTGAATATTATGTTGGCTATGAATTGGTCATAAATAGCTTCTATTATGTTGAGATATGTTCCCTTCATACCCACTTTAATGAGAGTTTTTATCATGAATGGATGTTGAATTTTGCATCTGAGATGATCATATGGTTTTGTCCTTTTTTTGTTAATGTGCTGTATCACATTGATTGATTTGCCTATGTTGAAACATCCTTGCAACCCCTGCGAATCCAACTTGATCATGGTGTATGATCCCTTTTATGTATTGTTGGATTTGGTTGGCTAATATTTTGCTGAGGATTTTTGCATCTATATTTATCAAAGATATTGTCCTGTAATTTTCTTTCTTTACAGTGTCTTTCACTGGTTTTGGTATCAGGATGATGGTGGCTCTATAGAATGAATTTGGGAGTGTTCCCTCCACTTCAATCTCTGTATGCTTGTTAGAATCCCCCAGTAAAGCCCTCTGGCTCTGGACTTCTGTTTTCAGAGAGTTGTTTAAAATTACACATTCTGTTTCATTTCTAGTGATCAGTCTGTTCAAACTATCTGTTCCTTCTTGACTCAATTTTGGAAGGCTGTATGTTTCTAGAAACTCGTCCATTTCTTCTAGGTTGTCCAGTTTGGAATATATCCTTTTGTAGTATTTTCTTATGATTTTTTGTGTTTCTGTGGTATGGGTTATTTCTCCTCTTTCATTTCTTACTTTATTTAGATCCTCTCACTTTTCTTCTTGGTGAGCCTGGCTGGAGGTTTGTAGATTTTGTTTATCCTTTCAAAAATCCAGCTCTTGTTTTTATTGATCTTTTCTATTGTTTTGTTAATCTCTATTTTATTTCTTTCCCCTCTGATCTTTATTATTTTCTTCCTTCTGCTCACATTAGATTTTGTTTGTTCTCCCTTTTCTAGTTCTTTTAGGTGGTAGGTTAGGTTGTTTATTTGAAGTTTTTCTTGTTCCTTGAGGAAGGCCTGTGTTGTTATGAACTTACCTCTTAGAACTGCTTTTGCTGCATCCCATAAATTTTTGTAAGGATGTGACTTCACTGTCATTTGCCTCAAGGTATTTTCTGATTCCCTCTTTGATTTCATCATTGACCAACTGTTTTTTTAGTAGCATGTTGTTTAGTCTCCATGTAATTGGTGGGGTTTTTTTCTCATTTTTCTTTCTGTTGTTGATTTACAGTTTCATAATACTGTGGTCAGAAAAGATGTTTGAAATGATTTCTATCCTCTTAAATTTGTTACTTGTTTTGTGTCCTAGTGTGTGCTCAATCCTACAGAATGTTCTATGTGCACTTGAAAAGAATGTGTATTCTGTCTTTTTGAATGTAGCATCCTGTAGATATCAACTATGTCCAACAGTTCTGTTGTGTCATTTAGGATCTCTGGTGCCTTATTGATCTTCTTTGTGGAAGAGCTGTCCATTGATGTCAGAGGGGTATTAAAGTCTTCTACTATAATTGTATTCCTGTCAATTTCTCCCTTTATGTCTGTTAGAATGTTTTATATATTTAGGTGCCCCTATATTGGGTTCATATATGTTAACAAGTGTAGTATTCTTATAATGATCACTTTATCATTATATAGTGTCCTTCTTTGTCTTTCTTTATGGACTTTGTTTTAAAGTCTATTTTGTCTGATATGAGTATTGCTACCCCTGTTTTCTTATAGTTTCCATTTGCATGAAATATCTTTTTCCATCCCTCACTTTCAATCTATGTGTCTTTCAGCCTAAAGTGAGTCTTTTGTAGGCAGCATATTGTAGGTTCTTGTTTTATTATCCAATCTGCCACTCTAAATGCCCCAAACAAAAGATAAAGTCCATTAACATTTAAATTTATTATAGATAAGTATGCATTTATTGCCATCTTAAACTTTGTTCTCCAGTTGATTTTGTAGTTCTTCCTTGTTCGTTTCTTCTTTTTGGTTTTCCTTTTGTAGTTTGATGGTTTTCTTTTATATTTTGCTTGAGTTCCTTTTTTGTAGTTTTTGCAGATCTATTTTTTGTTTTGTTTTGTGGTTACACTGGTTTTCAAGTATGTTAACCCATGACTATATCTACTTGCTTTAGACAGTTCGTCAAACAAGTTCAAACACATTCTAAAATATCTACATTATTTTTTACTCCCCTCTCCCATATTCTGTGATTTTGAGGTCCTATTTTACATCTTCATGTTTATCTTTTTGCTACTAATTGTAGTCATAATCACTTTTACAAAATATTTTGATTTTTTATTCTATGTACTGGCTTATTTAAGTGATCTTCAGTCCTTTTATATATTTGCCTTTTCTACTGTGATTTTTCCCTTTACTATAGATTTGTATTTCTTTTCTACTTAAAGAAATATTGAAAGGTCTTCTCCAGGTGAGGTTTAGTATTGCTGTATTCTTTTAGTTTTTGCTTGTCTGAGAAATTCTTTAACTTTCTTTCTATTCTAAATGACAACATTGCTGGGTAGAATATCCGAGGTTGCAGGTTTTTCCCTTTCAGGACTTTGAATATATTATGCCACTCCACTCCAGCCTACAGAGTTCCTGTAGAGAAAATCAGCTGACTTGCCTTATGGGTGTTCCCTTGTAACTGACTGTTTATTTTTCTTTTGCTGCCTTTGGAATCCTCTGTTTACCTTTAATTTTTGCCATTTTAATTATGATACATCTTGGTGAGCATCTGTTTCAGTTCGTCTTGTTTGGGACCCTCTGTGCTTCCTGTACCTGATATCTGTTTTCTTCTTTTGGTTTGGGAAGTATTCAGCCATAATTTCTTCAAATATATTTTCAATCCCCTTCTCTCTTTCTTCTTATGGAACCCCTATTATGCACAGATCGGCACACTTTATATTAGCCCAGAGTTCTTGTATGTTGTGTTCATTTTTTCAAATTTGTCTTTCTGTCTGCTGTTCTGATTGGGTGATTTCCATATTCTATCTTCCAGATCACTTATTCACTTTCCTACATAGTCTGCTATTCATTGCTTTTAGATTGGTTTTTATCTTGGCAATTGAGTTGTCTAATTTTGATTAGTTCCTTTTTATAGTTTATAGTCCTTGTTACAGTGATATGCATTTCTATCAATAATCTTTCTTAATTCCTTAAGCATTTTTATTAACCTCCTTTTGAACTCATGGTCTAGTACACTAGAGAGGTCTGTTTCATTCTTTCTTATTTCGGGGGATTTCTCTTATTCTTTTAATCGGTAGTGGTTCCTCTGCTTTTTCATTTTACTTAGATTTCTCTGTCTCTATGTATTTAGGAAAAATGGTTGTCTACTGTGGTCTTGAAGGGCTGTTTTTATGTGGGAGGCTTCCTTGTATACTGTATAAGTCCAATATTTTTGGTGTGAGGGCTGTTTTTGGTATGGATGCCTGCCATATCTTCCCTCAGAGTGTGCTGGCCATTTTCTCCTGATGGTTGTGTGGTTGGTGCTGTAGTGTCCAGAACCTGCACTGGTTGTTAGGTGGGGCCTCCTCTTTGTTCCCTGGCTGTCACAGCCTTGTCAGGGGTTGGGTCTGCTCCCCAGTTGTTGGAGTAGAAACCCTGAGGGTCAGACTTAATAAGACTCAATTGCCCTTAGGTGTGTGCTCCGTCCCCAAGGAGGTGAGCACTGAAGCAAGTGAGGCCCATGTGGTCACGGTGAACATATGTGCCACCTGTGCAGGTGTCTGCAGTTTTGCCCAGAAGCAGCCCAAGGTTGTGTTCCTTCCCCTTGTGTTTGTCCCAGACCTAGTTCTAGGCTGGTGGTTGGGGCCCTGGTGTTGTGGCTGCAGGAATCGAGGTGGTTGTGCTGCTGCCACCTGGGACCTGGGCTGCCTCTATGGTAAGCCTCTCCAGGGAACTGTCTGCCCCATATCCAGCTCCAAGCTGTGGTGTAATGTGAGCAGTACTGGAGTGCTCCCACTGGGAAAGGAACCACTATGTACTCCTCCCCAGGGGCTGTACACCAGGGATGTGTGATTCTGTGATGGCACCTGCCACCAAGAGTGTGTAACAAAGTACACCACTGTCAGACCCTCCCCCTGTGGGAGGGCTGATAATGGGCTCAGATATCAGCCCCATGTCCTGCTGTGTGCATGCCGACAAAGGGGCTCCATTGGTGGACCTGTGCCCTGCCCTGTGCTATGCTGGTAATAGGGCTCCAATGGTGAACCTGTGCCCCATACCATGTGAGCTAACAATGGCAGCCTGGACCACACTCCAGGCTCTCTAGGCTGTCTCCACACACCTTGACTGAGTCCTCTCCCAGGGTCCCTCTGCCTGAGTTAGCACCTGGCTGCTACACATACTAGCAGCCCCACCCAGCACAGGTTTTGGGCTGGGAAGTATGGCAAGGGGGCAGCCATCAGCACTGGTTTCACTCTGTCCTGATTCTTTTTTTTCTTCTTGCTTCTCTGCCTGGGTAATTTCTAATGCCCTATCCTCCATAATGCTAATTATTTCTTCTGCATGTTGAGCCTACTTTTGAAGCTCTCTATTGAGTCTTCAGTTATTGTATTCAACTCTAAGATTTCTGTTTGCTTTTTTTTTTTGATGCTTGCTATTTTCTTGTCAAACTTTTCATTTTGTTCATGCACTGTGTTTTTTTATTCGCTATTGTGTTTTTTTATTCGCTAAACTTAGGAGGATTATTCTGAATTCTTTGTATAAAACTTTATAGATCTCCATTTTGTTAGGGTGAGTTATGAGCGCTTTATTAGTTTCTTTTAATGCTGTCATATTTACCTGATTTTTTTGTGATCCTTGATTTCTTACACTGGTATCTGTACTTGAGTAATTGGTCTCCTCTTCTATACTTTACAGGTTTGCTTTGGTAGAGACAGATTTTCACCAGTCGGCTCAGTTTGGGTTTCTGTATATGTCTGTTGGTAACGTCCTTGGGCAAGTTGCACCTGATATTATGGTCTATTTTTGAGCAAGGCATATGTTCAAGCTCTGAGGATGGGGCTTGGGGGTGTGCCTCTGGCTGACTACAGTGAGATAGGACTTCAGCCTTGGTTTCCTACTGTAGGATGGGCTCTGCAGTTGCCCAGATTCTCTGGGTAGGCTTACTAAGTGCTTGGGAATGGATACCATATTCAGTCATAGATGGGACTGTGTATAAATTAACTTCCTTGCCCTGGAAACGCAGCACCGCCAACCCAGGGCCTATACAGCTCATTGTCTGGGGACTTGAGTCAGGCCAGAGTGTACACAGAATTCCCTGATCACCAGATTTGCTCTGCAGATGGGAGAAGTCATAGGCTATGCTCTCTATTCAAGTACCACTAAACAAAGGGCTATTAAATGGGCTAAACAGCTTCACATGTGCTTTGGTTAGGTTCCCTAGTTAGACAGGCTGTATTCAGTGATATGAGTGTGGCTACAAAATCGATTTCCCTGCCTGGGTGCATGGGGAGAAGCAGTTCTAAAGCTGGTAGAGATCTTTGTTTGTTGTCTTAATTCAAGCCAACCTGCACCCAAAATTCCCTGTCCAAACAGGGCCACGGGCTTTACCTTGAAGACTATTGACTGCCTGGTCAGATGGGGCTGGAAGATACTCTCCATAGTGAGTGGAGCTTTGTCTCAGCTGTCTTGCCGGGACAGGAAGGGGAGGGGCAGCTCCAGGATACTCTCAGTTTCCCAAACATACTCTCCTATTGGGAAGAATCAGGAGCTGCCCTCAGCCTTGGCTGTAAATTAATCCCCTTGCCCGTGTGTAGCACGGAAACCCTCCACACTCCATACTGACTTTGCTCTGGGGGCAATCAGCTCTGCTCACCCACCTCTTGTTTGGAGCACCATTGTGCCACACAGCTTCCAGAAGTTGTTGTCAGCCCTTCTGGGGCCAGAAGACAGTCTCTACAGCAGGTGGGGCTGTGAATCCATTCCTTGCGCAGGAATGGGCAAACCTGACTCTAGGGCCAGCAAAAATCCTCATTTGAGTATACAGATCAGGCATATCTGCACCCCACCAAGTTCTGTGATTAGAGTGCGTCCCTGACTTGGTTCTACTGGTAAGCAAAGCCACTGGTTGTGATTATGACTTGGGCACTGCCGGTATGAACTTGGTCTGCCAAGATTCATATGCTGGCTGTTGAAAGTCCCTCCCCACTCTCTACTAAAGTCAGTTTCCCAGTGGTCCTACAGATTCCCCTGCAGTCCCTTTGGAGTGAGATGAGTGAGAGTAGTAGCTCCCACAAAGAGACCCCAGTGCTGATGGGGCCCATTGTCAGGAATGACTTATTTCACCATCTTGGTGAGATTTGCGAATATTTCATTGAGGATTTTGGCATCTATATTCACCAGGGATGTTGACCTGTAATTTTATTTTCCTGTGGCATCCTTGTCTGGTTTTGGTATTAGGGTAATGCTGGTCTCGTGCATTTGGAAGAGTTCCCTCCTCGTCTATTTTTTGGAAGAGTTGAGAAGGATTAACCTTAATTCTTCTTTGAATGTTAGGTAGAATTCACCAGTGAAGCCATCTGGTCATGGACTTTCATTTGAGGGGTTTTTGATTCTGATTTGACCTCCCTACCCGTAATTTGTCTGTTCAGATTTTCTGTTTCTTCTATTTTAGGCTTGGTATGTTGTATATTTCTAGAAAATTTTCTGTTTCTTCTAGGTTGTCAAATTTGTTGGCATATAATCGTTCATAGCAGTCTCTTATGATCCTTTGTATTTCTGTGGTATAAGTTGTAATACTACTCTTTCATTTCTTATTTGTTTGAATCTTTCCTTTTTTTTTTCATTGTGAATCTAGCTAAAGATTCATGAATTTTGTTTATTTTTTCAAAGAGCCAGCTCTTAGTTTCATTGATCTTTACTATTGCCTTGTTAGTCTTTATTATTTGTTTATTTATGTATGTACTTATGGCTGCACTGGGTCTTCATTACTGCATGCAGGCTTTCTCTAGTTGCGGTGAGCAGGGGCTATTCTTGGTGGCTGTGCGTGGTCTTCTCATTGTGGTGGCGTCTCTTTTTGCAGAGCACAGGCTCTAGGCTCATGGGCTTCAGAAGTTGTGGCAGGCGGGCTCAGTAGTTGTGGCTCACAGGCTCTAGAGCACAGACTCAGTAGTTGTGGCACACGGGCTTAGTTGCTCTGCAGCATGTGGGATCTTCCCAGACCAGGGGTCAAACTTGTGTCCTCTGCATTGGCCAGCAGATTCTTAACCACTGCGCCACCAGGAAAGTCCTGTCTTGTTAGTCTTTATTTCACTTATTTCTGCTCTAATCTTTGTTATTTCCTCCCTTTTAAAAATTTGAGTTTCGTTTATTCTTTTAGTTCCTTAAGGTGTAAAATTAGGATGTTTATTTGAGACTTTCTTGTTTCTTGAGGTAATCACTCATCACTATGAGCTTCCCTCTTAGAAATGCTTTAGCTGCATTGCATACATCTTGATATTTCATATTTTTATTTTCGTTTGTTTCAAAGTATTATTTTTACAGCTTTTTTTGTTGGGGGGGGGGCACACTGTGTGGCATGCAGGATCTTAGTTCCCCGACCAGGGATCAAACCCATTCCCCTGTAGTGGAAGCTCAGAGCCTAAACCACTGGACCACCAGGGAAGCCCCTTCAAAGTATTCTTTTATTTCTGTTCAGTTTCTAAAATGTGTCCATCTCAATGTACCTTCTTATCTTTTTATTTTTTATTGAGGTATAGTTGATTTACAATGTTAAATTAGTTTCAGGTGTACAACATAGTGATTCAAAATTTGTATAGATTATACTACAAAGTTATTATAAAACATTGGCTATATTCCCTGTGCTCTACAATAGGTCTTTGTAGCTTATTTTATACATAGTAGTTTGTACCTGGTATACCCTTACCGCTATACACCCCTTCCCTATCCCTAGTTTGTTTATATTTGAGTCTGGTTTTGTTTTGTTATATTCATTTGTTTGTTTAATTTTTTAGATTCCACACAGCAGTGAGTGAGTTATTCCACTAAGCATAATACCCTCCAGGTCCATCAATGTTGATGGAAATAGCAAAAATTTCATGCTTTCTGATGGCTGAGTCATATTCCATCGTGTACATATATTGGGCTGTCCAAAAAGTTCATTTGGATTTTTCTGTAAGAGCATACAGAAAAACCCAATGAACTTTTTGGACAGCCCAATATATATATATCTTTATCTACTCATCTGTTGATGGATGCTTAGGTTGCTTCCATATCTTAACTATTGTAAATAATGCTACTATAAACATTGGAGTCCATGTATCTTTTTTTTTTGCGGTACACGGGCCTCTCACTGTTGTAGCCTCTCCCATTGCGGAGCACAGGCTCCGGATGCACAGGCTCAGCGGCCATGGCTCAAGGGCCCAGCCGCTCCGCGGCATGTGGGATCTTCCCAGAGCAGGGCATGAACCCGTGTCCCCTGCATTGGTAGGTGGACTCTCAACCACTGCGCCACCAGGGAAGCCCCCATGTATCTTTTTGAATTACTTATTTCATTTTCTTCAGAGATATGCACAGGAATGGAATTGCTGGATCATAAAATAGTTTTATTTATACTTTCTGAGGAACCTCCACACTGTTTTCCATAATGTCTGCACTAATTTACATTCCCACCAACAGTGTACAAGGGTTCCCTTTTCTCCACATCCTTGCAAACATTTGTTATTTGTGGTCTTTTTGATGACAGCCATTCTGACAGGTGTGAGGCAATATCTCATTTTGGTTTTGATTTGCATTTCTCTGATTAATGTTAAGCATCTTTTCATGTGCCTGTTGGCCATCTGTATGTCTTTCTTGGGAAAATATCTATTTAGGTCTTCTGCCCATTTTTTAATCTTTTTTTTTTATATTGACTTATTTGAGCTGTTTATATACTTTGGATATTAACCCCTTATTTGTCATATCACTTGCAAATATTTTCTCCCATTCCATAGGTTATCTTCTGGTTTGTTGAAGGTTTCCTTTGTTGTGAAAAAGCTTTTAACTTTACTTAGGTCAAATTTGTTTACTTTTAATTTTGTTTCTTTTGCCTTAGGAGACAGATCCAGAAAAATATTGCTACAATTTATGTCAAAGAGTGTTCTGCCTAGGTTTCCTTCTAGGAGTTTTGTGGTTTCAACTCTTACATTTAGGTTTTTAATCCATCTAGAATGTGTTTTGTATTTGGTGTGAGAAAATGTTCTAACTTCATTCTTTTACATGTAGCTGTCTAGTTTTCCCAGAACCACTTATTGACAAGACTGGATTTTCTCCATTGTATATCCTTGCCTCCTTTGTCATAGAGTAATTGACCATAAGTGTGTGAGTTTATTTCTGGGATCTCTATTCCATTCCATTGATTTCTGTGTCTGTTTTTGTGCCACTACCATACTCTCTTGATTGCTGTAGCTTTGTAGTATAGTCTGAAATCAGGGAGCATGATACCTCCAGTTCTGTTCTTTCTTAAGATTGTTTTGGCCATTTGGGGTCTTTTGTGTTTCCATACAAATTTTAACATTATTTGTTCTAGTTCTTTGAAAAATACCATTGCTGTTTTGAGAGAGATTGCACTGAATCTGTAGATTGCCTTGAGTAGTTTGGTCATTTTAACTATGTTAATTCTTCTAATCCAAGAACGTTGTATATCTTTCCATCTGTTTGTGTCATCATCAATTCCTTTCATCAGTGTCTTATAGTTTTCCAAGTACAGATCTTTCACATCCTTAGATTTATTCCTAGGTATTTTATTCTTTATGATGTGATTGTAAATGAGATTGTTTCCTTAATTGCTCTTTTTTTTTAACATCTTTATTGAAGTATAATTGCTTTACAATTGTATGTTAGTTTCAGCTTCACAACAAAATGAATCAGTTATATGTATATATATATATATATGTTCCCATATCTCTTCCTGCTTGGATCTCCCTCCCTCCCACCCTCCCTATCCCACCCCTTCAGGTGGTCACAAAGCACTGAGCTGATCTCCCTGTGCTATGTGGCTGCTTCCCACTAGCTAGCTACCTTACGTTTGGTAATGTATATATGACCATGCCTCTCTCTCGCTTTGTCACAGTTTACCTTCCCCCTCCCCATATCGTCAAGTCCAGTCCATTCTCTAGTAAGTCTGTGTCTTTATTCCTGTTTCACCCCTAGGTTCTTCATGACATTTTTTTCCTTAAATTCCATATATATGTGTTAGCATACGGTATTTGTCTCTCTCTTTCTGACTTACTTCACTCTGTATGACAGACTCTAGGTCTATCCACCTCATTATAAATAGCTCAATTTCGTTTCTTTTTATGGCTGAGTAATATTCCATTGTATATATGTGCCACATCTTCTTTATCCATTCATCCGACGACGGGCACTTAGGTTGTTTCCATCTCCGGGCTATTGTAAATAGAGCTGCAATGAACATTTTGGTACATGACTCTTTCTGAATTCTGGTTTCCTCAGGGTATATACCTAGTAGTGGGATTGCTGGGTCATATGGTAGTTCTATTTGTAGTTTTTTAAGGAACCTCCATACTGTTCTCCATAGTGGCTGAACCAATTCACATTCCCACCAGCAGTGCAAGAGTGTTCCCTTTTCTCCACACCCTCTCCAGCATTTATTGTTTCTAGATTTTTTGATGATGGCCATTCTGACTGGTGTGAGATGATATCTCATTGTAGTTTTGATTTGCATTTCTCTAATGATTAATGATGTTGAGCATTCTTTCATGTGTTTGTTGGCAGTCTGTATATCTTCTTTGGAGAAATGTCTATTTAGGTCTTCTGCCCATTTTTGGATTGGGTTGTTTATTTTTTTGTTATTGAGCTGCATGAGCTGCCTGTAAATTTTAGAGATTAATCCTTTGTCAGTTGATTCATTTGCAAATATTTTCTCCCATTCTGAGGGCTGTCTTTTGGTCTTGTTTATGGTTTCCTTTGCTGTGCAAAAGCTTTGAAGTTTCATTAGGTCCCATTTGTTTATTTTTGTTTTTATCTCCATTACTCTAGGAGATGGGTCAAGAAGGATCTTGCTGTGATTTATGTCATAGAGTGTTCTGCCTATGTTTTCCTCTAAGAGTTTGATAGTTTCTGGCCTTACATTTAGGTCTTTAATCCATTTTGAGCTTATTTTTGTTGTATGGTGTTAGGGAGTGATCTAATCTCATACTTTACATGTACCTGTCCAGTTTTCCCAGCACCACTTATTGAAGAGGCTGTCCTTTCTCCACTGTACATTCCTTCCTCCTTTATCAAAGATAAGGTGACCATATGTGTGTGGGTTTATCTCTGGGCTTTCTATACAGTTGCATTGATCTATATTTCTGTTTTTGTGCCAGTACTATGCTGTCTTGATTACTGTAGCTTTGTAGTATAGTCTGAAGTCAGGAAGCCTGATTCCTCCAGCTCCGTTTTTCGCTCTCAAGATTGCTTTGGCTATTTGGGGTCTTTTGTGTTTCCATACAAATTGTGAAATTTTTTGTTCTAGTTCTGTGAAAAATGCCAGTGGTAGTTTGATAGGGATTGCATTGAATCTGTAGATTGATTTGGGTAGTAGAGTCATTTTCACAATGTTGATTTTTCCAATCCAAGAGCATGGTATATCTCTTCATCTATTTGTATCATCTTTAATTTCTCTCCTCAGTGTCTTAAAATTTTCTGCATACAGGTCTTTTGTCTCCTTAGGTAGGTTTATTCCTAGATATTTTATTCTTTTTGTTGCAATGGTAAATGGGAGTGTTTTCTTGATTTCACTTTCAGATTTTTCATCATTAGTATATAGGAATGCCAGAGATTTCTGTGCATTAATTTTGTATCCTGCTACTTTACCAAATTCATTGATTAGCTCTAGTAGTTTTCTGGTAGCATCTTTAGGATTCTCTATGTATAGTATCATGTCATCTGCAAACAGTGACAGCTTTACTTCTTCTTTTCCGATTTGGATTCCTTTTATTTCCTTTTCTTCTCTGATTGCTGTGGCTAAAACTTCCAAAACTATGTTGAATAAGAGTGGTGAGAGTGGGCAACCTTGTCTTCTTCCTGATCTTAGTGGAAATGCTTTCAGTTTTTCACCATTGAGATTGATGTTGGCTATGTGTTTGTCATATATGACTTTTATTATGTTGAGGAAAGTTCCCTCTACCCCTACTTTCTGCAGGGTTTTTATCATAAATGGGTGTTGAATTTTGTCAAAAGCTTTCTCTGCATCTATTGAGATGATCATATGGTTTTTCTCCTTCAATTTGTTAATATGGTATATCACGTTGATTGATTTGCGTATATTGAAGAATCCTTGCATTCCTGAAATAAACCCCACTTGATCATGGTGTATGATCCGTTTAATGTGCTGTTGGATTCTGTTTGTTAGTATTTTGTTGAGGATTTTTGCATCTCTGTTCATCAGTGATATTGGCCTGTAGTTTTCTTTCTTTGTGACAACCTTGTCTGGTTTTGGAATCATGGTGATGGTGGCCTCGTAGAATGAGTTGGGGAGTGTTCCTCCCTCTGCTGTATTTTGGGAGAGTTTGATAAGGATAGGTGTTAGCTCTTCTCTAAATGTTTGATAGAATTCGCCTGTGAAGCCATCTGGTTCTGGGCTTTTGTTTGTTGGAAGATTTTTAATCACTGTTTCAATTTCAGTGCTTGTAATTGGTCTGTTCATATTTTCTATTTCTTCCTGATTCAGTCTTGGCAGGTTGTGCCTTTCTAAGAATTTGTCCATTTCTTCCAGGTTGTCCATTTTATTGGCATAGAGTTGCTTGTAGTAATCCCTCATGATTTTTTGTATTTCTGCAGTGTCAGTTGTTACTTCTCCTTTTTCATTTCTGATTCTATTGATTTGAGTCTTCTCCCTTTTTTTCTTGATGAGTCTGGCTAATGGTTTATCAATTTTGTTTATCTTCTCAAAGAACCAGCTTTTAGTTTTATTGATCTTTGCTATCGTTTCCTTCCTTTCTTTTGCATTTGTTTCTGATCTGCTTTTTATGATTTCTTTCCTTCTGCTAACTTTGGGGGATTTTTGTTCTTCTTTCTCTGATTGCTTTAGGTGCGAGATTAGGTTGTTTATTCGAGATGTTTCCTGTTTCTTAAGGTAGGATTGTATTGCTATAAAATTCCCTCTTAGAACTGCTTTTGCTGCATCCCATTGATTTTGAGTCGTCGTTTCTCCATTGTCATTTGTTTCTAGGTATTTTTTAATTCCCTCTTTGATTTCTTCAGTGATCACTTCGTTATTAAGTAGTGTATTGTTTAGCCTCCATGTGTTTGTATTTTTTACAGATCTTTTCCTATAATTGATATCTAGTCTCATGGCGTTGTGGTCGGAAAAGATACTTGATACAATTTCAATTTTCTTAAATTTACCAAGGCTTGATTTGTGACCCAAGATATGATCTATCCTGGAGAATGTTCCATGAGCACTTGAGAAAAATGTGTATTCTGTTGTTTTTGGATGGAGTGTCCTATAAATATCAATTAAGTCCATCCTGTTTAATGTATCATTTAAAGCTTGTGTTTCCTTATTTATTTTCATTTTGGATGATCTGTCCATTGGTGAAAGTGGGGTGTTGAAGTCCCCTACTATGAATGTGTTACTGTCGATTTCCCCTTTTATGGCTGCTAGTTTTTGCCTTATGTATTGAGGTGCTCCTATGTTGGGTGCATAAATATTTACAATTGTTATATCTTCTTCTTGGATCGATCCCTTAATCATTATGTAGTGTCCTTCTTTGTCTCTTCTGATAGTCCTTATTTTAAAGTCTATTTTGTCTGATATGAGAATTGCTACTCCAGCTTTCTTTTGGTTTCCATTTGCATGGAATATCTTTTTCCATCCCCTTACTTTCAGTCTGTATGTGTCTCTAGGTCTGAAGTGGGTCTCTTGTAGACAGCATATATATGGGTCTTGTTTTTGTATCCATTCAGCCAATCTGTGTCTTTTGGTGGGAGCATTTAGTCCATTTACATTTAAGGTAATTATCGATATGTATGTTCCTATTCCCATTTTCTAAATTGTTTTGGGTTCGTTATTATAGGACTTTTCCTTCTCTTGTGTTTTTGTCTAGAGAAGTTCCTTTAGCATTTGTTGTAAAGCTGGTTTGGTGGTGCTGAACTCTCTCAGCTTTTGCTTGTCTGTAAAGGTTTTAATTTCTCCATCAAATCTGAATGAGATCCTTGCTGGGTAGAGTAATCTTGGTTGCAGGTTTTTCTCCTTCATCACTTTCAGTATGTCCTGCCACTCCCTTCTGGCTTGTAGAGTTTCTGCTGAGAGATCAGCTGTTAACCTTATGGGGATTCCCTTGTGTGTTATTTGTTGTTTTTCCCTTGCTGCTTTTAATATGCTTTCTTTGTATTTAGTTTTTGACAGTTTGATTAATATGTGTCTTGGCGTATTTCTCCTTGAATTTATCCTGTATGGGACTCTCTGTGCTTCCTGGACTTGATTAACGATTTCCTTTCCCATATTAGGGAAGTTTTCAACTATAATCTCTTCAAATATTTTCTCAGTCCCTTTCTTTTTCTCTTCTTCTTCTGGAACCCCTATAATTCGAATGTTGGTGCGTTTAATGTTGTCCCAGAGGTCTCTGAGACTGTCCTCAGTTCTTTTCATTCTTTTTTCTTTATTCTGCTCTGCAGTAGTTATTTCCACTATTTTATCTTCCAGGTCACTTATCCGTTCTTCTGCCTCATTTATTCTGCTATTGATCCCATCTAGAGTATTTTTCATTTCATTTATTGTGTTGTTCATCATTGTCTGTTTCATCTTTATTTCTTCTAGGTCCTTGTTAACTGCTTCTTGCATTTTGTCCATTCTATTTCCAAGATTTTGGATCATCTTTACTATCATTATTCTGAATTCTTTTTCAGGTAGACTGCCTATTTCCTCTTCATTTGTTAGGTCTGGTGGGTTTTTATCTTGCTCCTTCATCTGCTGTGTGTTTTTCTGTCTTTTCACTTTGCTTATCTTACTGTGCTTGGGTTCACCTTTTTGCAGGCTGCAAGTTCGTAGCTCCCGTTGTTTTTGATGTCTGTCTCCAGTGGCTAAGGTTGGTTCAGTGGGTTGTGTAGGCTTCCTGGTGGAGGGGACTAGTGGCTGTGTTGTGGTGTATGAGGCTAGATCTTGTCTCTCTAGTGGGCAGGTCCACGTCTGGTGGTGTGTTTTGGGGTGTCTGTGGACTTATTATTTTGGGCAGCCTCTCTGCTAATGGGTGGGGTTGTGTTCCTGTCTTGCTAGTTGTTTGGCATAGGATGTCCAGCACTGTAGCTTGCTGGTCGTTGAGTGAAGCTGGGTTCTTGTGTTGAGATGGAGATCTCTGGGAGATTTTCGCCATTTGATATTATGTGCAGCTGGGAGGTCTCTTGTGGACCAGTGTCCTGAAGTTGGCTCTCCCACCTCAGAGGCACAGCACTAACTCCTGGCTGCAGCACCACGAGCCTTTCATCCACACGGCTCAGAAGAAAAGGGAGAAAAAGTAGAAAGAAAGAATTAGTAAAAGTAGAAAGGAAGAAAGAAAGAAAGGAGGGAGGGAGGGAGCAAGGAAGGAAGGAGGGAAGGAAGAAAAAAAGAAAGAAGATAAAGTAAAATAAAATAAAGTAAGATAAAATATAATAGAGTTATTAAATTAAAAAAAAATTATTAAGAGGAAATAAAACCCAAAAAACAAAAAAACGGATGGATAGAACCCTGGAACAAATGGTGGAAGCAAATCTATACAGACAAAATCTCACACAGAAGCATACACATACACACTCACAAAAAGAGGACAAGAGGAAAAAATCATAAATCTTGCTCTGAAAGTCCACCTCCTCAATTTGGGTTGATTCGTTGTCTAAAGGAGGGAAGGAAGGAAAGAAAGAACGAAGATAAAGTAAAATAAAATAAGGTTATTAAAATAAAGAGTAATTATTAAGAAAAAAATTTTTAAAAAGATGGACAGAACCGTCAGACAAATGGTGGAAGCAAAGCTATACAGACAAAATGTCACACAGAAGTATACACATACACACAAAAAAAGGAAAAGGGGAAAGAATAATAAATCTTGCTCTCAAAGTCCACCTCCTTAATTTGGGATGATTCGTTGTCTATTCATGTATTCCACAGATGCAGGGTACATCAAGTTAATTGTGGAGCTTTAATCCGCTGCTTCTGAGGCTGCTGGGAGAGATTTCCCTTTCTCTTCTTTGTTCTCACAGCTCCCAGGGGCTCAGCTTTGGATTTGGCCCCGCCTGTGCGTGTAGGTCGCCGGAGGGCGTCTGTTCTTTGCTCAGAGAGGATGGGGTTAAAGGAGCCGCTGATTCGGGGGCTCTGGCTCCCTCAGGCCGGGGGTAGGGAGGGTCACGGAGTGCAGGGCGAGCCTGCGGCGGCAGAGGCCAGCATGATGTTGCACCAGCCTGAGGCGTGCCCTGCATTCTCCCAGGGGACTTGTCCCTGGATCCCGGGACCCTGGCAGTGGAGGGCTGCACAGGCTCCCCGGAAAGGGGGTGTGGATAGTGACCTGTGTTCTCACACAGGCTTCTTGGTGGCAACAGCAGCAAGCCTTAGCATCTCATGTCTGTCTCTGGGGTCCACGCTTTTAGCCACAGCTCGCGCCTGTCTCTGGAGCTCCTTTAAGCAGCGTTCTTAATCCCCTCTCCTCGTGCACCAGGAAATAAAGAGGGAAGAAAAAGTCTCTTCCCTCTTCGGCAGGTCGAGACTTTTCCCCGGACTCCCTCCCAGTTAGCCGTGGCGCACTAACCCCCTGCAGGCTGTGTTCACGCCGCCAACCCCAGTCCTCTCCCTGCACTCCGACCGAAGCCCCGCCCGCTCCGGTGGGGATGCAGACAAGCCTCTCGGCTGGTGAGTGACGGTCGGCCCTGATCCTCTGTGCGGGAATCTCTCCGCTTTGCCCTCCGCGCCCCTGTTGCTGTGCTGTCCTCCGCGGCTCCGAAGCTCCCCGCTCCGCCTCCCGCAGTCTCCGCCCGCGAAGGGGCTTCCTAGTGTGTGGACACTTTTCCTCCTTCACACCTCCCTCCCACTGGTGCAGGACCCGTACGTATCCTTTTGTCTCTGTTTATTCTTTTTTCTTTTTCCCTACCCAGGTATGTGGGGGGTTTCTTGCCTTTTGAGAGGTCTGAGGTCTTCTGCCAGCTTTCAGTAGGTGTTCTGTAGGAGTTGTTCCACGTGTAGATGTATTTCTGGTGTATCTGTGGGGAGGAAGGTGATCTCTGCGTCTTACTCTTCCGCCATCTTCCCTTAATTGCTCTTTCTGATAGTTCGTTATTAGTGTATAGAAATGTAATAAATTTCTGTATATTAATTTTGTATCCTGCAGTCTTACCTAACTCACTGAGGAGCTCTAGTAGCTTTTTGGTGGTGTCTTTAAGATTTTCTATGTATAGTATTGTGTCATATGTCGGTAGTTTTACTTCTTCCTTTCCAATATAGATTCCTTTTATTTCCTTTTCTTGTCTGATTGCAGTGGCTAGGACTTCCAATACTATGTTGAATAAAAGTAGCAAGAGTAGGCATTCTTGTCTTTTTCCTGATCTTAGAGAATATGCTTTTAGTTTTTTACCACTGAGAATAATGTTAGCTGTGGGCTTATCATATATGGTATTTATTATGTTGAGGTATGTTTCCTCTGTACCCATTTTGTGTAAAGTTTTTATCATAAATGGATATTGAATTTCATCACAAACTTATTCTGTATCTATTGAGATGATCATATGATTTTTATTCAGTTTGTTAATGTGGTGTATCATATTGATTGATTTGTGAATATTGAACTGTCCTTGCATCCCTAAGTAAATCTCATTTGATCATGGTGTATGATCCTTTTTATATATTCATTGAATTCTGTTTGTTAATATTTTGTTGAGGAGTTTTGCGTCTATATTCATCAGATATATTAGCTTGTAACTTTATTTATTTATTTATTTATTTATTTATTTATTTATTTATTTTGTAGTGTCTTTGTCTGATTTTGGTAACAGGGTAATAGTGGACTTGTAGAACTTGGGAGTCTTCCCTCCTCTTCAATTTTTATAATAGTTTGAGAAGGATAAGTATTAGTTATTCTTTGGTAGAAGTCCCCTGTGAAACTATTAGGTCCTAGACTTTGTTTGCTGGAAGTTTATTGCTAATTCAATTTCACTGCTAGTGACTGGTCTTTTCAGATTGTCTTTGTTCCTGGTTCAGTCTCAGAAGATTGTTTCTAGAAATTTGTTCATTTTTTCCTATGTTCAATTTGTTGGCATATAACTCTCCATAGTATCCTCTTCTGATTTTTCTGGAGGGGTATCTCTGTGATATTTGTTGTTATTTCTTCTCTTTCATTTCTTATTTTGTTTATTTGGGTCCTCTTTTTTCCTTCATGAGCCTGGCTAAACGTACATCAGTTTTGTTTATCTTTCCAAACGCAGATCAATTTTGTTTATCTTTTCAAAAAAACAGCTCTTGATTTCATAGATTTTTTTTCTATTGTATTTTTTTCTCTATTTTATTTATTTCCTCTCTGATCATTATTATTTCCTTCCTTCTGCTGACTTTGGGTTTTGCTTGTTCGTCTTTTTCTAATTACTAGATGGTAAATTAGGTTGTTTATTTGAGATTTTTCTTGTTTCTTGAAGTAAGCCTGTCTCACTATATACCTCCCTCTTAGAACTGGTTTTGCTGCATCCCATAAATTTTGGAAAGGTTTTTTTTTTTTTTCTTAGTTTTCTTGAGGTATTTTCTGATTTTCATTTTGATTTCTTCATTGACCCATTGGTTGTTTAGTAGCATGTTGTTTTTTCTCCACTTGTTTGTGTCTTTGCAATTTTTTTTCCTGTAATTCTAGTTTCATATCATTGTGGTTGGGAAAAAATGCATGATATAATTTCTGTCCTCTTAAATTTGTTGAGACTTGTTTTGTGTCTAGCATTTGATCTACCCTGGAGTACATTCCATGTGGACTTGAAAATAATGTGTATTCTTCTGTCTTTGGATGGAATGTCCTGTGGATATTAAGTCCAAATGGTCTAATGTGTTATTTAAGACTACTGTTTCCTTATTGATTTTCTGTCTGGATGATCTGTCCATTGATTAAGTGGGATGTTAAAGTCCCTTAGTAATATTGTATTATTGTAAATTTCTCTCTTTATGTCGGATAGTATTTGCTTTGGATATTTAGGTGCTCTTGTATTAGGTGCATATATGTCAATGAGTGTTATATCCTGTTCTTGTATTGAAACATTTATCATTGTATAATACCCTCCTTTGTCTTTGTTGTAGACCTTGTCTATTTTGTCTGGTGTAAGTATTCCTACCTCAGCTTTCTTGTCATTTCCATTTGCATGAAATATCTTTTTCCATCTTCTCTTTGTCAGTCTGTGTATCTTTAGCTCTAAAGGGAGTTTCTTGTAACCAACACATAGATGGATTTTTTTTTAAATCCAGTCAGCTACCTTATATCTTTTTTTTTTTTTTTGCTTTTTTTTAATATAGTTGATCTAGTTGATTTACAATGTTGTGTTACCAGCAAAGTGAATCAGTTGACCCTACATCTTTTGATTAGAGCATTTAGTCCATTGACTTTTCAACTAGTTTTTGGTAGGTATGTACTTATTGCCATTGTGTTACTTTTCTGGTAGTTTTTGTAGTTCTTCTGTTTTTTTTCTTCTTTATTTAGCTTCTTCCCTTATGGTTTGATGATTTTCTTTAGTGGTATGCTTGTGTTCCTTTCTTTCTAGTTTTTGTGTATCTATTATAGGTTTTTAAAAAAATTTTTTATTATAGGTTTTTGATTTGTGGTTACCATGGGTTCATATATGTTGACCTGTATCTATTTGTTTTAAACTGACAGTCACTTAAGTTCAAACACTTTCTCCGTTTTTTATGCCCCTCCCTCATGTTTTGTGTTTTCAATGTCATATTTTACATCTTCATGTTTATCCCTTTACTGTTTATTGTAGTTATAATTGATTTTACAATTTTTTTCTTTCAGTCTTCATACTAGTTTATTTAAGTGGTTTATCTACAGCCTTTACTATACATCTGCCTTTACTAGTGGTCTTTTTCCTTCCCCATACTTACTTCTGTTGTGGCCTTTTCTATTTAAAGAAGTTCCTTTAACATTTATTTTAAGGTTGACTTAGTATTGATGAACTCTTTTAGTTTGGGGTTGCCTGAGAAGTTCTTTATCTCTCCTTGAATTCTAAATGATATTCTTTCTGGGCAGAGTATCCTAGGTTGCAGGCTTTTCCCTTTCAGCAGTTTAAATATATTGTGCCACTCTCTTCTGGCCTACAAAGTTTCTTCAGAGAAATCAGCTGATAGCTTTATGGAGATTCCCTTATATATGATTCTTTGTTTTTTTCTTAATGCCTATTTCTTAATCTTTAACTTTTGCCATTTTAATTATGATATGTTTTGGTGTGGGTCTGTTTTGCTTCATCTTGTTTGGGACTCTCTGTGCTGCCTGGAACTGGATATGTTTCCTTCTTCAGATTTAGGAAGTTTTCAGCCATAACTTCATCAAATATGTTTTTGATTCTTTTCTTTCTCTCTTCTCCTTCTGAGACCCCTATAATGAGGATGTTGGTACACTTTGATGTTGCCTTAGAGGTCCACAAACTGTTCTCATTTTTAAAATTTCTTTTTTCCCTTTGCTGTTCTGATTGGGTGATTTCCATTATTCTGTCTTCCAGATCACTTTGGCCTTCTTCTGTATCACCTAGTCTGCTGTTAATTCCTTCTAGTGTTTTTTTTTAAATTTCAGTTATTGTATTCTTCATTCTGGTTACTTATATTTTCTAGATCCTTGTTAAAATTCTCACTGTGTTCATGTATTCTTTTCTGTAATCCAATTAGCATTCTTGGTAGTAATGCTTTGAACTCTTTTTCTGGTAAATTATCTATTTCTGTTTATTAGTTGTTTTTTTCAGGTGTTTTCCCTTGTTCTTTCATTTGAAATAAATCCCTCTGTCTTCTCATTTTGCTTAACTTTTTCTGTCTCCTTTCTCTGACTCATGAAGGGGTGTCCTTGTGTGGGACCATTCCTATTTAGTCTGCATGTGCCCAGTGGCTTCAGTGTGAGCTGGACCTTCTCCTATGCTCAGTGGCCAACAGTGCCCTACTGGGGGACAGTGTCTGGTTTGAACTTGCTGGAACAGAAGCCCTGAGTGTTGGGACCAATTTGGCTCTGTGCCCTTTATGTGTGTGGTCTGTCCCCTCCTAGCATTGGCACCTTTCCCTCAGAGAGCAGTGCTGGAGCAGAGGGGCAGCAGTAGGTGCTTAGTATGGGTTGAGGCATGGGCTGTGGTGGTCCTGGCACCAGAGTCCCAGACTTCTCTTGCACCCTTGCCTTCTTGGGTGCTAGCAATTGCTGCCATTGCTCTGTTCAAATGCCGTTCTGGGTCCAAGCCAGCTCTGTCCCTCACAACCTCGCATTCCCCTCAGTTGCATCAGCCCTCACCCTAGTGTGGAGCTGGGCCATGGAGCAAGAGGGGTGAGAGCAGGTGCTTGGAGTGGGTCGGGGCACAGGCTGTGTTAATCGCAGCACCAGTCAGTGTCCCTGACCCCTCTTGATCTGTTGTCTCCTTAGGTGCCAGCAATGGCCACCCTTGCCCCATTCAGATGTAGGTACACGGGCCTCTCACTGTTGTGGCCTCTCCCGTTGCGGAGCACAGGCTCCGGACACGCAGGCTCAGCAGCCATGGCTCACGGGCCCAGCTGCTCCGCAGCATGTAGGATCTTCCTGGACCGGGGCACGAACCCGAGTCCCCTGCATCAGCAGGCGGACTCTTAACCACTGCGCCACCAGGGAAGCCCAGTCCCACTGTTTTTTAAACCAGCTATGGGGACTTGTTTTCCCAGTGTCAGATCCCAGGGCTGGGGTGCCCAATAGGTGGTTCACACTACTCACTCCCCAAGAAGTATCTCCACACCCATGGAATTCCCCTCTACTCTGTGTCCCATCCCAGGGGTGCAGATCCCAACCTGATCACGTCTCTTCCCTTCCTACCCAATTCCATGTGGATTTTTCTTACAGCCTTCTTTGTATAAGAGTCTTTCTGCCAGTCTCCAGTTTGTTTTCAGTGAGAATTGCTCTATATGTAGAAATATTTTTGATGTGTTCATGGGAAGAGGTTAGCTCTGTGCCCTCCTACTCCATCTTTATCCCCCTCCTGTGTCCTTCAATTTTGAATGTCAGCTTTGCTGAGTAGAGTGTTCTCGGTTGGAAGGTTAAGGGAGTGTCATGATATATTCAGTTTCTTCTAAAACGCTGCTGATAGTCTTATGGATGTTCCCTTGTGTATAACAAGTTATTTTTCTCTGGCTGGTTTTAAGATTCTTTCCTTGTCTTTAACCTTAGATGTTTTAATCATAATATGTCTTGACATGGGCCTTTTGGGTCATCTGATTTGGAACTCTATGGCTGTCCTGGATCTGAATGTCTATTTCCTTCAGTCATTATTTTTTCGAGTATGTTTTCTGCCCCTTTGTCTCTTCCTTCTCCCTGTGGGACCCCTTTAATGTGAATGGTGGTCTGCTTGATGTTGTCCCTTTAGCTATCTTCACCTTTCTTTCCTTTTTTTTTCTTTTTTAGCTTCTCTAATTGCTGAGTTCCACTGCCTTGTCTTCAGGTTCACTGATCCTTTCTTTGCATCATCATCTAGTCTGCTTTTGAACCCCTCTAGTGTATTTTTCAGTGCAGTTATTGTATTCTTAAGTTCTATGACTTCTATTTGGTACCTGTGTTTTCTGTCTCTTTGAAGTTTTCACTGGGTCCCTCCATTCTTCAAAGTTCAGTGAGAATCTTTATGATTGTTTTTTTAACCTTGATCAGGTAAATCACTTACCTCCATTTCCTTAAGGACTTTTTCCGAGGCTTTACCTTGTTCTGTGTTTAAAAACTATTCCTCTGTTTCTTCGTTTTGCTTGACTGTCTGTGTTTGTTTCTGTGCATTAGATAAAACAGCCATCTCTTCCAGTCTTGAAAGAATGGCCTTGTATAGGAGAGGAACCTTTTTGTTCAACCCTGCCCTAGCTCTAGGTTGTCACTCAAACCTTTGTGATTGTCCAAGCCGCCTATTTTATGTTTAGGACATATTTCATGTTTTTTTTTTTATGTTTATGAAGTTAGGACCTCAATTCAGGCTGATTGAAAGCCAGACCCTCAGGCAGCAGCTTTTAAAGTATGGGAATATATACAGTTCTCTGGGATCACAAGCATAAGTCCTGCTGGCCACCAGAGCCAGGTGACCTAGAAGTGTCCCCTGGGGGCAGCCACAAGAACCAGGGTGCCAGAGGAATGTACAGGCTCCTTACTGGAGATACTGGCAAGCTGAAGTAAGGCAGAGGAGGAGTGCAAAGATGATTTCCACCAGCCCTTATTTCCTGAGAGAACCTCAGGAGGCTGCTAGATATGTGCCTGCACCTCATGCCAAAGCTCCAGGACAAGCAAATAAGCCTCTTTCACAGAAAGACTGGGGGTGTATTTCACTTGCCTGAGGGTGCCCTGAGGCTGGTAACTGGCCAAGAACCATGTCTCTGATTGTTACAGTCCCATGGGACCCAGGGATGCAAGCCCTCCAGCCAGCAGAGCTACGTGATCAAGGGGCATCCCCTAGGTGGCCGCCTTAAAAGCTGCGGCACCAGACATAAAAACCAGGGCACCAGGCACATGTAAAATCTTCCCTCTGGAAGATACTGGCACTCTGGAGCACAGTAGAGGGAAGAGTGTGAAGATGGTATCCAACAGCTTCCTTCCCCAGAGAATACCCCAGCAGGCCCCCAAATGTGTGTTAAATTAGATGCCTGCCCCTCAAGCTGATGATTTAAGATAAGCAAATAAGCCTCTTTCACATAAGGTCTGTGCACCTCTCGGCCAGCTGCTCTCACACTGGTTCCTGGGGCAAGTCAGTCTGAGCACGTGAGTCCTTTAAGAGCCATTTCTCAGTGCACTGTAGCCTTTTGGGTCTCGTGGACATGAGCCCCATTGGCTTTCAAAACTGGTATTTCGGGGGGTTTTCTCTGAAGTCCAGGTCTTAAGAGTATGGGTGCCCAATGTAGAGTTCAAACCTTTTTTTTCCTCAGAGAGAAGCTCCCCAGCCACTGGTGACCACCATCCTCCTTTCTGTCTCGATGTATGTGACTAATCTAGGCATCCCATATAAGTAGAATCATACAGTATTTGTCCTTTTATGTCTGGCTTATTTCACTTAGTATAATGACCTCAAAGTTTATCCATGTTGTAGAATGTGTCAGAATTACCTTTCTTTTTAAGGCTGATTTCCATTGTATGGAATTTTATCTCCAGATGACCACTTGGGTTGCTTTCACTTTTTGGCTATTGTGAATAAAGGTGCTATGAACATGGGTATACAAATAATCTGATCGAGTCCCTGCTTTCACTTCTTTTGGGAATATACCTAGAGGTGGCATTGCTGGATGTATGATAATTTTATTTTTAATTTTTGGAGGAACCTCCATAATGTTTTCCATAGCAGCTGCACCATTTTACATTCCCATCAGCAGTGCATAAGAGTTCCAATTTCCCCACATCCTTGCCGACACTTGTTTCATTTTGTGTTGTTTTTAGTTTATAAAAGCCATCCTAATGGGTGTGAAGTGCTATCTCATAGCTTTGATTTGCATTTCCCTAATGATTAGTGATGTTGAGTATCTTTTCGTGTGGAAGAGGCTCCAGAAGAAAAATGTCTTCAGGGAAAATGAAGAAAAAATGGGATTAATAGATGGCTGATAGATTTGACTATGTGGGAGAAAAGTATTTTACAGAGCTCTGTGGAGTATAAAACACTTAGCCACAGGTTTGAAGAACTCTAAATTTTTGTTTTAAATGAAGCAGTTGTTAACTCCAGGAAAATATAATATATGAAGTCAATAAATATTGTTTAGATTAAAAACTTGTTTAATTATATTGGGAAAATGGAGGGAAGATGCGAAAGAGCGCTGGTAGCTGTGAGCAGTGTTCACCAATGTTCCCAAATCTCTTCCACTTCTTGGACTCAGAATATCATGTTTCATGCTTCCTGTGCAGCTAGAGAGGCCGTGCGGGCAGCCCTGGTCATATTCTGAGGAGATGGCACATGCCCCTCTCAGTGTGGAGCACTGAAGTCTTGGTCTCTGATTCTCAGTTCTCTCTCCCTGCTGGGATGAGCCCTGGCGCCCCCTGTTGACATGGCCGTGTTATAGGAAGGGGCAGAGTGACTACCTTTGTAGCACAACCCTCCTCTGACTCCATTGGACCCTAGAGTGCATGGGAGAAATGGCTGTTTGTAGCCTGAGATGTGGGGATTCTTTGCTACTGCAAGATAATCTACGTCAGGGGCTAGGAAACTTTTCCTGTAAGGGGTCACAAAGTTAATATTTTAGGCGTTGCCACACATAATCTGTTACACACGCTCCTGTTTTTTTAAACAACTCTAAGAATGTAAAGATCATTATTAGCTCATAAACGGTATGAAGATTGTACGAAGATGGGTTGTGGGCCAGGTTTGGTAGTTTTCAGACCCTGATCTAGACGACTGTAGTGGGTACCGACTGCAGATTGGCTGGGTCTTTGAAGCTGGGGAAGACAGCTATGTCGCCCAACACAGAAGGCCGGGAAGTCTGGGGACTTAACACCCATGGACTGATGGGAGCTGGTGAATAAATATCTCAGCTCTGTGTGGGAGACCCTAAGGAGTGTGTTCATACTATTTCCTAGAATATCCTTATGGGTTTAAGTTCCAACAACTGGCCAAATAAATCCCCTTTAGTGCCTGCTTTCCCAGTTCTTCCCTGATTCCACTAGCCTACAGCATGTCCTGTACCTCCCAGTCAAACTGCTGACCTTTGTCTAGAATCTGCCTCTGGGGAAAGTCAAATGAATATATCTATCCTTAGTAGCACAGCTATTAGTGCAGGAAAGTAGTGCTTCTGTGCCACTGGCTTAACAGTCAAGCAGTGAAAGATGAGGAAATGGCATCGGAGTGAGAAAAGTGGTGACCCGTGTCTTGACCATGTTATGGCAACACATCTGTGATAGCTTCTTGGCTAGGAGGCCCTCAGTCGCCTCTAATGATTGGATGCGATGTTCCCTAAAATGAATCTGCCAAGTGCATGTGCTAAATTGCCTTAGCTCTGTTTAAAGTCTTTTTAGTAAGTGACCAAGCCCTGCCTATCTTAGCTTCTCCACTGTCTCCCATGTCTTTCCCTTCGGGTCTGTCCAGTGTCCATGGGGCAAATACCGTCATCTCCCTGGTGGATGTGGATATGGTGCTCCGTCGCGGGAAGCTCCCTATACTGCAGAGGACAGAAAGCTAAAACCCTCAAACCTCAGGCTTTCTTGCTGAGAGAATTCCAGATGCAGTCAAGGGTCCACTGATCAGATGCTCTTGTAGGGAAGGGTGACAATTCGGGAACGTCTGACGTTTTGTGGGCAAGCTGTGGAGGCATTGTCTTTATTCTGTGGCAGCGTTAGCAGAAGTCCCTTATCTGGTCACTACTTTCATGTGTGGGACACATGGGGCCCCCTGTGGTCCATCTGCCTTTGGTTGGTACAGACCTGGAGGGCATGGTGACACAGCCTGGATGCAGCGTCCTGGTCTCCGCAAGGGCAGCGTGTTAGTGGAGCTAAGGGTTCCGGGGCAGCTTCTCATTCCCCTCTGCCCCATCTCTGGCACCGTTAGCCCATCTCCTGGTCTGTGATGCTGTGTGACGAGCTTTTTTCAGAGGCCTATCCTGGGCTGGCCCACCTGTCTTGCCAATTATCTTATAGGCACTAATTTCTTCCATCAAATCCCTTCTGCTTCAACATAGCTAGGGTAGTTTGTGCCCCGCACTGCCCCGCACGGTCTGAGATGACATTCTTGCCTTCTGGTCTTCCCTTGGAGAGAGCCGGCATCCCCGCCCTGTTCTTACTTTGCATGGGCTACAAGGCCCTCCCCAAATTAGCGCCGGCCCACACCTTCAGCTTAGTTCCCTCCGGCACTCCCTCGCACCCTGCAGGCAGCTGAATGAAACAGTTCACCAGATTGGTCACGCAAGTTAACACCTGTTCTTTGCACACTCTGTCTCCTTGCACGTCTTGCCCCCTCTACCAG
>NW_006793856.1:1028311-1064531 GCF_000442215.2 Lipotes vexillifer | reverse complement strand
TAGGAATGCCCACCCCAGCTTTGTGCTTGCTTCCACCCTTGGCTCTCTTTAGTCCTTTCTCCATAGACCATGAGTTTTAACTTCACATTTATTCAAGTTGTCTTTTGGTTCAAAGCCAGGGTCCAAATCCTAGCTCTGGCCCCTAATAGCTCTGTGACCGTGTGCAAGTTGTTTAACCTCTCTGTTCCTGAGTTTCCTCATTTTCAAAATGGGGATAATAGAAAGACAGATACCATATGAGCTCACATATATGTGGAATCTAAAAACCAACAACAAAAATGAGCTCACAGATACAGAGAACTGGTGGTTACCAGGGGCGCAGGGGGTGGGGAGCGGGTGAAATGGGGTCAAAAGGTACAAGCTTCCAGGTATAAAATAAATCCTGGGGATGTAAAAAAAATAATAAAATGGGAATGATAACAGTATTTACTTCAGTGGGTGTTTTAGCTGTGCTTTCTTAGATTTGTTATGTCTGTTTGGCAGCTGTTCATCACAGGGCCACAAACTATCTACCGAAGTGTTGACCTCTTCCCTGTGAGTCGGCCTGCGTGTGCAGACCGGCTGATCCAAGGCCAAGTCCCCCACCCACTTCTTATCCAGTTCTCACACACGCAAGCAATATTCCCCCTGCCCTAAATCACCCTAGGACCAAGTACTAGGCAACTGGAGACCACCCCTATAGCTCGAAGCCCCGTGGAATTATTCACATCAGCCAATCCTAGACTGTTTACTGTGCCTTGCCTTTCCTGCAGAAACCCCAGCAAAGGCTCTAGCCTAGACTTCCACCTCCTGACCAAAACCTGCCTGTGTGTGCTGTGACCTGCCCCTTCCTTTCCGGAAACATGAGTAATAAAAGCCGCCTTTCAGTGGCATCGACCTCTTGATGTCATCACTCAGTCACTTCCACAAATTAAAATCCCACAGGTGTAATTTTAGAACAATAAGATTGTGTGAGGATTAAATTAGTAAAAACTTCTAAAGAACTTAGCTGAGTGTCTGGCACATAGGAAGAGAAGTATGAGTGTTAGTGTTACTATTAATAAATATTTTCCCATTGAACTTGGAATAAAATTCAAAGCCCTTCCTTACTTGAGGTTCCACAGGCTCATGTCCCTCCCTCTCCCGTGGTCCTGGGACCTGTGCAGTGGCACGTAGGCCTGTGCTCAGAAGGGCCCTGTGATTGGTTTAATGCTGGACTGTTGCCACCGTGAAATTCTTAGTATGTTCTCAAAGTTCATTTTGTACTGGACCCCACAAAGCACGGAGCTAGCGGAGCACACTAAGATCCAGCCCCACCAGCCTTCTTTTGGCCCTTTACACACTCCGAATTCTTCCCTCTCTCTACCTGAAATAATCTTTCCCTTTCTCTTCATCTGATGAATTCCCATACATCCTCAGCTTAAATGTCCTCTTCTCAGACAGGCCTTTCTGGAGCATCCTTGCCCCCCTGCTCCCATCCCGTTATTCTGTATCTTAGCTCCTTGCTTCTTCCTTTATAGGAAGGACACGGTATTTGTTAGATGTGAACCTGTCTCTCTTACTAGAATCAAGAATGTCACTTCCATGAAGGTAGAACCACATCTGACTTGTTGGCTGTGATATCCTCCGTGTTTAGCACAAAGCCTGACAAATAGTAGGCTCTCAATAAATATTTGGTGGATGAGTGAACGCAGGACCTGCTTTAAGATCAAATTGCTGACCTCACCAAAGCTGATCATTCCCTTGGTCCCATCACCACTCTTTCTCTAAACATCTTTTAGCACAGTGTTGCATTGTTTACATGGCTAATTCTGATTTCTCTGAATTTTAGACAGCCCAAAAATCTATATATGGTCTCTTCTCCCTAATCCCTGGATGAATCATGAATTTAAGGATTAGATATAGGGAGATTTGGGGGGTCCTTCTGTTACCTACGAGGATGATAAAGGTAGATTATTCTTTGACAGGTTAAGGATGCAAATTGTCATTTCTTGGGTAACCACTAAAAGAATAGCAAAGAAGGATTAGGGTATAATTTTCAAACTAATAGGAGAGAAAAGCAGAATTTAAAAAAAAAATCTAAAGGAAGACAAAAATGGGGGGAAAAGGAACAGATGTAACAAATGAAGCTCATAAGAAGGTGGTAGATTTATATCTAAATATGTCAGTAATTATTTTATATACCATGGCTTAAATGATTAAGTTCAAGGGCAAAGATTTTCATACTAGGTTTAAAAAACCCGAACTGTATGTTGTTTAACACAAGAATAAAATTTGAAAGCAAAGGTTTAAAAATATGTATCATATAAACACTAAAAGAAATATGTAGCTATTTAATATCTGAAAAATAGATTTTTTAAGACATTAAAAAGAAAGATAAAGAAGACTAGTTCCATGATAACAGGTTTACTTTGCCAGGAAGATAAAAGATATTTAAATATGTATACACCAAATCATGTGGCCTAAAAAGACAAAGCAAAATTTGATAGAACTATGAAGAGGAGTGTATAGATAAGCCACCAATAAAGTAGGAGGTTTAATCATGCTTCTGGAAGCAGAATAAACACAACATCAGATTTTAAAAACATGACTTGACTGGACTCCAGGCCCCAGTGGCTTTACCAGTGAGATTTATCACATATTTAAGGGAGAAATAACTCCAATATTACATAAGTCCTCCCAGCTAGAAAAACACATAGTACTCCCCAATTCATTTTATGAGACTAATACTGTCTTCATTCCAAAACCTAATAGGGACAGTTTGAGAAAGAAAAATTATAAACCAATTTTATTCAAAAATTGGACAAAACTCCTAAGTTAAAATATTAGTAAATGAAATCAATCAATTTTAAAAAGGAGTAATGCATCATGACCAAGTTGGATTTATCTCAATAATTCAAGGTTGAGTCAACATTAGAAAAATCCATTATAAAGTCAGCATATTAACAGATTAAATGAGAGTCTTATTTTAATAGATGCAGAAAGTTTGTTTAAAATTCACATTATTTTATGATAAAATACTGTTAGCAAATTTGAAACCTAATGGTAAGAAAAGAGAAAGCTTTCCTTTTGAATTAGCAAAGAGATAGATATCTATTATCATTTATATTTACTACTGCATTGAAGACCACAGGCAAGAAAAAGAAAGAAAAGATATAGGATAGGGAAGAAAGAAATCTAACATTCATACATTTTGACTGTGTATATAAAGATTCTAAATATAAATTAACATAACTAACATAAATTTAAGGTGGTTGAATAAAACATTTGAAATGAAATTTTTAAAATGTCATAAGTATCACATAGCATAAAAAAGTATCACATACCTAGAAATTAATCTTGCAAAAGGCATTTCAGTCCTCTGGGAAGAACTTGCACAATTTTATTGAGAGAGATGAAAGGATACCTCAATCAATAAAAGAAGAGGTAGACCATGTTCATGGATTTTTAAGACTCAGTATGTAAAGTCAATTTCCAACATATTGAATTATAAATTAAATGCAATCCAATCAAAATTCCATCAGGATGTTTTTCTGGCTAGTTTGTTTAAAAATACATATGGAAATGCAAAGGGACAAGAATATCTATGACACTCTTGAAGGAAAAGACAGCAAAACTACTCTATTTAGCAAAATGTAATTATAAGTCTATAGAGATTAAAACAGTATGTTTCTGGCACAGGAATAGACAGTTCTGAAATAGACACGCACACAAAGACATTGATTATGACAAAGAACAGTGAGGTAAGGACAAAGTTTTCAGTAAGTGTTACTAGGACAACTATAAATCCACATGAGCAATATAAAATATAGGTGAAAAGCAAAATAATAAAACGTTGAGATTATATTCACGATTCCAGGGTCAGGAAATACTCTTTAAACAAGACACAAAATGAATAATCTTTAAAAAACTGGTAAATATGTACTATGTTAAAATTAATAATTCTAACATAATACCTCAGTAAAAGAATTAAAAGGTAAGCTACACAGTGTGAAGATATAGTTTTAACACATATAACTGACAAAAGGCTTGTAGCAGACTATATAAATAACTACTACAAATCAGTAAGGAAACCCCAATAGAAAAATGGACAAAAGACCTGAACAGGAATCCATAAAAGATGATACGCAAATGTTCAATAAACAAATGCAAAGGTATTCTATCTCACTACAACCAAGGAAATGAAAATTAAGACCATGAGACACAACTAGATACCCACAGACTTAAAAGTTAAAGATGTTTTAACAATACCAAATATGTGTAGTAACAGGAATTCTCATAGTCTCCTGGCAAACATGTACAGTAGTAATACAACTAATGGGAAATTAGGGTGGCATTATCAAGTAAAGTGGTTGGCAGTGTTTTGCAGGCAGCTTCTAGGATGGCCCCAATGACCCTTGTCTCCTGGCATTAACATTTTTGTGTAATCCCCTCCCCTTAAATGAGGGCTGGACATAGTGACTTGCTTCCAATGAATAAAACATGGCAAAAACGATGAGCCGTCACTTCTAAAAATTAAGTTACAACAGAAAAATTTCCAGCTTTCTGGCTCATGCTCTCCCTTTCCCAATCTCTCTCTCTCTCTCTCTCCCACTCTCTCTCTCTGTCTCTCTCCCTCTCTCTCTCTCTGTCTCTCTCTCTCTCTCTCTCGTGCTCATTCTGATGAAGCAAGCCACTATGTTGTAAGCTGCCCAAGGAGAGGTCCATGTGGCAAGAAAGCAATGGTACCTCCTGGTCAATAGCACACAAGGAAATGAATCGTCCCAACAATCACGTGAGTGATCTTGGAAGCAGCTTCTTCCCTAGTGAGTCTCAGGATGACTGCAGCCTTGTGAGAAACCCTGAGCCAGAGGACCCAGCTAGGCTGTGGCCAGGTTCCAGACCCATAGAAATTGAGATAATAATGTTTTAAGCCACTTAGTTTTGTAGTAACTTGTTATGCAGCAATAGCTAACTAATACAAATGTCAGCCAGGCTAGACTGTCTGTGTTAACTCAGCACCATAGTTCCCTTTCATGTTGCAGAACTAAGCATCTCAGGATCCCTTTTCCTGTATGAGTCCTGGTTTGTTACAGTGTGAGAAATGCACGAGATAGAGGGCGTAACTGGTTTTTTTTTTTTGGAATGTGTCACGTGGCTTATGGGATCCTAGTTCCCTAACCAGGGATCGAACCCAGGCCCCGGCAGTGAAAGCACCGAGTCCTAGCCACTGGACTGCCAGGGAACTCCCTACAGAGCATAACTGAGCTCAGCCAGAATCATGGTTTTCCAGCCTACTCCACCCACAGCTTCCCCATTTCTGTTGGAGGAACTCCATCCTTTTAGTTGCCAGCCCAAAACACCTGGAGTTTTTCTTTTGGTCTCTAACAAACACAGTATATCCAATCCATAAAGAAATCCTAATAGCTGTAGTTTTAGAAGACAGCCTGAATCTGACCATTTCTGTCTCCTCCATTGCTATCCTGTCACCTTCACGGCATCTTCATTTCTTATCTTGAGTCTATTCTCACCAAATGCGAGTGATGCTTTTAAAAAGTCAAATCATAAACTCTGCTGCTCAAAACCATGAATAGCTCCCATTTCCAGAGTAAAATCAAAGCCTTATTGTGGCCCACATGCCCTATGTGATCTTTCCCTGTCTCCCTTTGGATCTCATCTCTACTGCTTCCCTCCTTGTTCCCTCTGCTTGCAGCCACAATGGCCTCCTTGCTCTTCCTCAGACACCCCAGGCACGCTCTGCCCTAAGCCTTTGCCTAGGCTGCTCCCTCCTTTCCAGCAGCTTTTCTCAAAGGGGGCTCTGTAAATCACCTAGAGGGCTGATTCAATAGGTGTGGGGTGAGCCTGAGGATCTGCATTTTCTAATAAGTTTCCAAGAGATGCTGATGCTGCTGATGTGCGGACCATACCCTAGAGCATCTATTGATGC
Organism: Lipotes vexillifer; assembly: GCF_000442215.2. Taxonomy (NCBI): domain Eukaryota; kingdom Metazoa; phylum Chordata; class Mammalia; order Artiodactyla; family Lipotidae; genus Lipotes; species Lipotes vexillifer. The sequence continues at coordinate 1,058,626 of NW_006793856.1, read as the reverse complement.
AATATATTAAATTCTCTTCTATGCATCTAGAATAAATGTTACATACCATCCTGGGGAGAACTGTGAAAATAATCACCAACACCATTTTTCTTTGTTCAGGTGTCACCTTCTTAGTGAGATCTACCCAGATGATCCTACTTAATACTGTGATCTCTCCCCATCTCCGTTTTCTCACCTTCCCCCTTACTTTCATCTCCTTTTCTTTTTTTGCCATAGCACTTAAGACCTAATGTACTGTGATTTACTTACTTGTATGTGGTTTACTGTCTCTCTCCTAACTAGAATGTAAATTCCAAGATACAGGGATCTTTGGTTTTTATTCCAAGGGCTGAAAAGACTTTTTTGAATATAAATGAAATACTTGATTTGCAAATGAGTTGAATCCTTTCACCTTCTCAGCAGAATATAAACTCATTTTTAAAAAATGTACTAACTGAACTACATATGTTCATAGGAAGAGCACAGTAGTGGCAAAAACAGACTTTTGAGATCAGACACACCTAGATTCAAAAGTCAGCTTCACTATTTACTAGCTAGATGTTTACACTAGGTTAATATCACATCCCTTGGGCTCAGGGTCTTTATTTTTTAAATGGTGGTAATAGGAGGTGATTGTTAAAAATTAGACAAATATATAAAAAATTTCTAGCACAGTCACTAGCAAAGTGACTAACAAAGTGCTTGTCACTAACAAAGTGCTCAATAAGTATCACTTCTCCTTTGATACCTCACCTCCTCTAGCCCACATTTCATTTAAAGGACAGGCTAATTAAAAGCCAGTCTTTTAGTTCCCCATGGAACTATGTAGAAAGGCACATTTCTTAAAAATAAAAATCCCTAATGACCTTCAGGAGAACTCTGTTTTAAAACTTAACATTGAAACCTTTTACCTAACCTTTCCATAGCAACTTGAGGTGAAAAGTTTTCCAATGTACATCAAATATAGTGCAGACCAATGATAGTACTTTGCTATTTTGCTGTCATTGAGAAAAGAAATACTTCAAGTTCAACCCCCATAAAATATTGGAATCTCCACTGACAGTACTCATCCACAAATGGGTTTCTGGGCAAGAGGCTCCTTGGGTTCTAGCGACCATCCTAAGTGGTACCGAAACCCCACTGCAGAGCTAAAACCTCACATCTCTTATCCCAAGCGTTTTAGAGAGAGAGAATTGTTTACAAATGCGAATATTCTGCCTACCCGCCTCAGGTATAACTGCTCTGTACAAGAGCATAACAATGACAACACTTTCACAGTCGTGGTGAAACGTACTGTTTATGCTGCACATTCATGCGTGACCTGATACTGCTGAAATAGTCTTTATTTCTGAACATTCCAAAACAGCAGTGTACACAGTAATAAATCTTAAGTCATATACCATAAGAAAGCATTCATTAGTGCAAATGGATTCTGTAAAAGGTCTATCAAAAAGATTTATTTGCTTTAAAATGCGTTCATTTCCAGAAGCATTATTAATAAAATGTTACAGTTTCATCTTCTGTAAAAGTATTGAAAATCAATTGTAGTACACTAGCAAACATTGCAGGTATTAAGTGCAATGAGCTTGTGATGCCATTATAAATATGAAACCCACGTATGACAATAAATTAACAATGAAAACAACAAGACCATTTCACTCTGTTGTCTGGCTGTCTCAGTGTTCAATGCTTCAGATTACATTGTGCTCATTCAACATAATTTTATGTCTCTCAAATTGTTATGATGGATTTTTGCTGATATATCCCTAGAGCTAAAAAAATAGTACCTTACCACAAAAATATCTTTATGGCACAAAATTTAAGTTGTTCCATAGTGGTTCACATAGGTGTAAAAAGAAATAGGCACAAAAAATAAAATTCCTGTAAACTATAAAAAAGTGAATTTCAAAGCATACGTTATAGAACCTGGTTGTAAAGATGCAGTGTATTAAAATACAGAACATATAATGGGAAGATGTTTAGAACATGTAAGTAAATTGAACAGGTTACTTTAAGAAACTCAGATGGCAAAGAAAGCATTATGGATACATCTCAATTCTCTCAAAAAGGATTCAGGTACATATCAGTTCTACAAAAACTTCCTAGCTCTAAGTGTCACAATACTGCAACCATGGATTCGTGAACGCTGCAGTATCTCAGGCAAATATTTAAGTGCAATAATTAGTCTCTGGTGATTGGTCCATTGAAAAACAATGCAGTAAATATGTTAAAACGCAGAAGGGAAAGAATATCCCGACACCCACTGTTACCCAGCCAGCTAGGTAACACGACCCTCATTTCCACTTCTTTCCAGCTGTTCAAACGTACACAGAACTGCATCAGTAGCAACCATCTCTCCAGTTTCCATCCCTCAGAGTGCTGAGTGAAGACAGAGGCTTTGGAGGCTGAAGGAAACTATAAAGGAATGAAAAAAGGACACGGCTTGTAAGTAATCCCACGAGTCCCATCACTTACTTTGATCTACTCTCCGCCACTCCAGCAGTGACAACATGCTGGCACCTTCCCAAGTGTGCCTTGTATTTCTGGGCCTTCAAACATGCTCATCTGATGGAAAGCCCAGTTCTTGGCACGCTGCCATGCATGTTGTGTGTGCACAAGCAGATTTGCAACCTAAGTGGAAAATGATCAATACCCTTAGTGGATAAAGAATATTTTAAAATCAGAAACAGATAAACTCAGGAGAAAAATGGCCCAAAAACATAAGTGGTTACTTCATTGAATACAAATTAAAAATTTCTTCATGTTATTCTGTCTTACAAATAATCAAAGATTTGCCTATTATATTGGCTGAGAATTTAAAAAGAATGATAGTGCTCGCTTTGGCAGCACATATACTAAAATTGGAACGATACAGAGAAGATTAGCATGGCCCCTGCGCAAGGATGACACGCAAATTCGTGAAGCATTCCATATTTTTTCCCTGGTGGCACAGTGGTTGAAAGTCCGCCTGCCAATGCAGGGGACACGGGTTCGTGCCCCGGTCCGGGAAGATCCCACATGCTGCGGAGCGGCTGGGCCCGTGAACCCTGGCCGCTGAGCCTGTGCCTGGGGCCGCAGCAGTGAGAGGCCCGCGTACCGCAAAAAAAAAAAAAAGAATGATAATACCCAATGTTTGCCTAAGTTTGTGGAAACAGACCCTCTCATTGTCTGGCAGTGACAGCCCTTCCAAGAGGTTAGTTTGAAGACCATTTATCCTCAGATATATGACTGTCCACAATGACCTACATACATCAAATTATGTGATTCTATTCAGTCAGAACTGCAACACAGCCTGGCATTGAACAAACATGCACCAAAATGATTTCTATCTGGATAGTAGGATTATTTACTTTTCTGTGTTTGTTTTACAATAGTTTCTGAATTTGTTTTTGATCTGAGCACCTATTTATCGGAAAGTAAAAACTATTTGTAGCTACCCGATGCACAAAGAAAAACTACTTGTTCTCACATCCTTTTCACACTGTTACCATGGTTCCCTCCCTCTCCTCCTCCAAATCCTAATATCCTGTAAGAGCTGATTTACTGACTCCATTTTCTCATCTTCTACTCTGTCCTCAACTCGCTTTTATGGAATTGCTTTTAACCATAAGACACTCCAGGAGATCCAGTTCAAGAAGGGCACGTCACAACCGTAAGATCATCGATCAGGTGCCCTGCAAGCAGGCTGGAATTTTCAAAGGGAAAAAAAAAAATTCTACCTGGAACATACCAACCTTACACCAACATAAGCTAATAAAGCCCCAGTTAAGTATCACTAAGATGCTTTTAAAATCATGACAGTTGGAGGAGGGTGTGTACGTGCATGTGCCTAATGACATTTTTGCCCATTTTGATTACAAATTGATTAAAAAGGTATTGAACGCAGAGGCAGGAGGTCACGAGTCAGGCCAGAAGGGGCAGAGTGACCTACCAGGGTTAGACGAAGGAAAAGTCAGGATGGTTCGCGGAGCAGTTTCTAAGTGCAGATTGCAAACGAGGCCATGCAGACGAACGAGCAAAGGTTCTTACCTTCTGACAGGCTGTGCAATTTTGCTTCGAGGCAGGTTACTCCCATTTATTGCCAATGAAGGTCTAGGGAGTGCGCTGCGGCCCACTATCCCAGAAGCTGCAGCTTTGTTGGGGGCAGGGATCCCCGTGTTGGAGTATAACTGTAAGCCGTTGGATAAAGGCATGTTACTGCTGCCTTGAACGGTTGGACTCACGTAGGCTGTGGCTTTAAGAGGCTGCCGGACAGACACTGGGAAATGTCCCACGCTGTGGATTCTGTGCTGAAGCTGCCCCGGTGACGGAACTAGAAGAACAAAGGACGCTCACATGAGAGAACGCCTACCACTATGTACACGTGTGTTATGTTCAAAGCAGCTGATACTGTTGAAAGGGTTTTACATGTATAGAAACTTATCTACATATATGCATGTAGATAAATGAAATACGAGTTCCAGACTGCATTTAGCATTGGAAAATTCTACTTCTTGACAAGCATCTCCTTCTCTGTCAATCAGCAGCAACATTTTTGTGTGCCTGACTATATTTAGAAGCCAGCTGGAACAACCACCTTCTTTCCTTTAACAAATTTGAGCATCTCTGAGTTCTCACAGGATTTCTTCCTCGCTTGCTTGGAAGACATTAGGATTTCTTGATGGTTGCACTGGGGATGGTTTCATGAGGATAAAACAAGGGGACAGGGCTTCCCTGGTGGCGCAGTGGTTGAGAGTCCGTCCGCCTGCCGATGCAGGGGACACAGGTTTGTGCCCCGGTCCAGGAAGATCCCACATGCCGCAGAGGGGCTGGGCCCGTGGGCCATGGCCGCTGACCCTGCGCATCCGGAGCCTGTGCTCCGCAACGGGAGAGGCCACAACAGTGAGAGGCCCGTGTACCGCAAAAAAAAAAAACAAAAAAAAAAAAAACAAGGGGACAATTTAACAGCAGTAATTATAGTGATTATAGAAGGGAAGACAGGTGGCATCGGTAGGCACAAACAGCTTATTACAGACATATTTCTTCAATAATTTCCATCATGACATTTATCTCATAGGGTTGGTGGGAAGACTAAATGAGTTAATCCACATAAAGCCTTACAATGGCTGAGTAACCACTCAGCAAGTACTACCTTGATAACAGCAGCAGAATCTGTGAAATGAAGGGAGCTCTCTGGGTAAGAACCCTTAAGAACTTCATCAATATACTGGCCCATCATTGTGCACTATTTCACATTAAAAAACAATGAACTCTTTGGCAGAAATTTTTAAATTTTATAAACCCTTTTCTCCAAGGAAAAAACTGAATCACAAATTTAACATAAACTTATACATACATTACCTGTTGTTTACTAACCACTCTAGCCTTTGCTGCCTAGTACACTTGTGATGCGGTTAACACAAACAGACCCCGTTTTCTAAAACAGTTTAACTGATTTTGAACTTAAGCACAGAATATACAATAGATATCTCTTTGATAAAAAGTGAGGAGAAAGACCAAAAACGTCTATGGTTTTATTTAATATCTCTTGAAAGTATTTCCTTAAATTAGCTTTGTTCAAGCATACATTAGGTGAAATCCATATGTAGGAATGCTGATGTATGTGTACAGTAGCCAAAAAATTCGATGAAAAGTGAGGTCTCTAAGATTCTGCTATAGTTCTGTTTCCATCAAGCTTTAGGGACACAGTAAACTTGTGTTGGCTGGCAAGTCATCTCTAAGATCCTTTCCAGCCAATTCTAAAATTCCTTAATTTAGTAGCTTCTAACTGAGAATGTGCCAACATATTGGCTTATCGACTGTAACAAACATACCCCACTAATGCAAGATGTTAATAACAGAGGAAACTGGAGGAGGGCAAGGGGGACATGCGGGGATATATGGGAACTCTGTACCTCTCGCTCAATTTGTCTGTAAACCTCAAACTGCTCAAAAACAAAGTCTTAATTTAAAAAAAAAACTCAACAGGTGAATTCGGCCCAATTTCTTCTGAAACAAAATATGCATAAAGTACCTAAATGTTAAGCCTAGACCAGAATGAAATTTTGAAGTGAACACACGCGTGTAACCGTATCCACAACAAGATGTGAAACACTGCCAGCACCACAGCAGGCTCTCACATACCCTCTCCCAGTCAGTACTCCCCCAAAGTGACTGTTATTTGCACTTTTATCACCACAGACTAGTTATTCCTATGTTGAACTTCATGTAAATGGAATTATACAGTATGTTCTCTTCTTTGGCTTCTTTGACTCAATATTATGTTTCTGAGATTCATCCATATTTGCATTGCTATGGGTATTGCATTGAATGAACGTTAAAATCCATTCTCCTGATGATGAAAAGTTTGGGGTTTTAGGAACATTCTTGAATATGCGTTGGTGTTCAGATGCATTACGTTAGGGGTATATTCCAAACTTATAACTATTAGGATAAATGAAGTTATGAGCAAAGCTGCTGAATACAATTTCAAAATACAAAAATCAATTGTATTTCTAAATACCAGCCAACTAGTAGAAACTAAAATTTGAAAAAGATACTATTTATAAAAAACATTTTAAAGGCCTGTGTCCTTGCCCCTGCACTGAGCCACACACAGCCACTCCTGCCTCCACAGGAGACCCTCCTCAAAGAGCAGATACAATTTAAGACTGAATGAAAGATCAAGCGGCAACAAAATCTGAACTTGCCGTGTGGATGAAAGGCTCTTGGTGCTGCAGCCAGGAGTCAGTGCTGTGCCTCTGAGGTGGGAGAGCCAAGTTCAGGACACTGGTCCACAAGACACATCCCAGCTCCACATAATATCAAACGGCCAGAGATCTCCATCTCAACACCAGCACCCAGCTTCACTCAACGACCAGCAAGCTACAGTGCTGGACAACCTATGCCAACCATATAGCAAAACAGGAACACAACCCCACCCACTAGCAGAGAGGCTGCCTAAAATCATAATAAGTCCACAGACACCCCAAAACACACCACCAGACGTGGACCTGCCCACTAGAGAGACAAGATCTAGCCTCATACACCACAACACAGCCACTAGTCCCCTCCACCAGGAAGCCTACACAACCCACTGAACCAACCTTAGCCACTGGAGACAGACATCAAAAACAACGGGAGCTACGAACTTGCAGCCTGCAAAAAGGTGAACCCAATCACAGTAAGATAAGCAAAATGAGAAGACAGAAAAACACACAGCAGATGAAGGAGCAAGATAAAAACCCACCAGACCTAACAAATGAAGAGGAAATAGGCAGTCTACCTGAAAAAGAGTTCAGAATAATGATAGTAAAGATGATCCAAAATCTTGGAAATAGAATGGACAAAATGCAAGAAGCAGTTAACAAGGACCTAGAAGAATAAAGATGAAACAAACAATGATGAACAACACAATAAATGAAATGAAAAATACTCTAGATGGGAATCAACAGCAGAATAACTGAGGCAGAAGAAGGGATAAGTGACCTGGAAGATAAAATAGTGGAAATAACTACTGCAGAGCAGAATAAAGAAAAAAGAACGAAAAGAACTGAGGACAGTCTCAGAGACCTCTGGGACAACATTAAACGCACCAACATTCGAATTATAGGGGTTCCAGAAGAAGAAGAGAAAAAGAAAGGGACTGAGAAAATATTTGAAGAGATTATAGTTGAAAACTTCCCTAATATGGGAAAGGAAATCGTTAATCAAGTCCAGGAAGCACAGAGAGTCCCATACAGGATAAATCCAAGGAGAAATACGCCAAGACACATATTAATCAAACTGTCAAAAATTAAACACAAAGAAAGCATATTAAAAGAAGCAAGGGAAAAATAACACACAAGGGAATCCCCATAAGGTTAACAGCTGATCTTTCAGCAGAAACTCTGCAAGCCAGAAGGGACTGGCAGGACATATTGAAAGTGATGGAGAAAAACCTACAACCAAGATTACTCCACCCAGCGAGCATCTCATTCAGATTTCATGGAGAAATTAAAACCTTTACAGACAAGCAAAAGCTGAGAGAGTTCAGCACCACCAAACCAGCTCTACAACAACTGCTAAAGGAATTTCTCTAGGCAAGAAACACAAGAAAGGAAAAGTCCTATAATAACGAACCCAAAACAATTTAGAAAATGGGAATAGGAACATACATATCGATAATTACCTTAAATGTAAATGGACTAAATGCTCCCACCAAAAGACACAGATTGGCTGAATGGATACAAAAACAAGACCCATATATATGCTGTCTACAAGAGACCCACTTCAGACCTAGAGACACATACAGACTGAAAGTAAGGGGATGGAAAAAGATATTCCATGCAAATGGAAACCAAAAGAAAGCTGGAGTAGCAATTCTCATATCAGACAAAATAGACTTTAAAATAAAGACTATTAGAAGAGACAAAGAAGGACACTACATAATGATCAAGGGATCGATCCAAGAAGAAGATATAACAATTGTAAATATTTATGCACCCAACATAGGAGCACCTCAATACATCACGCAAAAACTAACAGCCATAAAAGGGGAAATCGACAGTAACACATACATAGTTGGGGACTTTAACACCCTACTTTCACCAATGGACAGATCATCCAAAATGAAAATAAATAAGGAAACCCAAGCTTTAAATGATACATTAAACAAGATGGACTTAATTGATATTTATAGGACACTCCATCCAAAAACAACAGAATACACATTTTTCTCAAGTGCTCATGGAACATTCTCCAGAATAGATCATATCTCGGAGCACAAATCAAGCCTTGGTAAATTTAAGAAAATTGAAATTATATCAAGTATCTTTTCCGATCACAACGCTACGAGACTAGATATCAATTACAGGAAAAGATCTGTAAAAAATACAAACACATGGAGGCTAAACAATACACTACTTAATAACAAAGTGATCACTGAAGAAATCAAAGAGGAAATCAAAAAATAGCTAGAAACAAATGACAATGGAGACACAACGACCCAAAACCTATGGGATGCAGCAAAAGCAGTTCTAAGAGAAAAGTTTATAGCAATACAAGCCCACCTTAAGAAACAGGAAACATCTCGAATAAACAACCTAATCTTGCACCTAAAGCAATTAGAGAAAGAAGAACAAAAAACCCCTAAAGTTAGCAGAAGGACAGAAACCATAAAGATCAGAACAGAAATAAATGAGAAAGAAATGAAGGAAACGATAGCAAAGATCAATAAAACTAAAAGCTGGTTCTTTGAGAAGATAAACAAAATTGATAAACCATTAGCCAGACTCATCAAGAAAAAAGGGAGAAAACTCAAATCAATAGATTTAGAAATGAAAAAGGAGACGTAACAACTGACACTGCAGAAATACAAAGGATCATGAGAGATTACTCAAAGCAACTCTATGCCAATAAAACGGACAACCTGGAAGAAATGGACAAATTCTTAGAAAGGCACAACGTGCCAAGACTGAATCAGGAAGAAATAGAAAATATGAACAGACCAATCACAAACACTGAAATTGAAATTGTGATTAAAAATCTTCCAACAAACAAAAGCCCAGGACCAGATGGCTTCACAGGCGAATTCTATCAAACATTTACAGAAGAGCTAACACCTATTCTTCTCAAACTCCTCCAAAATATAGCAGAGGGAGGAACCTTCCCAAATTCATTCTACGAGGCCACCATCACCTTGATACCAAAACCAGACAAGGATGTCACAAAGAAAGAAAACTACAGGCCAATATCACTGATGAACATAGATGCAAAAATCCTCAACAAAATACTAACAAACAGAATCCAACAGCACATTAAAGGATCATACACCATGATCAAGTGGGGTTTATTCCAGGAATGCAAGGCTTCTTCAATATATGGAAATCAATCAATGTGATACACCATATCAACCAGCTGAAGGAGAAAAACCAAACGATCATCTAAGTAGATGCAGAGAAAGCTTTTGACAAAATTCAACACCTATTTATGATAAAAACCCTGCAGAAAGTAGGCATAGAGGGAACTTTCCTCAACATAATAAAGGCCATATATGACAAACCCACAGCCAACATTGTCCTCAATGGTGAAATACTGAAAGCATTTCCACTAAGATCAGGAACAAGACAAGTTTGCCCACTCTCACCACTCTTATTCAACATAGTTTTGAAAGTTTTAGCCACAGCAATCAGAGAAGAAAAGGAAATAAAAGGAATCCAAATCGGAAAAGAAGTAAAGCTGTCACTGTTTGCAGATGACATGATACTATATATACCGAATCCTAAAGATGCTGCCAGAAAACTACTAGAGCTAATCAATGAATTTGGTAAAGTAGCAGGGTAAAAAATTAATGCACAGAAATCTCTGGCATTCCTATACACTAATGATGAAAAATCTGAAAGTGAAATCAAGAACACACTCTCATTTACCATTGCAACAAAGAGAATAAAATATCTAGGAATAAACCTACCTAAGGAGACAAAACACCTCTATGCAGAAAATTATAAGACACTGATGAAAGAAATCAAAGATGATATAAATAGATGGAGAAATATACCATGTTCTTGGACTGGAAGAATCAACATTGTGAAAATGACTCTACTACCCAAAGCAATCTACAGATTCAATGCAATCCCTATCATACTACCACTGGCATTTTTCACAGAACTAGAACAAAAGAATTCACAATTTGTATGGAAACACAAAAGACCCCGAATAACCAAAGCAATCTTGAGAATGAAAAACGGAGCTGGAGAAATCAGGCTCCCTGACTTCAGACTATACTGCAAAGCTACAGTAATCAAGACAGTATGGTACTGGCACAAAAACAGAAAGATAGATCAATGGAACAGGAAAGCCCAGAGATAAACCCACGCACATATGGTCACCTTATCTTTGATAAAGGAGGCAGGAATGTACAGTGGAGAAAGGACAGCCTCTTCAATAAGTGGTGCTGGGAAAACTGGACAGATACTTGTAAAAGTATGAGATTAGATCCCTCCCTAATACCGCACACAAAAATAAGCTCAAAATGGATTAAAGACCTAAATGTAAGGCCAGAAACTATCAAACTCTTCGAGGAAAACATAGGCAGAACACTCTGACATAATTCACAGCAAGTTCCTTTTTGACCCACCTCCTAGAGAAACGGAAAGAAAAACAAAAATAATAAACAAATGGGACCTAATGAATCTTCAAACCTTTTGCACAGCAAAGGAAACCATAAACAAGACCAAAAGACAACCCTCAGAATGGGAGAAAATATTTGCAAGTGAAGCAACTGACAAAGGATTAATTTCCAAAATTTACAAGCAGCTCATGCAGCTCAATAACAAAAAAAACAAACACCGCAATCCAAAAATGGGCAGAAGACCTAAATAGACATTTCCCCAAAGAAGATATACACACTGCCAACAACCACATGAAAGAATGCTCAACTTCATTAATCACTAGAGAAATGCAAATCAAAACTACAATGAGATATCATCTCACACCAGTCAGGATGGCCATCATCAAAAAATCTAGAAACAATAAATGCTGGAGAGGGTGTGGAGAAAAGGGAACCCTCTTGGACTGCTGGTGGGAATGTAAATTGATACAGCCACTCTGGAGAACTGTATGGAGGTTCCTTAAAAAACTACAAATAGAACTACCGTGTGACCCAGCAATCCCACTACTGGGCATATACCCTGAGAAAAGTGTAATTCAAAAAGAGTCATGTACCAAAATGTTCATTGCAATAGCCCAGAGATAGAAACAACCTAAGTGTCCATCATCAGATGAATGGATAAAGAAGATATGGCACATATATACAATGGAATATTACTCAGCCATAAAAAGAAACAAAATTGAGCTATTTGTAATGAGGTGGATAGACCTAGAGTCTGTCATACAGAGTGAAGTAAGTCTGAAAGAGAGACAAATACCGTACGCTAACACATCTATATGGAATTTTAGACACACTAAAATAGAACTTCATTTGCCAGGGGAAAGCTCTGGACTGGATGAAAAACAAGACCAAAGTAACAGCTAGACAGAATAAGTGTGCTTTCCTCAGAGTAAATGTATCAAGTACACAGCTAAAAAGAGGCAGATCTGCAAAGAAAACATTTTTGTATGATGAGTAAACAAATCAATCACCATTTAGTGCTTCTACTGCTATCCCTGGGTATAAAGGATTGCATATAATTTACTAATTATTAATTGGTGACATAGGCACCAGTGAAAATACCACTCAATTATCATGGCGAAAGACAAAAAAGTGTCATAAGGAGAAAAGTTTCCTGTAGTGTTCTTAAGAGAAAGAAACGAAATAGTAAGATTTTCCTAATGGTGTTACAACTAATTAAAATTACATACAAAAATATTGTCATACGTACTACAAGACTGTATTCTTGAAATTCCATTTGCAGCTCCATGCAAGCTTGAGTCAAAACTCTGACTATTCCGCACGGTGACTGGAGAACTACCATTGCTACTAACAGCGGTTGTACTTGGCATCCGAGCTAGATTAGGCATACTTCTTCGGAGTTTATCTAGAAAAGAATTTTACTAAGTTAAAAATCACAACTTTTATGCCAATTAAAACACTAGCTTTCAAAATTAAATACAAATAGAAATCATGTCTTGTTCAATGACAGACAGAAATTATCACGTGTGTTATGAACTCTAGCAAGCTAATTAATTACCCCCGGTAGAGACAAACACACTCCATGTCTCCAGAAAGGTTCCACCAAACAGACTGCTAAAGGAAAGCACTTGTTCTATAAAAAGAGGGAGGAATTAGGTAATCAATTAGCTGTTTGTTCCTATACAATAAGTGGATAAAACTGAATCGAAGTGAGGATAAAAAATAATCTTATAGTTTAAAAAAAAAAAAAAGCTAGGAATTGTTACATGTTAATAATAATAATAAAAAAAAACCTAGAAGTGTCAAAACAGCAATTACTGAATCTTTTGCTAGCATATCAAAAAAGGAAGAAATTCTTAAAATTCTAACTTGAGATGTTTTGACATATCCACTCATCACATCAACATGACCACATTAACTTCTGGAAAGTTTTAAGGGGCATGAGTACACCACCAAACCTTTGGAGACTTGAAAAAATGCTTCCCTTTCTTTTTCCTTGCTGAGTACATCTTCCGCCACTAAGGGGCAGCAGAGAGTCAGTCACGCACAGACCTCAGTGCTGCTGAGATTTGAATTCAGCCACAAGAGGGCAACTCTACCATGTAGACAGTTTTCTTTTTAATACACCCCCCAACCCCCACCAAACTAAAGTACACATATCAGGTCACTCAAGCTCAGAAAACAAAGGATACATCTGAATACTCAGTAAAAACCCATTCAAGTACAAAACCAGATTCATTTTTCTCCCCTTCACACACAGCTCCTTCTGCATCACTTAGATCCCTTGATTATAGCCCTACTCATCAAGTCACCTAATCCAAAATGCGGCGGAGTCTTCCAAGTTTCACCTCCCTTCTTCACCCTCGACTCCCAAGTCCTCTCAATTCTGCCTCATAAATATTTAACAAATCTCCCACTACCACCTCGTTTAGACCTCGTTGTCATCCACATTTTCACAAAATTTTCCTCTTAATTGGTCTCTGTACACCCTGTCTTGTTCCTCCCCATCTTCCATACAGCCAGTGACTTCTAGCCAGCCACTTGCTAAAAACCCTCCAATCACTCTCCCTCCCCTTCCTCTGAAAGCCCAAGCTCCTGGGCTGAGACAAGATCCTTCTAAGATACAGGCTCTGCAGCCACCTCTAGCCTCATCTGCTGCTGCCCTCGCCACACAGCCTACTTGCCAAGCACACTGGAGAACGGAATTTCCAAATACTTCACACTCTCTTGTACCCGTGAGTGTGCTGGTCCTTTCACTTGGACACCCTTCCCCACTTTGTGGAATGAATGAATGAACTAGTATTTCCTGTGTATATATACTATACAGTGTGTTAGACAAGGGAGTTCCCGACTCTCAGTGGGGTTATAGTCTAGACCATTGTTTCTCAATCTTTTCTTCTGCTATCAATCTTTAGGAATCCTTTAAGGAATAAAGGCAGTAGCCAGCTACCCACCAAACATCTAAATCTAGACTTGCAGTAAATACAGGGTTCAGGGGAGGTCCTCAGGCTAACACTGATTACACCATGCCACTGATAACCCCTGCCATACCCTAAAAATCACAGTTAGCAAATGTTCTGCAAGCTTTAATCACTTATACCTGGCAAACTATCCAAATACAGTAGCCCTACCCTGCCCCACCTTATGGGCAGGGGATACATCCCAAGACCCTCAGCAGGTGCCTGTAGCCATCCATAGTACAGAACCTTATATATACAATGTTCTTCCTATACAGGCGCTGACAGGCAGGAAGCACACACAGCGTGGATACACAGGACCAAGGGATGATTCACGTCCCAGGTAGGACAGAGCAGGAAGGCACAGATTTCCTCATACGACTCATGACAATGCACAGTTTAAAACTTACGAATTGTTTATTTCTGTAATTTAACATTTTCAGACTGCAGTTGGCCATGGGTAACTGAAGTCACAGGTAAGAGTGGACTGCGGGGGTCGTCCCTGGTGGCGCAGTGGTTGAGAGTCCGCCTGCCGATGCAGGGGACACGGGTTCGTGCCCCGGTCCGGGAAGATCCCACGTGCCGCAGAGCGGCTGGGCCCGTGAGCCATGGCCGCTGAGCCTGTGCATCCGGAGCCTGTGCTCCCCAACGGGAGAGGCCACAACAGTGGGAGGCCCGTGTACCGCAAAAAAAAAAAAAAAAAAAAAAAGAGTGGACTGCTGTATGCTTCTTTTAATCCTATGATCCCCAGAAATATAGCAAGAACTTTCAAGAGCCATCCCTTTGGAAACCAGGCAATGTAGGAGCTATGGAAGTAGGAAATATTAACACGCACTTCTATTTTATTTATTTTCTTCTATCCATATTATTTTAGTAATTTAGAAAAATATTTGAGAGATTGGTTTCAAAGTTACGACTCTCATTCCACAATTTTGTTCAAATAATCCTCTGGTAGCAAATGAAGGCTCAGATATCTGAGCCACGTTAATAAAAGTTTAAAAAAACAGTGGGGTTGGGGAGGCCACCTTTACTTTTTCAGCACTTTGAACTTTTCCAGCGTTTTTACTCCAGGCAATGGGATGGTCATTATTTCATTTATTCCTTATGACAAACTTAGGTTAAAGGATTACATGTTACATAAAGGAGAACGTGTACTAGATGATTTGATGTCCAATTATACCTAAGTTTTGTAAGAAAGGGATATTATTTGTTTACATTTTGTAGCCAAATAAGTGAGAGCTCAGAGGCATGAGAAGCCTGGGAAAGGTATAAGTGGTAGGCTAGGAGGGGAACTCAGCACGTACTGGCCTTCAGAGCCTGTGTACTCAGCCATTAAGGTAATTAGTCAGAAGTTCAATCCAGAGAACTGCTGTTGTATTCCATTTTCCTTTGCGTGTGGAGACCTGACCTTTTAGAGAAATAAAACTACCACAGTCAGACACCAGGCTAAGAAATATTTCCACTTTCCTAACAGGAACCATCATAACACAGATTTAGGGACACCTAACCCTTTTCATAATGATGTTGAATGTAAGTTAATACACTTTTCTAAGGTAGGACAATGATCCCACTGACAGCTAATCAAGATGCAGAGGGAGCATCTGCTTGACAGGCAGGATGTGATGCTCTAAGACACTTGACAAAAAAAGCCTTTGCAGAAACAACTCGGTGCCCTCTCCCGCCGTTTTAATAATGCCGTAATTTTCGTTAAGCACATAAAATATTGTCTTCGATATTACGGGCTTTAATAAATTACTCACTAGTGGCAGTCACTTTACCTGCCACTGTTTTCTTTTAAATTTGAAATCTGAAGGTATTAAAAAAGAGAGAAGTTCTGACTATAAAACCTTAAATATTTTCAAATGGTCTCTCAATTAGCATGAGTAATACAAGTGCAGAGGAAGAAAAAGTAAACACTAAGTACATGATAGCAGGTGATGACTAGTATGATTTGTATTTGGCCTTGCAATATTTTAAAATAATTTGTTGGATCATTTCTGAGCCCAGGTTTGAGAAAATGCTGCTGTATAATAATTAAAAGCTATAACTCTATAAATATGGTTGGTTTCTCCATACTCTACAGGCTTTGTGTATGAGGGTCACACTGATCATCAGTGCAAAAACATACCAGGCTTAGAACATCACATGATTATTCTCCCTATAGTTCTTGTAAGTCAAGATCTATAACTCCTGGGAGTGGGGAAGGAAGATAAATGATGAAGAGGGAAATAGAAAAAATTACAAAAAAAGAACGACACATATTCCAACCCACTGTGCTGCCATCAGGACAAATCAACTTGCTGTTACCACGCCAAATATCAGCTTCCATAGTCCCACTGCTGCACAGATCTTAATTCTAGATGTCAGGACACCAGAGGGAAAGACACATCCCAAACTTCCCCTAAATCTCGATGTGCACAGCAGCATCCTCTCCAAGCACCAGGGTCCACACTTCCCATCCATCACTCTGGGCTAGGAGCAGGCCGTCAGAGATGGGGGGTTTTAAGAAAGATGAGAGAAGATGCGGCTCCGTGCCTCCGACTCCATGGAACTAGGAACTCCTCAACTTCCACAGCCCTGCTGTCCTACAGCTTTACCAGCCACAACACGAAGATGCTCCCCCATTTCTGACTCAGTCTGGTACCTCACAATGGTTTTCCTGAAGCTATAAATCTGGGACACATAATCAGAAGCTGGTCAATTATAGATTTAAATGTACACCAACCAAACTGATAAGGTCTTAAGGATGTACTTAATAAGTCTTGGAAACATTTACCAGTTATTTATATTGACCTTAAAACCATTTCTTGACCACGTATGAAAGATCAAAGCACATCGAATACCAAAGGTGCATACAACTTACCTCCATTGGTCCTATTTGGTTGCTGATCTGGAGTTTGGGCTTGAGGTGAATAATACTGTTGCTGCTGGTAATTATTCGAAGGAAAATACTGGGACCCGGGGCTCCTCCTACACTCCCGAATGCTGGAGAAAGTCTGTGAATGGGGGATTCCTCTTTGGAAAGGTGAGCATCTTGGAAGACGAGGCTGAGGTGGTGGCAGGTGATCAAATTCCTCCTCGTCCTCCAGGCTGAATCGATCGTATTCTTGATCACTGCATGTCCCTTTTTTTCCTGAATTCAGTGACACACTGGAACTAGGTCTCGACACAGATGCTGAAGTAGAAGCATAATCTTGCCTGAGACCTACGGAACAACAGGGACTGGTATTTTACCTTATGAGGCATTTCAATCTGGCTTAATTATTAAGTTCCAATTCATCAAATATTTGAGGGAAATTTGTGTCAAGCAAGTGATTCAAGTGGAGACCCACTATCTCGTTCTTAGTTTATTAAATCCCAAGAAAACAGACACGTTTACCTACCAAACAGACAGCTAATACTGGACTATTCTGTTCTGGAAAAAGATTGCCCCAATTCCAGTGAAGATTAAATATACCGCTACAGTTCATCAATCAGTATCTGTCGATTTCCCTGAGCCATTCCCTCTGGAATCTGGAGAGATACTTAGGAAGGCTACTTTGGAGACACTATTCATCATCATCTGGAAGCTTCTAGTTATCTCGTTGCGAACCCACACCTTTTTTTTTTTTTTTTTTTTTTTTTTTTGCGGTACGCAGGCCTCTCACTGTTGTGGCCTCTCCCATTGCGGAGCACAGGCTCCGGAGGCACAGGCCCAGCGGCCATGGCTCACGGGTCCAGCCGCTCCGCGGCATGTGGGATCTTCCCGGACCGGGGCACAAACCCGCGTCCCCTGCATCGGCAGGCGGACTCTCAACCACTGCACCACCAGGGAAGCCCAACCCACAACTTTTTTTAAAGTAGTCTATGCCTGACTGACTACTTAACTTCCGAGACTGACATCCAATCTTTCAGCCATACATTTTTTTAGAAAGAGTTACTGTTAGTGTACTGTTACTAAATAACAATGTAAAATAATCGTTTTTCCTCTCAAAATGTATCTTATTAAATCTTGCATAAGCAT
The DNA here is from genome assembly GCF_000442215.2 of Lipotes vexillifer. Lineage (NCBI taxonomy): Eukaryota > Metazoa > Chordata > Mammalia > Artiodactyla > Lipotidae > Lipotes > Lipotes vexillifer. The sequence continues at coordinate 1,040,598 of NW_006793856.1, read as the reverse complement.
TACAATCGTTCTCATAGTAGCCTTGCCCAATTCTGAAAGCAGGAAATTGTTATGCTTAAATGATACTTGGCTGTTTCTACTTATGTTGGCCTCAGAAGATAATCCCAAAATAAGCTTAGCCTAGTTCTGTGATCTACACCTTCTTTGCCTTTTGATACCATTAATACCCTTGAAGTAGTTCACCCTCTGATTAATTGTTGTAAACTTATTGCAGAACCAGTAATAACTCAGTGTTATTGGAAATAACATTTCCAATTATCTCTCCTTCAATAACTATGTATCTTGAGAAGTACAGTTTTTATGGAAGTATAGTTGACTTACCATGTTTTGTTAATTTCTGCTGTACAGCAGTTATTCAGTTATACATATATATATATATATATATATATATATATACACATCATTTTTTATATTCTTTTCCATTATGGTTTGTCTCAGGATACTATATTTAGTTCCCTGTGCCATACAGTAGAACCTTGTTGTTTAACCATTCTATATCTAATAATTTACATCTGAGAATGCATTAATGCATGTTTAATTGAATTTTTATTAAGATAACTACACACTCACATGCAGTTCTGGGAATAATAGAGATCTTCTGTGTACTCTGTCCAGTTTCCCTCGATGGTATCATTTTGCAAAATCATAGAATAACAGGACAACTATGATATCGGCACTTATATAAACCCATCTGATTTAGATTCTCCAGTATTACTTTTATATGTGTACATGTGTTAGTATTAAATTCTATACAATTTTATCACCTGTAGGATCATATACCTACCACCACAGTCAAAAACAGAGCAGCTCCCTAAATCATTCGTGTTGCGCCTTTATAACCACATCTACCTCCCTCCTGAGAGCCCACGCCCTATCCCTAAGCCCTGGCAACCACTAATCTGTCATCCATTTCTAAAATGTTGTCATTCCAAAATGTTATATAAATGGAATTATACAGTATGAAATCTCCTGAGATCATCTTTTTCACTCAGCATAATTCCCTGGAGATTCATCCAAGATGGTAATGTCTATCAAAATTTACTCTTTTTTCTTGCTGAGTAGTACTCCACAGTATGGAGGTACCCCCAGCTTGATTAACCACTCACCTACTGAAGGACATCTGAACTCATTCTGGTTTTTGGCTATTATTATAAATAAAGTGCTATGAACATTCATATACAGGTTTCTGTGTTTCTGAACACAAGTTTCCATTGCCCTGGGAATAAATGCCCAAGAATACAATGTGCTGGGCCTTATGGAAACCACATGTTTAGTTCTCTAAGAAACTGGCAAACTGTTTCCACAGTGGCTACACTGGTGGTGATTTACATCAATGTATTTTGCCCAGAGTATGTCCTAATATTTTACAATGGTCATGACACTGTGAGAAACATTTAATTGCGCCACCTACAAAGTAGGATGGGATGAGAGAAAGAATAGAATTGTTTGCCCATTACCTGGGGAGAAATGCCTGAAACCTCCCCACCCCCTTAGATTTCAAGTAGAAGCCTCTAGTTTAAAACGTTTTCTAGTTTAAAAGGAGGAACCGGGGCTTCCCCGGTGGCGCAGTGGTTGAGAATCTGCCTGCCAATGCAGGAGACACGGGTTCGAGCCCTGGTCTGGAAAGATCCCACATGCCGCGGAGCAACTGGGCCCGTGAGCCACAACTACTGAGCCTGCGCGTCTGGAGCCTGTGCTCCGCGACAAGAGAGGCTGCGACAGTGAGAGGCCCGCGCACCACGATGAAGAGTGGCCCCCGCTCGCCACAACTAGAGAAAGCCCTCGCACAGAAAAGAAGACCCAACGCAGCCAAAAATTAATTAATTAATTTAAAAAAAAAAATAAGAGGAACCTACTTTCTTCTTGCAGACGAGCCATGATCTGAACATCAGTGAGGTCCTGTAACTTATATCCCATGGAGATAGAATCATCCTCCAGCTCTGAAGTACTCAGCTCACTGTCTACGGATGACTGGGGACTGAGAGGGGAGCCCCTGGATGTGTAACCTAAAAACAAGGGAAACGTGTTTGTTACTTAGTCTAAAGAACTGCTATCTGCATGTGCTTTACAGTTCACATATCAACAGTCAGCACTTCAAGGCATTCTCCAATCAAAAGGCACAGAGTGGCTGAATGGATTAAAAAAAAAACAAGATCCATCTATACTCGTCCTGTTTTCATTAAGTCACCAAAAAACAACCAACACACCACTATGACAGGAGAATGGCAAGACAGTATGCACGTCTTCACGTGTTCATAATTCATATATACAAAACCACTTGTTTTGTTTTCTCAAATTCACTTTTCATAATTCAAAAATCCACTCTGCTGTACACTAAAAAAATTGTTGAAAAGGTAGATTTTAGTAGATTTCATGTTATATGTTTTTTTTTTTACCACCGTAAGACAAGAAAAATCAATAATGCTAAATCTGCATCCCATTAGCTTAAGTATATATCTAAAGGCATGGTATAAGAATACATATCCTGTACACTTTCAATGAATAATCAGACATGCTTGTCTCTGGTAGTAATGGATTATATATTTTAAACTAAATTTTAATCTGGTCCACTTTTTAAACAGGTACAAACAGCAGTGCTATAAATGGATAAGAATATCACACATAAAAGGCACACATCCATACAGGGAAGCACATACAAAACCTTCATAATTTAGAATCGTCACAGGAGACTTGTAGTCACTCATGAAAGTGAGAAAGTAATGGCTTGAGATAGGAGAACCAAGGAAGAAAGGGCTGAAGGGAGAAAATTACAGGGATGGAATCACCAATGCTGAGACAACTATGAGACCGTCATCTCATAAAAAGCTACTATGACTATCCTTTCTACACAGCCCTGACTTAATAAAAAGCACCAACAATTTTTTAAACAGCAAGATATAATAAAAGTCTGATAATCTTCAATCATAATGAAAATCATAAAGACCTTTATTTTGTTCAACATTTAATTTTAAAAGCACATTATGCATTTGGAAACACATAATTATATATATATGCATTTGATCAAGAGTGAAGGCTGCCTACTGTACACAACTGAGAGCAGATTAATGACGTTAAAGTACAAATTAACCCTAGCCTTTGTCATACCCAAAGTAAGTGTGCAGCAGACTCCCCATTGTGATAAGTAAGATTACCCTCAAGCTTTTCAATGAAAGGTGGATATTTAAGCTGTGTTTAGTGACTGATTTACAAAGCAAGCCGCTAGACGAGAAGTTGAAATATTACCTGTTCTTTCAGGTGTTAGTATTGCTTTATTTGAGGTTTTAGAGAAGCTGGGAGTATTAATGCCATTGCTATAAGGGCTGAGTCTTGCCACAGGGCTATAAGGAAAAGCCAGTGAGACATTTGAAGGGAAGAGACTCCGCCATCGGCTAGCTGTCACAGAAGCAGAAAATAAACAGCAGCGGTTAGCTATACAGAAGCAGACATTGACTTGTCAGAGGGAGAAAGGGAAGAGGTTAACAAAATGAAGAGACAAAGCAACTTTTCATTCTTAACTGGCTCTCACTTATCTAAGGGAAAACATACGTAAAACCGGGCTATTTGTGAAGCAGGGCCCTATTTCTACCTTCATTAAGAACCATTCACTCAGTGCCACCTTGATTACAGTCAGTATGTCTATATAACAGTGAAAAGTTGTTTTTAATTTCCTCATTACGAATGTTTTCTATTTCTGCACAAAAATTTAACTGTTTTAATAACATAAAATGTTAATGTCAAAAGAAAAACTCAAGGAAACTTATCTTTAGAATTATGGGAAATAGTTCTTAATATTAACTGTTCATAGTCCTATTTTTTTCCTAAGTTTTATTTTCAACCCATTTAATATTAATAAATGTTGATCAAAGAACTATTATGGAAACTTGTTCTTGGATTATGGAAGAAACTTAAAATGACTACTGTATCTTACTGCATCTCTGCTTGAGTCCAAAACAAGCTTTATGGAAAAATGATCTACAAAAATCACAGAAGGGTATATATACACCAAAACTTAGTGATAGTTATTTCAGGTGGCAGGCATAGAGGTAACTGATAATCTGCTGGATTTTTTCTTTATAAAAAATGTTTTCCAAATTTTCTGCATTGAACATGTGTTATTTAGGTAACTTTTAATGGTAGGATTATACCTATTATTAATTTAATACTGTAAAATAAGGAACAAAAAGGAATTTTACCTGCATTGGCAGATGATCTAATTGCACATTATCTCTCCTGTCCTAATTAACATATTTCCCTCCTCCAAAATTACCAGCCCCTTGGATCTTGGGATCATAAAAAGACCCTAAATTGTAAAAAAAAAAAAAAAAACAAAAAACAAAAAACAAAAAACTTCAAGTCACACCTAAAATCACTTCCTCTCTCTTCATGACATACAAATTACTGTGCTAGTCAAAATCCACTTTTCTAAAAAGTAATCATTTAGACATGTGCTAAAGCAGGACAGGAGGGAATAGATGAAAAGTATAAATTAGGTTAAGTTTCACTTTGAGCAATAACTTCGTTACATTTGCTGGAAATTCGACAGAACTTGAAGAAACAAGTGTAAAAAGAACTGCTTTGAAATGCACTCCGGGGACACTTTTAATGAGAGATGCTAATGAGCAAATAGCTAAAAAGTGTTCAAAGATGGGCAGTGGGGTTGGAGAGGAAGAAACTGTGGGCTGTGGGCAGGCAAAAAAGTAACAAGCTCCAATCCTAAGACTGGTAAGGTCCTTGCATATTAGCACCACGGTTATTTATACGAGCAAATGCTTCCTGTTACTTCAGCAAGAATTCTTGAGAAACAGCACCATCCCATTCAAACAACTACTGAAGAAATAACCTTTTCCTTATGCAGATGGAAGAACTAGTTGAGGAAACTACATTCACAGTGATTCTGCTTTCAGAATCCACAAGTTTCACGAAGGGGTCACTGCCAGGAAGCCTCATTCCTAGTTGACACCAGTCACGTCACTTATCCAACACGCAATTCCCCATCTGTGCCAGAGCAGAGACGTGCAGACCTGGCACCCCCTTCCCTAAACCACCAGATATGTAAACCTGATCCCAAAACACACTGAGAAGTAGGGGTTAATATGCAACACACACCAGGTAGCTCCTCTCACACCTTCAATCTCTATAACTCAAAGTTTCTCATTAAAAATTCTATATTAAAAAATAAAAAAAACCAATAGTTCTTTGTGACAGCTGACTTGCTTAACAGTTGATGTTATGTTACACCAATATGATCACTCGCCAGGCGAATTGCAGTGACTGCGTGTTCTCACCCACGGATGCAGGCGACAACGCATCACAGCTAACCAGCATTCATTACTCTGCACAGTAACTACTGTGACCCGGGCCTCCCAACACGATGGCACAGCGACTGTGGCTATGACAGCAAGATCCCAACGCAGAACACAATTAGCATCTATTGCAAGGAAGAATGCTTTGCACTGTCCTTTGGCATGGAGGCTGTTAAGAAGAGGGAGGAGAATTTTTGCAGAGGCAAAAGCTAACCAAGTAACGATGTTATATTAGTGCCCAGGTTGTGGTGGAGAAGGAGTGGAGGGGAGCGGAACCACCGCACCCTAGTTATTCTTCAGTGTGTAGCTAAAGAACCGTAAGAACTGCAACAGGAAGCATTTCCCTAGAGGATCAAAACAAACAAAAGGAACTTTTCATAGGGCAATTGTGTTTTTTCCATTTAATTAATTTAATGGATTTTCTGTATACTCGAGGATGTCAAATTTTTTGAGAGGCTTGATGATGATCAAAATGACCCTAAGAAAGGAGCAAGACAGCTTCTGATAAAGGAGAAAATGAGTGATGAACTTCTGAACAGCTGAGTTTTCCTATCCTCCTACTCTGAAGTTCTGTCGGTAAGTACAGGGCTTCTCCAACTTGGATCAAACATATCATACTTGGCAAGGCTTTCATTCCCAAATACCTAAGTTAAACTCTCTCCCAGAACACTTCTGTCTGCACACTCTCTGTGGTCCTACTGCCACTTCCTTCATCAAGACCTCGCCATCTCTCACTAGATTATCACAATCTATTCCTCAGCCAAGTTCCGGCCACCAACACTGCCCGCAGAAAGCTTGCTCTGAGCATCGCTACCAAGCTTGTGCTGGTCATTGATTATTTTAACTGTGTTGCTCTCTTCCTTTCTGAAGTAGCACAGTGGCTTTTCATCCAATACTAGATCTCAGGTACTCCAGATCACCTCACTAGGACCCTTATCCAATGCCCTATACCTCACTTCCCACATCTAGAGTGCTTCTAAAGCTTCCTTGTTAAGAATACAATTGGTATTGGTTAAACTTTCAACTTTGCCACCTTCTGTCTAATATGCATTTTCTATTGAAATAAATGTGACAAAGTACTAAGTTGTGGACAGACGCCTCATCTTTCGGCAAGAAACTAGTCTGAGTGTCCAATGGTCTACTAGGTTATTTTTTTTGTACACCTTCAAAGTTGTCTAACTTAAAAAATAAGTTACACTATATCTGTGAAGCTATTTTTTGTACATTAGGCAAAGTATAACCCCCCTGCAAAAATCAATTTGATAAATGCTCCAGTGATGATAATATCAAGAAAAATCATAAAGGATAGGTAATGGGATAGGTTTAAGAAAGAATCTAAATTTTTAAAATTTTCCACACTAAAAATTATTCCTAACAAAAAAGTTCCCAGAAACCATGACCCTCCTACCATGCCTTGATCATCTTTGCCTACACTCATAGTATATAAATATTCAAATTTTTGTTGAATATATATATATCCATGCATATAATCAAAATCTAATTTAAGAATGCAGTATGACTTAATTCACATAAAAGGAAAAAGAGTAACTGATCTAATATGTAAATCTTAGTGATAATCCTCAAAAGGACAGTACTGCATCTACCTAAAGGAGTTCAAAATAAAGCAACACTCTATTCTGGAAATAATCATTTTCACACTTTCCCCTTGTTATAGACAGAGCCAGTTGAGTACCCAATACAATGTGTGGCACATAGAATATAATCGATAAATGTTGAATGCGGTCAAAATCTTGGCAGGTTCACTAATACTCCCCTATTTCAAACCATTCTACCATTCCTACCTTGACATCTAAATGATTTTGCCAAATCTCTTAAACTTAATATAACTATAATTTAGTATATCTTTGAAGACAAAGGTGAGTCTAGACATTTTGGCCTAGCTTGAGGCCCAGTGAAGAAATATACCTGTAGGAGCACTTCGTTAATACTTCCCAGTAACCGCTAAATTGCTGAACTTTATGTGTGTGAATCTTCTCGTTTAGAGCTAAATAATTTTATATCACTAACGGCCAGGTCCTGTGCAGAGTAACTGATGCACCCGGATTAAACAGGCTTCAGCCTAGATGAGCTAGTTCCTACAATGCACAGTTAAAGTGAAGGATTGTGCCAGGAACACTAGTTGGCAGTAAACCATGCAAGAAGGCTACAAAGCTTCCTCAAATTCTTAAGATGCCAACATTTCTTAAAATCAAAGAAACCATATACAAAACAGCTGAAAGTGTGTTTAGTGGAATTTCTGTACACCCCACTATCAGTGTAGCATCTGAGTTGGTTTGAGTTGGGTGAGTCCTGGAAGGCTGGACTCTTACTCTGTCTAGTGGCTTCTAACAGTACAGACACACTTCTAACCAGGTGCTGTGGTCTGATATTTTTGTGTCCCCCTAACATTCATACGTTGAAATGCTAAACCCCAAAGATGACGGTATTAGTAGGTGGGGCCTTTGGGAGGTGCTTAAGTCCTGAGGGTGGAGCCCTGAATGGGAGTAAGTGCCTTATAAAGAGGCTCCAGAGAGATCTGCCATGTGAAGATACAGGGAGAAATCTGCAACCTGGAGAGGGCCTTGACCAGACCATGCTGGCACCTGATCTCGGACGTCCGGCCACCAGAGCTGTGAGCAATAAATTTCTGCCATGTATAAGCCACCCAGTCTGTGGTATTCTGCTATATAGCAGCCTGAACAGACTAAGACATGGGAAGTTATCCTAATTGTTCAAGCCCTACTCTACTTCTCCCATCTTTTTTTTTCTTTCTTTCTCATCCAAGAATAAGACTCTAAAAGTCAAAACTGCAGTTTGCAGAGACCATGGCTCACTAATTTCCCACATCCTGTTACTTGTCTCTCTCACAAAGCAGGTGATCTGGAGCATCACTCCAGAAGGTTGGAATGATCCCAGCAGTGTGAGGAAATCAGTCTAAAGCAGCCCTAGAAATGTTTTCTTTCTGCAGTTTTTAATAAGCCTGATGAAAACTCATTAACAGCAAATCTGAGTTCTGTTTGACTAAAATTCACAGAACTGCCTTCTACATAAGTCATATTTTTGTATCTCCTTGCTCGTGGCTCTTCTCAGCTACCCACATTTATACTCTCCATCATTCCCTAAACCAGGAACTGCTTTGAGGAGCTGGCCAACTATCTGTGTACTCCTGAGCCAAAAAAAAAAAAAAAAGAGTCTAGTGCTCCAGAATAATTCAGACACCCGACATTTACAGACCACACCCAGAGTCCTTCCTTTATTCAACATTTACCAACAGATACCAAAAAAACAAAGGTCAGTCTCCTGGAGCGATCTCTTCCATAGGTACACACAGCACAGAGTTCTTTTCCTGCTCAATTCCCACAGTCATTCTGGGAAATCTGCCTGGCCCCTATGCTCCCACCTGCTTTTCTAAAATTCATTTTTCTATTCATTTGAGTAGACACCCACCATGGTGGCTCTCCAGTGCCAGACGCTACAGATACTGAGCTGTGTAAAATATGGTTACTGTTCTCCCGTCCTTCCCACTTCAATTTCTAAAGACCAGTAGCGCAAAAGACAGGCAAGTAACAAGAGTCCAAGCGCCATGACAGCACCATGAAGTGCACGCAAAGTGAGGAAAATGGTCACCTTTGAGGGAATCCAAAGACTTCGCCAGAAGACATGATGTTTAACATGGCCCTTGAAGGTTGAGGAGCTTATCTCCCAGGGTACAATGCCATTCTACATATTCATTCTGGATAACACATGTGAAGTCATGGAGGCATGAACAAGCAGTGCATATTCAGGGAATGGCCGACGTCAGGACTGAAGCATAGGGTGTATGTGGAGAAGGGTTAGGGCTGGAGAGCTTGGGAGGATCCATTTCTGCACCGTCTTATATAGCAGAGGCTTTAATATTCAAGTACTGTCTTGACTTTGAGAAGGAGAAAGTCATGATCAGGTATGTATTTTCTGACGACATATAGATGGACTAATTGGGTAGAGATTGATGATTGGGGGACCAGTTAGGAGGCTTCACAGTGCAGCTGGTGAGACACCACAAGGTACCAAACTGAAGTACTGGCAGAACATTTGGTGAGAACATGTTAAGCCACATCTGAGCTGAAGTGGAAATATCTGGTGAGCCAATGAATACAGGGAGTGGAGAAAAGGAGTAAGGCAAAGCTAACTCCATGGATTCTAAGACACAGATGCCATCCGCTAAGACGGGAGGCATGAGATAAGCATGCTTAAGAAAAAAATGAATTAAATTCGAGATACCTGTAGGACATGCCTATGTGCTCGTGTCCAATAAGGAGTCAGAATTCAGGAAAGAGGGCAAGAGACAAAGAGATCAGGGTACATCAACAAGTAAGTGTTAGATGAAACCGCAGGCATGAGTGAAATCACCCAAGCAGAATGTAAAGAAGGAAAAGAGAAGAGGCCTAAGGAAGGAACGTTTAAGAGTGGGTATGGGGAGGATCAGTGGAGGTGGCGGGAGATGAAAGTGGGTTTTGTGGCCTCTTACCTGTAGATCAGAAGGCAATAAACATGCTGAGAAGGCAGAGGCTGGAATAGAGAACCTGGCAAGTATTAACAGTAATGACCAGCCCACCACTGAGACAAGCACAGGTTATTACCTAGGTGAGTCTGGAGAGCATATCTCCGTGATAATACTAATCTCAACAGGCAAGCCTAAACAAAACACTTGAAGATGTTAGCAAGTGTCCTTTTTATGATTCTCTAAAGGGCATTTATGTCCTACTGGTTTAGGTTTAGAGAGCTGAAGTGTGGTGGCCATATTCCTCATGGAAATGTCAAAGTGACACCACCTTTGTCATAAATAAGGGAAAAAAAGCCCTAGTGATTGAAGGTTATTTGCCACTGGGGAATTTAGAGATCTAGGGTAAGATCTCGGTAAGAAGAGTTAGATGTGGGTCTGGAAGGGCTAGGTGGCTGTATTCAATGCCTATAAAAGTCAGAGATGAAAGTCACAGCAACAGGCCAACACAAGAGTTGGCAAACATTTTCTGTAAAGGGCCAGGCAGTAAACATTTTAGGCTTTGCTGTCATATGGTCTCTGCTGCCACCACTCAACTCTGCCAACTCTGCCATCACAGCATTAAAGCAACCACAGACAATACATACATGAATGAATATGGCTATGCCCCAACAGAACTTTATTTATATATACTAAGAGCTGAATATCATAGAAATTATGGGTCTGCCTGTTCTTTTAATTATTTTCAACCGTTTAAAAATGTGAAAGAGGCCATATAAGAACAGGCAGAAGGCCAGGTATGGCCGTAACTTGCCAACCCTTGGACTATTATACATGCAGGTTTTGTAATATTCCCTCTGATAAATACACAGGATTAGAATTCTATTGCAAGGGTATGTCAAGGGTTAAGACATAACAACGATAGCCAATAGCATTCTTCTCTACTGTCATTTTTCATAACATACTGTAATAAAGACATTAGACACCAGAGTTCCAGTCTCCATCCTGCCACATGCTAGTTCTCAGATCTGGAGCAGATCAATGTAACATCCTCGTGTTGCAGCGTTCTCATCGGAAGAGAAGGTATGTTTGTCACAGAGTAATAAGCAGGGCTGTGGCGAGTATAAGACAAAAGTTTACACCATGTATTCACAAACTACAAAGCATTTTTTAAGGAAAACTACTGAAAAGTTACAGCAAGTTGGGGCAAAAACGTCTTCTAAATTCTGAGGGAAAATGTTCTGGAAGCTAGGTGGGAGAAAGGAGAGTGCAGAAATGACCCACTCTTCCACTTGCGTTTAACCTGCCTTCTCAAAATGATGGGCATGCTTTTTACATTATAGCTCATCTAGACAATTTCACAGGCTTAATCTTTCCTCAGCTGTTAGCAGCTCAGAAGCAAAGTACTGAACCTTGAACTTTCAACAGTTTGACCAGGATAGGTCAACAGTTCTCACTTATTTATCCAAAGGCTATCTCAGAGGAAACAAACGTCCCAAATGACACATTTTTAAGAAATATGGTTTCTTCAAAACCACAAGCTTCTAAGTCATATCTCTGAGTCTTAAACAATGATGTTCTTTACCACAGAGTCCCGGAAAGTAAAGGAAAAGGAAGCAAGGAGAGATTAACAATCATTCAATCCTTCCGCTTTTATTCTTTCTTTTATACAACAGGTAGGCAGGCCTCAGTTCCAAGCCAAACAATAAGAGGAATTCAACTACACGGCCCTTTACTAACACCAGCTACAGAGTGGTTTAGGATCAGCAAAGGACAGGCGACATCAGCTCTTTTAATACTTTCTGTTCTCCTTATATTGGCAGGAAGCTGTATCCAGACCACAGCATTTTGCTCTAAGCCCACAAACCACCGGGGCAGGAAGACCTCCATTTTCATAAACCATCCTCTCCAGAATAAACTTCCTAGGTGATTATATTACAGCTTTACATACCTACAGCCTACAGAAATGCTTGGACTAAGCTTAAACAAGGGAATTAAGAACTCTAGGAAAGACAGTATTTTATTGGCTCACTCTTACAAACTCTGACTGCACAGCCTGCGGTAAAGGTGTTCTGGAGTAAGTTCATAGGAAGTAATAAGCACTGCTGACTTGGCTCCAACCGTGCCGGCCCCCTGAAGTAGTAACATATGGTCTGCAGCTTATCTGATCCACTATTTTTACTGGGTGAACCTGAGCAGCATTAATTTCTCCACAGCTCTCCCCGGCCTGATAAATAAGCATATGGGATCTAGGAGGTCCTTCTACTGCTCTGAAACAGGTGGTCATACTGCTCTTCCCAGACACACAAAAGGTAAAGAGGATTCAACTATCATGCACATGCCAGTGGACTGATATAAGGAGAAAGGCTAAAGAACTAGCAGATGAGGCCTTAATTGGATGTAATTGGTATTTTTAGGGGCTTTTTTTTTTTTTTTTTGGTAGCCCTTTCTTTCTTGCCCAAGATTTTTACATTGGTGTTAACGCTATGCCTTCTATTAACTTT
>NW_006793856.1:1016453-1027605 GCF_000442215.2 Lipotes vexillifer | reverse complement strand
GCACGAACCCGTGTCCCCTGCATCGGCAGGCGGACTCTCAACCACTGTGCCACCAGGGAAGCCTTCTTAGGGGCTATTTAATCAGAGTAAGTTAGTCATCACCCCCAAGTCTCTCAATCTTCAATCTTTTGCAGCTAGAAGAGCCTAAGTTAATTTGAATCTTTTCCCACAGGTTCAGTCCATTCAACCTACAATGACAAATGTAATGATTTAAAATTATAGTTTTATGGTATGATACATATACACCTATGATCCCGGAACACTGTAGATACTCAGTATTTAAACTTCCAGTTATATTCAAAATGTAATAATTTATAAAATCATGACTTACATACCACCTTCAGAAAACATCTAATAAAACAGTTCATTTACGCATATAAATAATACCTAGAGCTAATCAAGAAAGTCACTTTCAACATTAGGATTGTTTAATATATTAGGTTTGAAAGTAACTAAAAGATGGTGTATACCCTCAATGACTGGCATATAAATGTTTAATATTTGTTGAATGAGAGTTACAAAATTCCACCACGAAGGAGTGTTACTTGATAACATTTATTCCATAGGGATCAGAGTTTTCTAATTATTCTTGATCTGAATTTCATAGTTAAAGTAATCTAGCTGGTTAAAGTATCTCATCAACATGAGTAAGGCATTAGACCTTTTCCACTTCTCAGACACTAACCAGTCCCGAGACCACACGCCGAACGCTCTTCTCTCCCAGCTACTACTGGATCCTTCTCAGGTCTTCTCTAACCAGGACAATGGTCTAAAAGTAAAGCTGGAAAATGAGACTTGGGAAGGGAAATTCTGTGGACTGTCCACTTGTTTCCACTTAATCACTGGTCAAAACTGAAGATAAGCTGCCAGCTTTAAGCACACATGGACCAAATCCAGTGTTATCCAGGACTGGAGTGACCTCTATGACTTCACAAGTCACCATCGTCATCAGACTTCCCATCTGCAATTAACAGGGGAGGTTAAAAATAAATCTAACTTCAGTAGTAATTAGACTTCAAAGGCATGTTTAACAATTCCCTTGTACAGAAGTCATTTCTCCCTTAGGCCTGACTGCTATGGCTTACATCAAATTTAAGGACAGTGAAAATGGCCACAGAATGTGCGAAGAGGGCCTATGTGAAAGTAATCATGGAACCTGCAAAGAACGGGAAAAGAGTGACCTAAGGATCTGTCAACCATGCGATGCTGTCACGCGGATTGCAGACGGCTGCTCTCAAGTTAGACTCCAGCCACAACGCAAGCCGTCACAGCCGGCTGGAACAACGTCCAGGTTCTACACGGCAGTAGTGAGATAAGGAAGATGCTGCAGAACCTAATTCTATGAAGAAATAGGCTAGACGATCTTAACGTTTGAATATCGTGGGTTCCCCCCAGCGAACACTAAGGATAGACTAGATCACCAATAAGAGTCTCCCTGCCCTTGAACACGTACAGTGTGGTAAGATTCCAAGCCCAGTAGGCTAATAGAAAGCACTAGAAGCTCCTGAATAGAAGAGTGATGGAAATGGAATTTGAGCCATCCTTCCTATTTAGCATCTCCTGGTCTAGGGTACTCTTCTGCCAGTAAAGGGACACAATGTGTGTGGCCTACATTCCAGTGGCAGAAAAGGCCTCTGACCCACTAGTCTTGAGTGGTAGTAGAAAGTAAACATATCAATATAAATAACGGAGCTCTGACAAGGCAAAAACTTTTTTTTGGCCCTAAAACTAACCACTTCCATGATTTTATTAAAATACCTGCATGTAGAACATTCAAATATACATAAAGGTTATAACAACCAGATCCATTCGGCAGGAGTTTTGCTTTGGAATTTGGGGACAATTATATAATTCGTATATAAGTGCAACTTTAAGTAGACAAACCAGCACCAGCTTGTTGGTACCTGACTCCCCGTGGTGAAAAGGTTAGACATTTCGTGCATGCTCACCCTCTCTTACCTTCCACCTCGGTTTGACAGTTCTATCTGGACACTGTCAAGGTTTATTGTATTTTCGTATTTTCGTTCTGTGCTGTGCTTCGGACAAGCTTTAAGGTGATCACTGGATGTCAAGCCTCATAAACATGGCATTTCAGTGTTTTGGTGTAGTAAGTACAATTAACTGGAGAACTGAGCATCGTGAAAGGACGGCAGCAAAGAAAAGTAACTGGCACTAGACCCCAACAACTAGGGGAAGGACATCATAAGCCGTCAGAGTCAAATCACTTTCTTATTTTATCTTTCTTGGTTTCTCCTAGGTCATCTTGGTGACCTAGCGTTTCTAGATCTCATGGATCTCTCTCCTGGTACTTTCCCGCCATTAAACTAGGGTGCATAAAGTAAAATTTTCTAAATCTTTGCAGATCCAAAACCCTCTCCCACTTGTCTCCACAATTTACTATTTGCCTGGGTACAAAATCACAGTTTGAAAATAACTTCCCCTCAAAACTTTAAAGACAATATTGCCCATCTAGCATCCAATACTACTTATGAAATATCTGAGGTCTGTTACTGTTGTAGATAACCTATTTCCTTCCTTTGAACATTTTTAGGATATCCTCCTAAACCCTGGAAAATCTGAATTAAACCAGGATGTCTAGGTGTAGGTCTCTTTTCATCTATCCCAGTTCATGCTGAGGCCGTGTCTTTTTTCAGCTCACAGAGATCTTCTTCCGTAATTTACTGATCCTTTCTTCCTCGAAACTATCTGTTCCAGCTTCTAAAACTTAAAGATTAGAGGTTGCAGATCTGTCCTTCAAGTGCCCTAACTTCTCTCAATTTTCTCTCTTTTGGGGCAATTCCTTTGTCTAATTCAGATAAGCAGCTTGGTTCTTAGCCCTTTCCATTTTTATTTCAGTACTTCCAAGAAATTAAAAATGACTAAAAGTAGTAATAATTTGACTACTGCTCTTTCCTAGCAATATGTTCTTGTTTTAAAATTGTACTACTACTCTCTTGAATCTGAGCACACTGAGCTCTCTATTCCCCTAGTTACTTCTTTCCTACAAAGTCAGCTGACCTTTTTATTTTGTTCATGCTATTAGTTTTCTCAAAAAGCAAGTGAGACTTGGTTGCTGGTTCGTATTTATGAATAAAGGCTAAGTTCATCTGAATACAGGTAACTGGTGTGAGTTTCTTTTGCACCAGTGTAGGTATTACCCCAACAGGCCTCTAAGGAAACTAACAACAGACAGTATGTAAACAGGTGGATTATTTCATAAGCAAGTTCTCCATACGTGCCTGGACATGCAACAGTAGAGTGGCTGAGATCCCAACAGCACAAAGGAAGGAGGTCTCTATCTTAGGGGTGGAAGGTAGCAGGCTTCCGAAGTTCATCTAATACTCCTCCCACCCTCTGCTCAGTCTAATATGGACACCTGAAGTCACCTCGAGCTCTGCGTCTCAATCAGATCTCTCTGCCTTCTTTAAATAAACAGGTATCTGGGGGCTTCCCTGGTGGCGCAGTGGTTGAGAGCCCGCCTGCCGATGCAGGGGACACGGGTTCATGCCCCGGTCCAGGAAGATCCCAAATGCCGCGGAGCGGCTGGGCCCGTGAGCCATGGCCGCTGAGGCTTCGCGTCCGGAGCCTGTGCTCCGCGCTACGGGAGAGGCCACAACAGTGAGAGGCCCGCGTACCACAAAAAATTTTAAAAAATAAAAAATAAAAAAATAATAAATAAAAATAGGTATCTGGTTTGACCCTGAAGATTAGACATCCCCACCACTTGTAGTCATCATCTTTAGCACATGCCAGCAACTCCTACTGCTAGAGTATCCTTTTACTGATCCCACTTTCATTATCTAAAAGTGCTATGAAAATGGAAAATCACACACGATTACATTGCATGTGCATATATACACACGTATATGAATACACAGGCACACACAAGACGACTAAAACCTGAATTTCAAAAGATTGATACTTTTACACACACACCCCGTTCACTGAAATATAATCTTACAAGTGGAAAAATATTAAACTCACAGGTACAAAATGACAAGAGCTCCAAAATTCAAACACATGAAACTTGTCATTATATAAAAGTATAAAGCTCCACGTATTATAAATAAATGAGACTACCAAAGCCTTATATCTTCAAAGTAAATTAAGCACCATGAAGTTTGGCCACATTTTAAACTACTGCTTCTCATAGGAGGTCATGCAAGAAATTCAGGATATTAATGAGAGAAGCAGGAGAAAACATTTTCAAGTCTAAGTTAAAGAATCATCCTAAAAAATGCTAAAACCCAACTGCAACATCCCAAAGAATTTCTAAAATCACTATTTCAACTCTCCAAATTTTGCCAGATTTCAAAAAAGGGTCAGTCTTGTAAGACAATTCAGATAATACCCTGTAGCTTTCCTGTCCAAAGTCATGTCACTCCTTTGCTTAAAACTATTCAAAGGTTTCCCAACCATCTCAACAGAAAGTCCAGAGTCCTTAACTCTAGTTTCCTTTAGAATCACTCAGCTCAGGTTTTCTCCCTGCCAGTGGTCTGCCAGTTCCTCTCACTTCACGAGTCTCCTCCCATCTCAGGGCCTTTCCACATGCTGCTCCTATGGTCTGAGCTGCTCCCCTGCCCTCCTCTGCCACAGAGTTACCTGCTGAACTTTTGCTGACTCTTCAATATGTCACATCCTCAGGAAAGCATTTCCTGGCCATACCCCTCAGACTCAGGTCCATGAACATCATCATGCTTGTTTTAAGGGAAAGGAAGAAAAAAGAACAAGAGCTGCCATCTGTGTCATCTGTTCCCTGTACTAGACTGCTTGCTCCAAAGGCCAGATGCTGAGTTCATTTTGCCACTGTACCCTTAGTCCTTAGCACTGAGCGCTAGCAAGTGCTCAATACATTTACTTCATGGTTTAGCATCTGAATCATCTCTCTGGTCAAGGCTCAGTGTCTCAGGAAAGGTTGTCTACAAATTCTTGCAGAAATTGACTGTTTGGTAGAGGTCCCAAGAAACAGGTATGAGCACCTACCAAAATAAAATTTTACTGCCAGAAAGGCAAGCGTAATCAATCATCAGAGTAGTGTGAAAGCAGGAAACAACTGCTTTGGGAGAATCTCTATCATTTCTTCTCATTGGGGTGGGTAACAAAACAGCAGGTCAATTATGTGTTCATTATAACAAACATTATGCACTGTCATAAGTTATTGCTTATTTTGATAAACACCTTTCTAATCATGGTGGAAATGCAAAAGAAAAAAACAAATAGAAACACATGCATAATTGGCAAGAGGAAGGAAAGGACAATTGTTTAGGAATATCTGGCAAATACATATCTAGGTCTGTTGGATATAATGGTATAGAAACTGTGAATTTCATGGGAACAGAATCCCTAATTATCTGTTACTTTACTGTACTCAACATCATTCCTAATAATGAAGCAAATACACTGATGCTATTCGGAGCCTAAGAGCAAAGCAAGGATGTGATGGAAGCACACAGATGTGATGCATCTTCAACTTCCAGCGCACAGAGATAATAGCAAATGTCAAGAAACCCTGTTTCTGCACAAAAATTTCAGTGTGATTCCAGATTACTTTTCCAATGAGAAAGGGAATCCTTTACAGAGCTTACCTAAAATGAACCGCACAGACTAAGTCTTAATTTTGTGTTCCAAATGTGACAGAGCACCTCAAGACTGGAAACACGAGCTGGCGGAGATAGCATCTTGGGCCCCGCAAGGAGAGACTGGGCAGGCTCCAGGAGACAAGACACTCGATAAGCTTCTTAATGTCTCAGTTCAATCTGTGTGGCTTTTGCAAATGAAAAAGGCCACCTTCAGAGCCCTGGGTTAGTCGACAACTTTCTTCTTCATTGGCTAAATTTAGAGAGAAACACTTCATCATAACAACTGAGACAAGAATGGGAACTGGTGTCATATGAAGATAAGAGAAAAACTCAGCTAAGAGGTAACAGCTATTCACATTTGCTTAGTATATAATCCCAGAGGAAATGAGAGATGGTCCCAGGGAAACATGACCCAAGATAGCTAAGTGTGCAGAGCTACACTATTGGTGCAAACTATACCCACACTCCTCAAATGTGACCTGTCCTGATTCAATAGTTATGGACATTCAAGAATCTTAAGGCAAGATAAGCTTTTATTAACTGGCCCCAAATTAACTGAGCCACATATTGGGTGTTTCAAATTACTTAGATAAGCTTTTGGATCATTATTTGGTTATCTAACATCCCAGCCTCATGACATGGACTTAACAAAAGAGTCTAGATTAGCCTTATTCCAATTTAGAATATCATGTGAGTTAATGCTACCCATGAAAGTTCTATGGGTATTTGTTATTTACATTCTAAAGGGGTGGAGGAAGTGGGGAAGAAGAAAGAAAAGCATGTCAGAAATGAAATATTAATACATATAGATCCGAGAAGAAGCAGGAGAAAAGGAATAGACCACAGAGGTCCTCTTGAATTTTCTTCTATTCTTGAATAAACTACACTCATAAAACTTCAATTTGAGATCCCTAACTCTACAAGTATCTTTATTTATAGGGAGAGAAAACAGACCCACTCCCCCAAAGAAAAAAAGACTCTTCGTTTTCTATAAATAGCCAAACTAAGAGGATTCCCTATATTTTTTTGGGTTCAGTCTCTGAATAAAGAACTGAGTATTAGGAATGTGTCCTTATATTTACATGGCACTTCACACTTTTCAAACTAATTTCACATTCAACATTTCCTGAAATCTTTGTAACAGACCTGTGAAATCTGTTAAATGTCCCCACTTATAAGCAAGACATTGGAAACAAGTGATGTGCTCTTAACCACAGAGTCAAGTAGGGCTGAGGCACTAGATCTAACTACTAGATCAAAAACCGTTCCCCCATGGGGCTTCCCTGGTGGCACAGTGGTTGAGAATCTGCCTGCCAATGCAGGGGACACGGGTTCGAACCCTGGTCTGGGAAGATCCCACATGCCGCGGAGCAACTGGGCCCGTGAGCCACAACTACCGAGCCTGCGCGTCTGGAGCCTGTGCTCCGCAACAAGAGAGGCCGTGACAGTGAGAGGCCCGCGCACCGCGATGAAGAGTGGCCCCCGCTTGCCACAACTAGAGAAAGCCCTCGCACAGAAACGAAGCCCCAACACAGCCAAAAAGAATTAACTAATTAACTAATATAAAAACCCTTCCCCCAAATTCATTCATTCAACTATCAGCATTTAACACCTACCAGGTGACATTCCAGGCACTGGGAGGGTGACAACAGGGAACGAAACAGACTCAAATCTCTACCCTCAGAGCTAACACTGTAATGAATATGACTACATAATTTTTTTGTGTGTGGCTTTGGCTAACCGGATGCCATTTACAACACCAAATGTTCAATTAGTTTCTTTGCTCTAAGGAATTTAAATGTACTCAAATTAATACATCACAGAAACCAACCATTCAGAGCTTAAAACATGTTTGAAAACTTAGTAAGCACTGGCAATTCAAAAGGAAACTGAGGTACAGGTCTCCCTAGCCTCAGATGCTTAGTCTACATGAAACAAAAGGGATACACATGTTAAAAATTCAATTAAAAGACGTTCACAAAACAGGGTGCTTCCAAATGGAACAGAACAAACATTGTTAGGAGCATTTTCAAAAAGGAAAAACCAACCAAGAAAAAGAGGAACTATTAGTTTAGGCTTTCTTAATTTTATACGAATAGATTGTAGATTTAGAAGTACTGAAAGATTTAACTTTCAGCAATTAGTTATTTTACTTTTAACATTACTTTCTGTACATTATCCAAAAAAGTCATTTATGTTATTCCAATATATTAGGAAAGAGACTGAATACTTAAGCCTTTATTATGTCTCCTTCACAAACATCTTTATTTAACCCCTTATAGCAACTCTACAAAATAAACATAAATGTAGAAGAGGCTGAGAAAGCTTGAGTAACTTGCCTGTGCTGTGACTACTTGATACGTAAGACTTTACAAGTTATACAATTTGAATAGTAAGACCAGTTTGGAAAAGGGAAAAATAAGTTTCAGGAGCCACAATAAAGTTGCAATTAATTTAATTAATATTCAGTTAAAATATTAGTTAATATCTTAATTAAAGTCAATTTATATTCCCTATGAGAATTTAAGAGTATTGGATACATATTGATCATCTGTAATATATATACCTTACACCAAAAATAATTATCCTATTGTATTTTGAGTGCACTTAACCAATTAGCAAAATTATAGCTGTGACAACAAAGGTTTTCTTTTAGCAATATCTTACAAGCAGTCATAATGTGGGTGCTCACTCCCTATAAAATTAAATCATATAAAACATTTCTTTTCCATCATTTTCGTCAGAAAAAAAAACCTTCTTCAAAGGGCAGGATTTTTTTTTTTTTTTTTTTTTTTTTTTTTTAACTTCTCAATGCTTAAATCAGTGCCTGGCACACAGTAACATTTGATAAATATTTATTGTAGGAGTGAATGAATAATTCCCAAATTAGTTTGGGATGGAGACCTGGGATCTAATTCTAGTTCCTAATCATCTGTATGAGCTTGGGCAAGTCTTTCTTCTTTTTGGGTTTTAGCATCTGTAAAACGAACCCGTGCCCCCTGCATCGGCAGGCGGACTCTCAACCACTGCGCCACCAGGGAGGCCCAAAGGGCAGGATTTTAATAAGCCTGTTCTCACAACCTCAAGGCGAGACTTGAACACCTCCCATATATTCTCCCAAAATTTACCAAGTTTTGTAATCTAGAACCAGGGTCACAAAGTTGTCAGATATGAATGAAGGTTATTAGAGGACCCTCCCAAATCGAGAAGGTAGGCAACAAGAAGACAGTTAGGCCCTTCAAGAAGTTATAATCCAAACGAGCTCGTTAGCAACTACACAATTAGAGACAATTCTAAGAGAAATGCTACCCCGTGTACCTGCAGAAACAGAGGTTGACAAACCCTTACTCAGATATGCTCGGGGATGTGTGGGCCTTAAGCAGAGAAGACAGCTAATTTGCAACCGAGAAAATAGCACAGGCTAAGTTCCTAGGGTACAAGAGGGAATAAGAAGAGATGTAAGACCAAGGGACCCAAGGGGACATAAGGTCCACCCACTAGATAGACTTTGGCTCCTCATAACTATGCCCCTCTTCACATGTTCTCAGGGAATTCATCTTTAACTGTTGAGCAATTTTCTTCCCCAAAACATCAGGGTCAGGAAATAAAAACCAAATATCTAAAATACTTGTTCTCTAATAAGCAGCATCTTATCTGAAGTTGCAGGCTAACGTTAAAGAACATTTACCTATCCCTTGGTAAAAGAGAGAGAGAGAAAAAGAGACAGAGACAGAGAGGATAACTTTACCTTTCTTCAAAGCTCATCTCTAACTGCTCCTTTTCATGGCAGTGGATGGTCTAACTGAACAGTTCTGGGGTGGGGGAATGGGTGGGAGAAGCACGTACAACCACTAATCATTTTGCAACAAAATGCAGTAAGGTAAGTAAAAACCAATTATTTTAAAGTAAACATGCTCGTGAATGGAAAAGCAATGCTGCAAGTTGATACTTCAAGTGACGCCAGTCTTTCTTCCGAAAGAGAGAGATGGCTGGTAAGGAAAGTGGTGCAAAGACTTCACCCCATCTTGAAATATTCAAAAGCAAAACTGAAATTATAACAGTAGTAATTGTGACATTGGGTTCATAAAGAATTAAACAAAAATTCATTTATTTTAGCAACAGTGTCTAATACATGTCAGGTTCCCTTCTGTAGCTGGTGTGATCAACAAAACAAAGTCCCTGTCCTTGGGCAATTTATATTCAAATGAAGATACAACCCTGGTCTCAAAGAAAATGCTCAATGATGTCTGTTACTTGAAGATGCTGATTGTTCCAGAGAAATGAAGTCTAAACAAAAAGAAAATGCTTTATTAGGGAGTTACTTGAAACTTCTAAAATATGTGACACACATTATTCCAATTAAACATTTATGCTATATAATGAATAAAGTTTAAGTTAAAACTGTAATTAGGGGCTTCCCTGGTGGCACAGTGGTTGGGGGTCCGCCGGCCGATGCAGGGGGCGCGGGTTCATGGCCCGGTCCGGGGGGGATCCTGCATGCCACGGGGCAGCTGAGCCCGTGGGCCGTGGCCACTGGGCCTGTGCGTCCGGAGCCTGTGCTCTGTGGCAGTAGAGGCCGCGGAGGTGGGAGGCCCACGTACCACAAAAAAAAAAAAAACCAAACTGTAATTAACTGATACCAGTTAATTAGCTGTCACTGACAAAGAATCCCTTAACTGGAATCCAGTAAGAATTCTCTGCTATGGAGGACTAACTATGATTTCTTCTCTCATTTCTACAAAACCACACTAGAATGACAGCTAACTCAGGTCTTCTAAACCTACATGGAATATCAAATAGGAGAGGAGATACTATCAGACTAAGAAGAGTCATTTTATTTAGAAATGAAAAAACAGATAAACATTAGGTGATGGACCCAGTTGGGTTTTGATATTCTCTGCTCTGAGGGTCCACAGTGGGAATAGGTGAACAAAGACCTGGAAAAGCTCTGAAACTGATGGTACAGGTACCACAGAGGGCAGGGAGTTCTATGGTGAAACAAACACAAGATGCCTGCTGCAAAGGCTATGGGAAGAGTACCAAAACCCTTGGGCTCCCTCCCCAGCCCAAGCAGCTGCTCCTCTCCTGCTTTATCAAAGACAGATTTCATCACTTAAACTGAAGCAGAAAGCTACTAGATTTAAGATATCTCACACATACAAGGCTATCTTACAAAAATCAGAAGGATTAAGTGAAAGTTTGCAAACTACAGGGTAAACTCAATGAGGGCAGGGACTTAACATCTGTTTTGGTTACTGCTGGATCCCCGTAGGCTACCATGGTTCCTGACACATAGCAGGTACTTAATAAATATGCAGCAAAACATTTAGCAGATGAGTTTTTTAATCTCCAAGAAAGCGGAATGTTCAAAAACAATCAAGAATAAACAAAAGAAGAGAAAAATATAAAATGTGAACATCAATCCAGGAAATTCAGCATCTGACTAAAAGGAGTACCTAGAAAGAAAGAATAGAGAAAACTGGAGGGGAGGAGTGATTACAAAGAAATAATGCGTGAAATTTTGCAGAGCTAAAGTTTCCAGGCTGGAAGTGCCCACTGTCTAACAAACACAC
>NW_006793856.1:990663-1016443 GCF_000442215.2 Lipotes vexillifer | reverse complement strand
ACACACACACACACACACACACACACACACACACACACACACACACACACACACACACACACTGCAATTTCAAAATACCAGGAAGAAAAGATTCTAAAATGTCCAGTGTTGGGCTTCCCTGGTGGCGCAGTGGTTGAGAGTCCGCCTGCCGATGCAGGGGACGCGGGTTCGTGCCACGGTCCGGGAGGATCCCCACATGCCGCGGAGCGGCTGGGCCTGTGAGCCATGGCCGCTGAGCCTGCGCGTCTGGAGCCTATGCTCCGCAACGGGAGAGGCCACAACAGTGAGAGGCCCGCGTACCGCAAATAAATAAATAAATAAAAAAATAAAATAAAATGTCCAGTGTATTTTAAGCAGAAAGATCAAAAATGAGAATGGTACAGGATTTCAACAGCAATCCTCAAGCTAAAATATAATGCAACACTGCCTTCTAAACTCTGCTGGAAATGGTTTCTAAACTAGAATTCTACATGTAGCCCGAAGAACAATCAAGTGTAAGAGCAAAGGTACGATAAAGACATTTTCACACGTATGACGTTCTCACCACTGACCTCCCACATATCCTCTTTCCACTTCTACTCCCCACAAAAAGCAACAGGAGAATGTATTCTGCTAAACTAGGGAATAAGGAAAAGGAAGTCTCTGCATTTAGGACACAAGCGATACAATGCAGAAGACAGGATGCGGAATTCCCAGGATGAGAGCAAAAAGGAAGTCCCACCATGACAGCTGCGCACAGGCCTACAGAGAACAAGGTAGGGCTGCAGTAAAAATAGAAGGCACTACCAGGAGGAATGGTTAAACTAACTAAATAAAAACCCTTGGTGGGTGTCTATGTCTAACCATACTGAGGATGTTTCATTTGGAGAGTCTAAGGGTAAATTAATGACAAGAATCAAGAAAAGTGTCTTTTTACAATTAACTCAAGGAAAAGCTGAGTTAAATGAAAAAAGAAACATAATGATAAAATACTGCATGGCTTCGATGTGAGCCTTGCTATCATAATCCATACTGATGTATCCTAAAATTGGTAAAAAGCTACATGACGGAATAAGCGGAGAAAAAGTATAGCAGGGGGAGGGAGTTAAAAATGAAACCTTCACCACCCAAAGTAGAAAGCCAACCAGTAATGATTAAAATTGATAACTCAGGTAATAGCCCTACAAGCCTGGAATTTAAAAAGGGAGGGTAGACAAACAAAACCAGAACAAATAGTTTTTGTTAAGTAAGTGCATCTGGGTAATAAAATGGGCATATGGGAGAACGGGGTAGGAATTTGCCCTTTTCCTTATAATGTCTGTAAGACTAATGCTTGCTAAACTATAGATGTACTGCTTTATAAAACATGTTAAGTTTCAAAAATTTTTTTTCATCCACTGAACAATCTATTCTAATCCATTACTTCTTATCTCATAATGGGATTATGGATTATGGATCTTTGGAACAAAAGCATTTAGTCTCACAGCAAAAGAGGATTTAGATTTATATACAAATTTAGTAAAAGACTAATTTTGAATTTGAAAAGCTAGTTCTCTGCTCAAACTCTTTTATATGAAGTTTAAATAAATTACACTATGAATAAAACTGCAATTCATGTCCTCATGACCTCACAATTTTGCTTTAGCCCCTTGCCAATGAAAAGGAAATTAGGCACTTAGCCTAAAATCTCAAAAGCAACCACCAACTATGATTATTTTTAAATTACATTATGTTACATCGCGTTAAATTAACATAGCCTCTCCTCTGTTTTTTAAACCAACCTTGTATGCAGATCTACCTTGTGTGCAAATGAACTATAAAGCAGGGGTCAGCAAACCTATATGACTTGAGTGGCCCAAATCCAACCTGCCCCTGTTTTTATAATACCCACCAACTATGAATATTTTAACCATTTTCAAAAAAAGGTAAAAACCAAAATTAAAAATCGGAATACATTTCTTGACACATGAAAAAAGAGTCACGTGAAATTCAAATCTCTGTCCACAGATAAAGATTTACTGGAACACGGCCTTGTTCATTAATGTTTGCATCTATGGCTGCTTTCTAGTGATGGCAGAGATTGGACGGCCCACAAAGCCTAAAATATTTACTATCTGATCCCTTTCATATTGTTGGCCCTTGAACTAAAGGATTCTAATTCTTAATTTCATTTTTATTTTATTTCAAATGAAATTCAGCAAAATTCATATATAAAAGTATACATATAAAAAGTCCTTGAATCAGAGGTATTTGAATAAGGAACCTTAGGGATGGCCTACACAACCTTTGAAAGAGAAAATAATGGTCTGCTTAGGGCCACTCAGGGAAATGGGACCAGAATCAAGACCAGAGTCTTGGCTCTGAGATGGCTGTCCTCTTAGACATGCATCTGTCACCAAAGTTTTAATCCTAGTATGCCTCTGTTCCTACTCCACTGCATCACTTATTTCATTTTAGTTAAAATGCTAATAAAACATGCCAATTTTTAGTTTGGCCTTCCCCACATATTTAAAACAGATTTCTGTTCATATTTACTGTTGACTGTGCCAATAAAGCAGGATGGAATACTGGTTAAGGACAGTCTTTGGTGTCAGGGAGGCCCAGGCCCTGGCTCTGCTCCCAAGGACCACTCTGCCCTCATAATCCTCTCAACTTCTCTAAACTTCACTTTTCTCACCTCTAAAAGTGAGTGGAGTACCTACCTCAGATGAGCAGTTAGAACACAATGAAAAATGTCAAGAACTTAATGTTCTGACTGTCAGAATTAAGAGCTCGAGAAATGGTACCTATTATACTTTGTCTTATCATGTCCAAATATTTGATAAGCATTCATTATCCCTGAAGAGTTTCATAGGCCGTGTTCTCAAACCTCAGTGTGCATAAGAATCACACTGGTAACCTTGCCAATGCAGATTCCCTTAGCCCTACTCTCAGCTACCCTGATTCTTTAATCTGGAGGGTTAAGATTAACCCTTAACCCCATTTTCGAGCTCAAGTGTGATTTGGATGCGAGTGATCCATGGAGTAAAGTGTACCTAGATAATGAAACAGATACCAAGAGGTTAAGAGACAAGCAAAAGCCTAAATAATTACAGCCTTAAGTACTAGTCTACTTTATCAAAATAGCAAGGAGCTGAGTACTACTCATTCCTTTTGCTTTTTTCTTCCCCTGCTACAACTATCCTAATTATTTTTTTTACTTAAACTTATGCTGGGCTCCATAATTAAGTGTTACATACAATATGAAGATTATCTCCTAGTTTGTAAAGGTTAGGACTTCCAGTTATACATCCAAATAAACATTTAGGGAACTCAAAAGGTCAGTGCCCAGGTCCCAGTGGAATCCCAGTTTACTATCTTGGAATTCAGCGACACAACCTTGTAACCATCCCCAGAGAATGTAAAACTGGCCCATTTTATGTACTGGTACATTCATAAACAGAAAGAAAAAAACAAAAATAATATGTATTCCTACAACACTAAAAGAAGCTGAAAATCTGGCTAAAAACAAGCACAAAACTAAATATACTCTATACCGAGAAACCCTGATGTGTAAACATATGAAGTGAATCACATGCAACAGCTGCACCTTAGGGCAACGTTTTTCAATTAAGTGTCTATTCCAAAACCAGCAACAAAACAGAGTGGACAGTGGCAGGAGTTTGAGGATGCAGGTGTACGGGTTCACGGTTACCTTGCTCCAGTCTAAAGCACAGGGAACGCCT
Organism: Lipotes vexillifer; assembly: GCF_000442215.2. Classification (NCBI taxonomy): domain Eukaryota; kingdom Metazoa; phylum Chordata; class Mammalia; order Artiodactyla; family Lipotidae; genus Lipotes; species Lipotes vexillifer. The sequence goes on along the minus strand of NW_006793856.1, from coordinate 1,012,739 downwards.
TGCTGCTTCCATCTCCGGAGTCGGATTATCTAGGACATGTCTACACCACTGCAAAGGGCTCAGGGATTTCTCTGATGACGGGAATGTCTTTGAAGAGCCAACGTATAACCTTAAAAAAAGAAATCTACATTATAGGGATTATATAGCTACACAGAGATTACCTCTCTTGTACTTGAGAAAACAACACGTATTTAACAGTTTCTATCAAAACAGAACTCACATTTGATTACTTCAAACATCAAAATCATTTTTAACAGATAAATATCCCCTGGTAGAATATGACACATTCTGTAGCTTGGTGGCAAGGTCGTCTTCAAAAATCTATGGAACAATGTCTCAGAGAGTCCGAGATCTGGGGCTTTTGCTACTGAACTGACCTGGGGCACCGTGATGATCTGATCAGCTCACTTATACTTCTAGAAGTGAACATTTTCATCTCTCTTTGACAACAGAATCTTATGTGAACTTGGGCTAATATACATAAACATGATGTGGCAAACAAGGCAAGTCTTATTTGCATTTAACAAAAGTAAGTTGAAAAACAAAAGTCAGCTGTTTGATTCTCTCAACCCTTAAATAATCAGATATTTCCCATCTTAAATCTATACTAAATTTGATATGTGCTTCTTTCTCATTAAAGCCAAACAGCTTTCAAAGATATGTCTTAGGAAGAGTTCACTTTCAGCATCTACACCATTGCACAATAGTTGGCAGGATTCAAAATAACCACCCTGGGGCACTACAAGTCATAACAAAGGTTTTCTCTCATTGATGTACTGTTTTAAGGTAGGTTTTAGAATATTTTCAGTGACAGGGTTATACAAAAAGGTTTACCTTGAGAATTAACCAACAGTTGACAGAAAAAAGAAAGAAAATTATAATCACAGGCTCTAGTAACTGACCTTGCTATATAAAGCTTTATTCTAATTACAAATCTCATTAAAGTAATATAGTTCAAGCAAAGTTACCATAATTCTAATGGGCAGGTATTCTTGAACTAACATGCTTCATTATTCACTTTTACTGTTATCGTCCAGTCCACCACCTATTCGAGTAATCTATCCCAGAGGGCCGGGGAATGTAGTATTTAGCAAATTATTCTTATAGTTCGGGGTTGGCAAGCTTTTTCTATAAGGGCCAGCTAGTAAATATATAGGCTTTGTGGCCACATAGTCTCTGTCATAACTACTCAACTCTGCCTCTGCAGCCCCAAAGTTATCACCGACAATAAATAATAAGTACAGCTGTGTTCCTATAAACTTTATTTATAGATACTGAAAGTCGAATTTCCCATAATTTTCACGTATCAAAATAGTATTCTTTTGATTTTTTCAATCATTTAAAAACGTAAAAATCTAAGCTGATCAGCTACATAAACCAGGCAGTGGGCCCAATATGCCCACAAGACACAGTTTGCTGACTCCTGTCAGGAGATGAAGATTCTAAAATCTCTCTTTTAATCAACTTGACAGTAATCCTAATATGTCATTCTTCCCTTAGAGTGTGGACCACACTCTAAGAGAGTATGCTGGTTAGTTAAAAATTCTTATGCCTAGGTCCCACCTTGGCCTACTGTTTCAAGATTATCACCAATCTATGTAGATCCTTCCCTTTTGCCCTTCCTTGCTGTCAGACCTCTGCACTGTTACTGTGTAGCTCTCTCTAGACCCCTGTCCAGGACTGGGTAGCTCACTCTAGACCCCCAAGTAAAGGTTAGTCTAAGCCAGTTGGTCTCAATCTTTGACGTATTAAAATCTCTCAGAGGATTTGTTAAAACACAAATTGCTAACACCTGATTGCAGGCAGCTCTAACCTACCTGATTCAGTAGGTTTGGGGTAAAGACCAAACAATGTGAATGTCTAACAAGTTCCCAGGTGATACTGATACTGCTATGTGGAGACCACACCTTGAGAGGCATGCACTGTGCTGAGTCAATCGTGCCAGTTCCATTAATCCTATTTGCCCAGTGACTGGTTTAGGCACAAGCCTTGGACACAGTCCTAGACAATAAAAACTGAGGAGAAATATTATGATGGGCATGTGAGCAAGTTTCTCCTCATGTTTAAAGGGGTCACGAAAGACCCAATTATATGTTGCCTACAACATGGGTACTTTAAATATAAACACACGGGTTAAAAGTAAAAGGACAGACCATCGCAAAGACAAATGAGCAAAACCTACCCACAAAGAAAACCCCAGGCCTAGAAGGTTTCACTACCAAATTCTACCAGATATTTAAAGAAGAATACCAATTCTTCACGAATTCTTCCAAAAAAATAGAAGAGGAGGGAGCACATCCCAACATGGTCTATGAGACCAACATAGCTATGAAACCTGATATCCAAACCAGACACAGACATTACAAGGTAAGAAACTAAAAACCAACACCCCTCATGAACACAGAAGCAAAAGGTCTAAATGTTTTAGCAAATTTGGTACAACCATGTATAAAAGGGATACTTCCTCATTACCAAGTGAGGTTTATCCCAGGAATGAAAGGTTGCCTTAACATTCAAATACCAGTGTAACTTATCACATATACTAAAATAGAAACACCATATGAGAATCTCAATATACAAAGAAAAAAAAAACATATGACATCCATTCCTGATAAAAACTCTCGGCAAATTAAAAAAGGGAGGAAACATCCTCGATCTTATTAAAGGCATCTACAAAAAAGGATCCTTAACAGTGAAAGACTGAACACTTTTCCCCTACTGTCAAGAGCAATACAAGGCCTGCAGGTTCTAGCTAGCACAATCAGGCAACAAAGAAAAACATTTGCATTGGAAAGAAACAAGTAAATCTGTCTTTATTCACAGACAACATGATCGTCTATGTAAAAAAATCATCTATGTATAAAGGAATATACAAAAAAGATACTAGAATGCGTTTAGCAGCAAGACTGTAGGATACCAAATCAAAGCACAAAAGTATTTCTATATTAGCAACAATCAGTATTTTTGAAATTTCACTTCCCATTTACAACAGTATAAGAAAAACCATAAGATGCCTAAGGATAAATCTGACAAAAGATGTCAAAGACCCGTACACCGAAAACTACAAAACATTGAGAGAAATTTAAAAAGAAACAGAGAAACGGACCATGTACATGGGTCAGAAAACTAAATATTGTTAAGATGTCAATTATCCCTAAATTGATCTATTTAACAAAATTTCAACCAAAATCTCAGCATGCTTTTTGTAGAACGTAAAAGCTAAAATTCATATGGAAATGCAAAGATCCTAGAATAGCCAAAACAATGAAGTTGAAGAGCTACTGCTAACTGATTAAGACTTATTCCAAAGCTACAGTAATAAAGACAATTTAGGATGGCATGAAAATAAATAGATCAATGAAAAAAAATAGATGGTCCAGATACAGAAATACTAACATGTGGAATACTGATTTTTCTGACAAAGTACAGAGACAATTCAATGAAGAAAAGATAGTCTTTTGAACAAACGGTGCTGGAACAAATGGATACACATATACAAAAAGTGAACCTTGATCCATACTTTACACACTATCCAAAGTGAACTCAAAACAGATCACAAAAATATGAAACCTAAACTGTAAAACTTTTAGAAGAAACTACAGATGAAAAACTTTGTGTCCTTGGGTTGGCAGTACTTCTTAGATACATATTTTTAGACTGAAAGCATGATCCATAAAAGAAAAAAAATGTATCAACTGGACTTCATCGAAACTAAAAACCTTACTCTTTGAAAGAGACTGTTAAGAGAATAAATGACAAACCACGGATTGGGAGAAAATATTTGCAAATCATTTATCTGATAAAGAAACTTATAAGTGGAATATATAAGAAATTCTGCAAACTTAATAAGCAACCCAGTTTTTAAAAACTGGTAAAAGATTTAAACAGATAGTTCACCAAAGATGAGCTATGGATGGTAAACAGGTGTATGAAAAGAGGCTAATCATTAGTCATTCGGGAAATGCAAACTAGAACACCAGTGAGATACTATCACACAGCTGTTAAATGCCTGAAGATTAGATTAGCCATAGCAAGCCTTCCTGACGACATCGTGCAACTGAAACTCCTAAACTGCCAGCAGAAATGTAAAATGCACAACCACTTTGGAAACGATTCTGGCAGCTTCTTTAAAAATTAACGTACACCTACTTTCTGTTACAGCCACTCAAAAGTCATGAAGTATTTACCTGAAAGACACAAACGCCATGTGTCTATGCAAAGACTTATCTGTAACAGCCCGAAACTGAAAACAACCCAAAACAACCCAAATGTTCATGAAAAGAGGAATGGATAAAACAGTTGTGTCCCTACAATCTAAAACCTTCACGATAAAAAGAAATGAACTACTGATTCATGTAACAACAGAGGTGGATTTCAAAATAATTATCTTGATTGAAAGAAGCCAGACCAAACCAAACAAATGAAAAAGAGTACCTACTATATGATTTCACTGATACAAAAGTATAGAAAACACAAACTAATCTAGATTGACAGAAAACAGATCAGTGGGTGCCTGAGTTGGACGTAGGCAGGATCAGGACAGGAGGAGATACAAGAGGCCACAAGGAAGCTTAAAGCATTGAGCCATCTCCACTATCTTGACTGTGATGATGGTTTTATGGGTTATACGTGGGCCCAAATCTATCAAACAGTACATTTTAAATATATGCAATTTATATTGCACTTATACCGTATTGAAGCTTTACGAAAAACTCACAAGACAGTAAGCAACTGACTTCCCGCCCGTCAGTGAGCCTGGAGCTGCCATCCACCAGGCAGCTGAATCACAGAAGCAGGCGCCACAGCCCTGATAGAAAGGAGCCACAACACTAGGCAACTAACTGTGCAACCTCCTTATCTTTCAGCTTCTTTTAAATTAATACATTTTCCTCACTGTTTAATACACACACAGGTTCAGGCACTCTCTGAGCATCTGCTTGTTTGCAAACCTCTCTCAGCTCCCATGGGAAGCACTGCTCTGCCCATCACCTCCAGCATCCCATGGGGCGACCGCTGCTTTCTCCCGCAGCTAGGAACCTCCACCAAGCAGCCTGCCTGGGGACTTCACACACTCCCACCAGTTTGGGGGTTTTTCTGGTAGAGCGTTTTGCTTTCTGCTTGCAGGGAACCCCTCAGGAAGATGTCCTTAATCTCTTAAGGCCTACGTAATATGGTTCTCTTGTTTGACCAGGCAGCCTCACAGCACATTCAAAAGCAGCTTCCCAGAGGTACATGTAATGGCTCTGGGACCCACCCTGCCATATTCACGTACAGGGACTTCTCTCTTTTCTCCCCCGCTGTCCACCCATGCTATCTGCTACTGTGGCTCACCCCGACCCTGCAGTTCACAGAATATGGGGGTGATCATGTGACTGAAAGCAGGGAATTCGGCTGAAAGCCTGCGTGAGGAATAGGTGGGACCCCAGATCCCCTCCTTTACTCCACACTGCCCATCCCATCACCGCTCCCCCGCCACAATCTAAGACCGGAGGCTTACTACTGACCCGTGCATAATGCTGACCCAGAGAAGCTCTGACTCCAGGCACACACAACTCAGCTGAGAGACAGATGAAGTACCCCCACTGAACCAGAGAGGCTGACCGAAAGCCTACGTGCTGAATGGTTAGCACCCTAGCCCCATTTTCCCCTTTACATTCCGAGAATCGACTGCCTTAACTCCTATCTCCCAGAAGGTTTATGTCTGGAGACACAGATGAACCCAAGAGAAGACCTAAAGATACTGAAACCTGAGCTGGCCACCCACCCAGTCTCTGGTAAAGTCTACCAGCCAAAGAGTTCCACACATGCAGAGCCTTAGATCAACTTCGGTATCGCCTTTGGGTATGAAGAGACAACCCACGACACCAGATATCTGGAATATTCCTTTTAAATAAAACCCTGAGACTAAAAGTATTGATAGAAGGGAAGAAAAGAACTGAGGAGGAAAAGCAATGCAGGGAATAGATGAAAAACCCAAGACAATTATAACTGCTATCATCTGAGAGAAAATGTTGTATTCACAAGACAAAAACAGGATATTTAAACGGAACAGCCTCTTCTTTCTTGGCAAGTGAAACAATTAAACTGTCATGGAAGAAACAAAAAATTCAATAAGTGAGTTTGGAAGATCAAGTTGAAGAAGTCTCCCAGGAGCAAAACATAGACGAAGATTAACAACCAGAGGAGGGATAAGAAAATTAAATGACTGTACCAGGCAGGCCTCCATCTCATTATTCTAAGTTCTAAAACACACATGAAAGTGAAGAGAAAGTTACTTGTTTTAAAGGCAAAACATTTTCCAAAGTTGAAGGCAGGCCACCAGGTTCTAGAGTGAGGCACCCACAAATGCTCAGTGCAACAAATGAACAGACAGGCCCATGCAAGGTACAACGCGACATTTAAGAACCCTGGGGATAAAGAAAGAGACCTAAAGAAAAAGTCACAAAGGATTCAATACCCAAATCACAGTGCGCTTCAATAGGTGTAAAACAATAAACACTGGAAAAAAATGGAGCAATGCTCTCAAACATGAGGAAAAATAACTTAGACTTTTATACCCAGACCAACCATGAATCTTGTATGAGGATAGAATAAGGACATTTTCAAATACACGGGATTTCAAAGTGTACTTCTCATGCATGTCCCCTTTCTCAGAAAGCTTACTGAGGCTGCATCCCACCCACGAGAATAAATGAAATTCCAAGGCAAAGGATTTATGAAACAGGAGATCCAATATTGGCAAGAAACCCGAAGGAATTCCCATGATAACAGCATTGTGCATCCAGCCTAAGGAGCAACAGTAAAGACTGGAGCAATGGGATTAAGCATTCTAGAACGGATGGCAGGACAAAACAAAATTTTAAAAACAGATTTAAGAGATTATCAAATACGTTTGACCTTCTTGAGAGATGTTATGGCTCCAGTATTTACAGAGATAATTAGTAATAAGGGATTAAAGAAAGTGAAGGGGGAAGAGAGAGGCCATTATTAACTCTTGGAGGAACAAGGAGATTAGAGAAAACAAATGTAACATACAATTAACAGGACTCAGCTAATAACAGTGATAACCATGACACAGGTCATTACGATGATTTAAGAGAAAAGTTATAAAAACCATGAGAAGGGAAAGAAGATATGGTAGCTGGAGGATGAAGGGAAGAGGCCTTAGTCCTCATTTTCCAAAACAAGTCTATATCTATTTAAGATCATGTAGTATAAAGACTGTTTAGAAATAAAGAACAAAAGAAACTGCCAAAGGAGTATAAAGTAATATCTATGTGGAGGACTCAGAGGTAGGAAAGAGTTGGGAGAACTGTTGCTTTCTGTAGGAAGCCTTGGTATAGAAGAGTTTTTGAACCATTTACATCCTACTTATTGTATTACCTTGATAGAACTTTAAAAGTACTACGCAAATATGTGGAATTAATATAGAAGGGATCATTTTTAAAGTCAGTCTCCACAATGTTCCCAGGATAGTTTTTAGCCTACTATTTCTCTGGCTAGGCCTAGAACTGGATTTAAAGAGAGAAAAAGGGCAGTTAGTTATGAAGATCACATAGCTACAAACTCCCTGAGTATAACATGTCTCCAAAATTAGATAAGCAAGGTAAAACCTGTATTTCTCCTAAATGGCTCTTATCTTCTAAAAAATCATAAAAATCACCTCTTTCATTGTCATTACAATGCCAGCAACATTTACAATACCCTAGTTTGCCATTGTTAATACACATACCTCCTACTAACTGCTCTTTCAACTTCTACCTTTCGTTGACAGTATATTAGAATATGGCAAGAATATGTGAAAAGCCTTAGTCTAAAACTTGAGAAGCCTTCAAATAGTAGAAAAGCTATCATTTAAAATGTCACATTCTAATTTTCCTTCACTTCTCTTCAAAACTTCCAAAAGCACATGACTAGAAACTATTGTCCTTCTCACAGAATCTTTTCTTTTTCATACACTTCATTTTCTGGACCCCCTGACTGCATACACGCACTAACACTAACACATAATACAAAGTCCATCATAATAACCCTGAATGCTTCAAATGAAGTATTTCAAAATGTCTAGAAAAATATCTTGGTTATTCTCAACGTTTGGTTCTAAAGTCATCCTTCTGCAGATAATACAAAAATAAATGGTACAACAAAAATAATTACAGTAAGTCCCCTACATACAAACGAGTTCCATTCCAAGAGCGCGTTCATAGGTCCAATTTGTTCGTAAGTCCAACAAAGTTAGCCTCGGTTCCCAACTAACACAATCGGCTATATAGTACTGTACTGTAATAGCTTTATAATACTTTTCACACAAATAATACATAAAAAACAAACAAAAAATAAAAACATTTGAAAAGTACCGTATAGTACCAGCTACATCACTGCCACTTTTACTCTTGCTTCTGGACATCCTGGGACTGATTGAAGTAAAGATGCTGTACTATTGGACTCTATACAGTACTGTACAGTAAAGTACACAAAAGCACAACCAATTGTAGAGGATGCATGCACATGACAAGGTACACCAGACAAGTGAACTAACTTACGCGATTGGACATGTGAACACACATTCACATCTTTGAAAGTTCACAACTTGAAGTTTCGTTCGTAGGGTACTTACTGTACATGAATATCATAGACCTGTCACTGAAAAGTAATATGTGTCAATTTTCAAACAAGCCATTTTAAGAGTCTTAAATCACCATAAGTTTTATTTTAAGGAAAGGTAAAACACCAGCACTGATTAGCACAATCAATCAATCTCAGTCAGCTTAGATTCACTAGCATCTGCTAGGGTCAAGCTGGTTAGCCACTGCAAAAGAAACTTACCCCCAATAAGCTATTTAAAAGGATACATTAAGTCTAAATTTTCGTTACTGAAGGTCCCATAGCAGACTCTTCCCTCTCCCTCCACATTTATATCTAAACTCTATTTCAGTGTCCCACTGCAGTGTTTCAAATTTACTCATTTGAAAGACACATCAGCATAGGCTTCAGTCAACTCCACTTGCTCCTAGAAAACACTGCGCATTTTCGATCAGCACTGTCAGAAAGTGAAGCACCCTCTGGTCTTTCCACTGAAAATCAATTATGCAAAAAAAACAGCCTAGGTGGTCTAATTTAGCTGTGCCATATGTATAGTACAAGGTGTTCAACAGCTCTGATGAAAAATTGGCAATGACTTTAGCCAGCTGTCCAGGGTCCTGGTGTTACACATGGAAGATGAATATCTCATTCATTAAATTTTCCTTAATTTGTAGATATCACCACTTTCCCCTTGTATCATTAAGAACTTTTCTCCTAGAGTGGCATGGACTAACATATACTACCAAATGGAAAACAGACAGTGGGAAGCAGCTGCATAGCACAGGGAGATCAGCTCGGTGCTTTGTGACCACCTAGACGGGTGGGATAGGGAGGGTGGGAGGGAGACGCAAGAGGGAGGAGATATGGGGACATATGTATATGTACAGCTGACTCACTTTGTTATACAGCAGAAACTAATACACGATTGTAAAGCAATTATACTCCAATAAAGATGTTTAAAAAAAAAAAAAAAGAACTTTTCTCCTGTCCTTTCCAGTTGGGCAAGTTAAAGTCCCTGCCACATCTCTTTTAAAACTAAATGCCTCCTTTTATAGCTGTATTTTATACCAGTTGGCATGTTTTAATCTTGGCATTGCCTGAATATAGACTCGCCTTCTGGTTGAGGTGAGCAGATCCTGACCTACTCCGGCCCTACACTATCTTCAGGGAGCCATGCTCTTCTACCTGTTTTCTCCAAGTCCGTTTTGCTTTGAACAGTACAAATTGGAGTTATTCTAACTTTAGCCATAATGCACAGATGCATTAACTATTTCAACCCAGGACATATACACATAAAACTGAAACAGGTTTAATCAAGACACGTTTGTATTATAAGATACAATGTACTCTGATCCTGATTTTATATTCCACTGCACTTCATAAAAAAATAATACTGAGTCAGTCCAGTAAACTGACTTTATAACCTATTAATGGGTCACAACCATGCTTGGAGGAAAAAACATCAATGGTGAAAACACTTCTGAATCCATATAAACAAGTCTAAATTTTAGTCAATTCTTTCAGTAAATAACTGAAGTAGTTTACCTAAGTTATTTCTCCTTGGCGCTTAACACTGAAATGAGGGAGCTGAAGTAGGTCACAGAAAGGTCTAGTATGCAGTTAATGATTTACTGCTCCCATTGCCACTTCATACCAGTCTGGTTCCCTCTCCTTGTACCCTGGTCCTTCTTAGCCTAGTGCTTCTCAGCCTGGTAACACTGGGACAGAGACCTTCAAAACATCCTTCTGTACAGACTGGCAAATCATCCAGTCACACCATGTGCCACGTATGCATCAGGACTTTAAGCGCTTCTGAACTTTTTAAATTTGCTCCTGGTACTCGGTTTCTCCCCTGTACTTTCTGGCCTATGGTCTCCTGGAGAGCTAAGGCTGTCAAATTAGTAGTAAGATAATGGAAGAACTGATACAGCAGGATGTGAAGTTTACTATGGGATTATAATAATTGGACTTAAGAATGAAGGTTCTGAAACCACAGCCAACTTTGATTTTCTGAGACACTGAATTTCAGCAGCACTGTGCTAATGTAACCAGATTGTATTAAGGCAAAATTACATACTTTAAATTCAACTAAGATAAATATTTGAAGAAATAAGAATTGTTTTGTTTCAAAGCTTTATCATCAAAACAAAAAGCACGATATATCAATCTTCTTACATCAAAGTTGTTTTTTTTTTTTTCAATAAACAGAAGAAACTTACAGGTTAAATAATTGTTTGGAAAAAAGGCCTATGAGACCTGACTGATCATTCACTAACGAACTATCACCAAGCAAATACTCTTCTATTATTCACTTTTTTCTTTCACACATAACTCTTGAGCTAAGTGCTGTCCAGGCTGTACATTCTAAGACTGTATTAGAAAAAAGACTTACATGAAAGAACTTCTAAAATATTCAATGATTAACCTACATTTGTGAACTTCCTTTCCTCAGGATCTGATATTTTAGCAGGAAGTGCTATTCTAAATAAATTATTAATTTTGTTTAACCCATTAGGATGAAATCATGATAAAAATGTATGAAAAATTGTAGGTGATACAGTTAAAGTAACATTATTAAAGACCAAGTTACTGTTAACGATGATGCAACTGTTACAGGGAAACAAAGATGTCCAAGATGTGTCCAATGAAAGGTAAATGTAAGAAAACTGATGTGGATATATTTGCATATTGATTTGTGTAACTATGTTTTTACCGTGAAGGATCTACAGGTTAACAGGGTTCACTCTGAGTCAGAGTAGTAAATTGAGGACAAGAGGGAAGACTTTTGTGACTTTATATTCACTTGTGTTTTGTCTTTTACAATGAAAATGTGTAACTTATTGTAAAATATTTTAAAATAATTTAAAATAATCAGGTATATTAACCACTTCAGTTGTTTCTTAATAAACAGGGAAGATAAAAATAAGTAGCCTTCCTGCAAACATATCAGGGAAGCCAAATGAAAAGCACTCTATTGATGACAGCATCAGGCAGGGACACGCGGTTTGCAGTGATGAAGGAACATCAGAAGGCTCTGCAAGCATTAACAAGTGGGTTTAGCTTTGAAAATTAAACCCTGTTGACTGCTGATGAACAAACAGGCCAAGTACTGCAATTCAAATATATCTCAATGTATAAAAATGCTCTGATAGAAAGTTTTCTATAAATCAGGTGACCTTACAAAAATTTTAAGTCCATCCCACTAAGATTAATGATCCCTCCCTGTTTTTCCACCTGGGATTCTAACCCTGGGTTTGTTTTGAGGAAGATACTGTATAAACAGTGTGCCATTTGTCTATAGAAACATCTGTAAGGTGTCAAGGCATTGATTTAGTCATTCACAGATATACTTGATGAGTGAAATTAGTAGAACCTGCTGCAAATCAAACCTGGTTAGATTTGCTTCAAACCATCTGAAGCGCTACTAGGCTAATATCACCAAGTAGGTGATTTTTTTTAGTTATTTTAATGGTGTTTTAACAAAAAATAACTACAAAAGGAAAGCCTAAGATATCAAAATACTAGCAATAGTTGGAGGATAACTAAATATGGTAGAAGTCCATTTAATAAAAGAAAATATTACAATTATATTCACTGTGTATGTACTAGCACAAATCTAATACACCTATAAAACAGTGTATCATGATAAATTTTAAAATGCTAATAGTTTTAAAGCACAGGATTGATCCTCAGCCAAAATACAGCAAGTTTCCTTCTATTATTTAAGTACGTATCTCCAGAAAAGGCCAAGTGGGGACTAAATCAATCTAAAATAATTTGAAAGTGGTATAAGGGCTTACAGTTATTAGTAACAACCTAAGCACCATCATGAGAGCATTTTCTGGTACCATATTCAGGCTGAATCTGAGATTACAACACAGCCTGGACTTTACAAAACTAAAGGTGCAGCTTCTAAAGAATGGCTTAAAGTTCCAGAAAGTGGAGAGTTGTTTTGATTTTTACAACCTGAGTTACCTGCCCAGTTGCCGAAAAGTCCTAAGCAGAAGGACGACTATGCCTTATTATAGCTCCCTGTATTTTGATTCTCAGAATCAAACCAATTAGTGTACTTTACAGTTAGAGTTCTCAACATAAAAAAGTGCAAGAGAGGGCTTCCCTGGTGGCGCAGTGCTTGAGAGTCCGCCTGCCGATGCAGGAGACGCGGGTTCGTGCCCCGTTTCGGGAAGATCCCACATGCCGCGGAGCGGCTGGGCCCGTGAGCCATGGCCACTGAGCCTGCGCGTCCGGAGCCTGTGCTCCGCAAATGGGAGAGGCCACAACAGTGAGAGGCCCGCATAACGCAAGGGAAAAAAAAAAAAAAAGTGCAAGAGAAAAGGAACACCACAGTTCCTAATGGGAAACCAGAAAGGTTCTCCATCTCCCATTCCCTCCCGAGCAGTCACTCAACATAAACACAAAGAAAGTGAGGAAGACCCAGCTTGGAAGTCAGGAAGAGGACCTAAGATTAAAAGAACTACAATTACTCTTCATGCTACTGCTAGGTAGAGATGAATGCTGTTCATTCTCCCTGCGAGAACCTAAGTCCCAGCTGATCCGAAGCTTCTATGCATCTGACATCACACTACTTATAACGACTGAGGAAAACATGTGAACCAACCAAAAGAAGTCATGAAGTGACTGCTACCCTATGAGTAAGCACCATTAAAAACAAATAAAGGATTCAGAACACCCCTCTCCCCTCCCGCCCCGCAAAGTACTCACTGATGGAAAGCAAACAGAGCTAACCAGATTTCAACTGAATAAATGCTGCTAGCCTCAAGTTTTCTGATAACCAACTTCAAGTTTCTAAAAAATAAAGTTTCTCTAATCTCACTTTTCTTCAATCACCAGTTTAATTTTTTAAATTAAAGCAAGTTCCTTGGGTCCTACGTAACAGAGTGCCTTCAAGCTGCTCACTCCATTCCCCGAAAAGCCTTCATTTTTCTTTTTACGCCGTTACTGATGGGAAAGCCACTGAGGTCAGCACACTGGAAAAAGCGAGACTGTTTCTGAAGTGAGAAGCTATCAAATTAGATGCAGCGAATGAGGACAAACCACTGCACAACTCAAAGAGTAAGAACGAATCTCTTAAGGAGAGATGCATCATTAGGCGACTTGGGGTGCCGAGGAGGTACGGACAGCACGCAAATCCTGTCCGGCCTTGGTTTGGGAGGACAAAACAGTAACAGTCGCAGATGGAGGCCAACCCCTACCCATCCCCCGTCACTCCCAAAAAAGACTGAGGAAAAAGAACACGACTGAGCGACAAAAAGACAAGATAGCATGGATTTTGCAGTTAATGCTAACGAGGAGCGTGGCACCCAATCATCAGCAAAGACGACAACACAAGGAGAGGAAAAGGACCAGCTCATCCCCAGATGGGTCGGCCTGAGCTGGAACAAAATAGGTTTCCACCCTGGTGAACAGCCTCCGCTCATCGCCCGGCTCGGCACCTGCCAGGTCACCCCGTCTGGGGGCAGTGGCTGAGATCCCCCTCTTCCTTCCAGCCCTCGCCCTCCCCGGGCGTCGCAGGCGAGGGCCCCGAGGGAGGGAGCGGAGCTCGGCAATACCAGGTGCAGTCGTCCTCGTCCCGCCAGGCGGCCACGCTCTCCAGGTCCAGCGGCTCCACCTCGTCCAGCAGCGTGGGGGGCGGCGAGGGCGGCGCGGCGGCGGCCCCGGGAGGTGTCCCCGCGCCCCCTGGCTCCGGGCCGCAGCCGCCCGCGCCGAAGAAGCCCGCCGCCGGCTTGAAGTAGACGAAAGGCGCCTCGGGGGGCTGCGCCAGACTGCAGAGCAGGGAAGGCGCCGGGCCGGGCAGGCAGTAGGTTCCCGGGAACGCGGGGCCAGAGCCGCCGCTGCCGCCCCCGCCTCCGCCCCCAGCGCCCAACGCCAGCCCCAGCCCCAGTCCCCCCGAGGCGGCGGCAGCGGCGGCCGGGGGGCTCCGCGGAGCCAACGGGCTGCAGGCCCCGGCGGGGGGCGGCGCGGCGGGGGGCGGCGGCGGCAGCAGCAGCAGGTGCGGTGCGGCGGCCGCGCTGGCCGCCCGGCTCCGCAGCTGCTCGTTCTGCTTCTCCAGCTTGCGCACCAGCTCCTGCAGCTTCTTCACCTCCAGCTCCGCGTTCACCACCGGCCCGGAGCCCGCTCCGGAGCCGCCCCCCGCCGAAGCGCATTTCACCTGCTCCGCCATCATCGTGGTTCCCGAGGGCGCTGCGGCCGCCGGGGGTGGGGAGGGGCGGGGTGCGTGCCGACGCGCCGGCTCCTCGGGCCGCGGGGAGGCTACGGTTCCTTCCCTGCCGCCCCGGCCGGGGGCCGACTACGGTGGGGCAGAGGCCGAGGCGGCTGTTCGCATCAGCACCGGGCCGCTGCCTCTCACCGAGGCAGCCGCCGCCGCGCAGCTCTGCACATGCTCAGAGCCTCCCTCCAGTCCCTTGGGCGCTGCGGCGGCTCCGGGTTTTAGCTGCGGCCCCCGGGCGGGGCGGGGCGCGGGCGCCGGGTGGGCGGGGCGGGAGTATCGGACCAGCCGGGGGGCGAGGCGTTCCCGAGGGGCGGGGCCGGGAGTACGGGCTGGGGTCCTGGGGCCACCGCCCCCGGCCGCGCTACCCAATCCCAGGTGCCTGATTGGACCTGGCCCGAACTTTCCCGCCACTGGCACTTCCTCCCGCCGCGGGGGAGGGAGCGAACTGAACTGACTTCGGAGCCAGGGGCGGGGTTCTAGAAAAAGCAGCCGCAGCAGGTGCCTGCCCTGCAGGAGGGCAGCGTTTGCCCGCCGGTTTGCTACCTTACAAGAGCACTTGGGCTTAACCGTATCGTATGCCAGCCACTAGCTAGTTAAACCTATAGAAAACCAAAGGACTGGGAAACGGTATCTTAAGAACCAAAAAGTAAAAACGTGGAACGGAAAGGCTTTGAGGTGATGCTATTAATCCCTTGATTGGTAATACAAAAACAAAATGGTGGGAGAGGAGAGGCCGAGGAGAAAGAAAATCTCCCTCTCACTAAGAGAGGGGAGAGTGGCCTTCCCCCCACTAAAGGGCCAAGTGTTCAGTTTTTTCTAAAACTGCCCGGTTTGAACTATTGTATTACCACCAATGTTTGCCGCAATAAAAGAAAAACATTTTTATACTACATACATTCATTAAACAAAAGATCTTGGAGCACCTAACTCTGTGCCAGATACCATTCGAAGAGCTGGCCATGCATTCAAGTGAACAAAACAGGCAAAAATCATTATGGGAGAAACATGAGTAAAGTTGAATGGTGTTCCATCTGTTAAATAATTTACAAGCTGTTAGGTCAGACTTGCTGGCGTGAGGTTGGGGAAGAAAAAGAAAACCTCAGAGCTAGACCCCAATACCCCGAATCTCACCTGCAAACTTGCCTTTTCTTACACCTTCTGGAAATTATTGGTAGATCTGCTTGTAAAAGTGGGGTGAGGGGTGGCTTAAGCAGAAGAATTGAGTCTTTTCATTCAATTGATATTGATGTAGCATTTGGGGGTGTTTAACACAGAGAAAAGTCTGAGATTTTATTATGAGAAACTTCCACACAACTGGTTCTCATCCTCAGATGATATACTATCTAGTGAAGGTCCCTGCTCTGGGACTTTACATACCAGTCTTCGTGTCAATGTACCACATCCCTCTGGAACCGGTTATTGTATCCGTTGGTTTTAGATACAGCTCTGTGGCTTCCTGCTCAGAAACACTTGTGTCTTGTTAGTTGTCAATCTATATCTCCAACTTCTGTGTGTAGGGTGAGTGATCTGCATTTAACTAGCTTGGTGAGATCATCCGTAAATTAGATAAATATGTGTGATAACTACCCTGAGCCTTCCTATCTGGTGTCCCAGCTTGCTAGACCACCACCTAACCACCTGTATCACCCATCACCTTTCCAAGTTTCAGTCTATCTTCTAGATATTCTGGTTATTACTAAAACCTGGAGAAGTGGAGTAATACTACTGAAAGTCCTAAGTAAAGAATCTATTGAAGGATTTTCCGCATGCTCAGTGGCAGATGTGGGTAGCAGTATCCCTGCAACACAAAGAAAGGGAGACAACAGACACAATGAGAACAAAGAGCTGCTGGGTTCCACATTAGCAAAAGAAATCAGGAATAGGCACAGAAGAGCGAAGACAACAAGAATTAAGATGTAAAGAAAAGCAGTCATTTTACTGCGAAATTTATAATAAACATCCTGCTTCTCCATTTACTCAGTATGGTCTATAGAATACATCCAAGCAACCAGTAGTCAAGACTTAGAACTGTGTTTTTCTAAGTAACAATTAGTATTGTAAAAAATCTTTGTTGTTTCAAAAGAGAGCATTCACTGAAATTTAGACCTAGCAAAGAGGTGAAACATTTTGTCCTAAATTTCTATTCTGTGTTCTTCTGAAAAGACAAATTTGCCCTCTTCCTAACTGTTTTTAACCTGTGAAAGGATTCATGTCTAGAGAAATTTTATATCATCTCTTTCTTTTCTATGTCAGCACCTCTTTTTTCCCTTCCGTGAATTACATATGTACACACACAGAAACCCTCAAAATGTACCCTGATTTTAAGTTGGTATCCCCAGGATGCCTGTCTCTTTAACACATAATTAGAGGTTGATGGTGTCAAGGTTTCAATTAAGCAGTCTTGATTTTTTATTTTGATGCAAATTTGTAAGCTTTGTGTTTTGAAAGAAGTTGCATGCATAGCTTCTCAATTTTAAAATATTTTGTTTTAAATGAAATACATGAGGTGATTTCAGAGGTTTACAAAGAAGATATGGAAAATAAAAATGTATGTCTCATTAAAAAATTTATGCTTTAAGGATACATTTGAAACACCATAAATTGATGAGAAATATTCATATATCACACATTCAAAATCAGATAAAGAAATACATATTTCTCTGGTGCCCCTCATTCCTTACACTCCAGAACTATGGTCGGTGGGTCACTCTAGTGAATTTCAAGAGAGAAAATAATTGATTTGTGTTTTTCGCATATACCTCTAATAGTATCTATGGACGTCAAATTGATCCATCCACAAAATTGGAAAGACAGCATAGTTTCTTCCTGAGTTTGTAAATCTAATTATCCAAGGAAATCTAGGAACAGTCTGTTATTATCCCAGTTTTACAGTTAAGCTAACAAGGTTAGGTTACTTGCCCGAGTTCAGTCTTGAAAATGAAAATAATTCTTAGCACAGTTTCTAGTGGCCCAACCACTCTTCTCTTTATCCCTTTGTCTTAGAGTGAAATTTCTCTTAAGAGTAAGCCCCATATGTTTTAAATGCAGATTTTCCATCACTGCAATAAACATACCCTAATATGACCACTACCTTCATTCAAGTTGATAGATCCAATTACCACAAAAAGAAAAAATCACTAGTGTGTTAAACTAGGATCAAAAATCCCCAGCTCTGTTTCCAAATTCATTCAGAGGAACCACAGCGTTTGTTTTTGTTTGTTTGGCTTTGTTTTTGTTTTGTTTTGGGGGTTTTTTTGGCCTCTTAGTTTAGATTCCTGTTTATCCATACAAAATACTTGTCTTGAATACTGTGGATCCCCATTACCTTTGTCCAGTGCCTAGCAAGTGTCTAGCACATAGCAAAAACACAATGAAATTTTTTTTTAAGAATACATGGATAAATAAATCCCAAGTTCTAGCTGAAATTTAGACAAGAACCTAATCAGTTACTTCTATAAGCCTCATTTGTCATATGGTAACAACATGGGAGGATTAGAAGGCTTTTTGCAGACTCCATAATAACTCACATCTGACCCAATTAAAAGCTATAAGAATACTTGCTGCATTAATGTGTGGATTTCAGTGTAAGGGAATAATGCAAAGAGAAAACAAAAATATATGAAGCCAGAATTTTTGTAAATAATTCCCTGTGTGGGTTGCTCCGTTCAAACCCCACCC
Organism: Lipotes vexillifer; assembly: GCF_000442215.2. Classification (NCBI taxonomy): domain Eukaryota; kingdom Metazoa; phylum Chordata; class Mammalia; order Artiodactyla; family Lipotidae; genus Lipotes; species Lipotes vexillifer. The sequence continues at coordinate 994,249 of NW_006793856.1, read as the reverse complement.
AGCTCTACTCGAATTCATGCCAACAACCCATGTAATTATGCCCTGTAAAGGCACATATAGGAGTAGTTATAATAATAATAATAATAATTCTGCTGACTTGGCAAGGTATCCTTGTCAGAACCCTTTTTAACAAACACTTATTACATGCCTATTATGTTCGTCATAATGCTAGATGGCTTTTTAAAAGTGAGTAAGACAATTTCTCCACCACCAAGAGCTTATCTAGTCGGAGAAAAAAGCATATAAACAGTTGATTATCGTTCAAGACATTGTGCTAAGTGTCATGACAAAAATACAAGTCAACAGCTTAGGGAGTGCCCAAGAAGGAACAATTAATTCTGGCTAAAAATTTTCGGAGGACTTCGTGTTGAAAGTGTATATTAGGGGCTTCCCTGGTAGTGCAGTGGTTAAGAATCCACCTGCCAATGCAGGGGACATGGGTTCGAGCACTGGTCCGGGAAGATCCCACATGGCTCAGAGCAGCTAAGCCCGTGCACCACAACTACTGAGCCTGCGCTCTAGAGCCCGTGAGCCACAACTGCTGAGCCTGCACGCCGCAACTACTGAAGCCCACGTGCCTAGAGCCCGTGCTCCGCAACAAGAGAAGCCACTGCAATGAGAAGCCAGCACAGCGCAACGAAGAGTAGCCCCCGCTCGCCATAACTAGAGAAAGCCTGTGCACAGCAATGAAGACCCAATGCAGCCAAAAATAAATTAATTAATTTTAAAAAATGGTTCAAATAGTAAATTAAAAAAAAAGTGTACATTATTTCATTTGGTTCTCCTTATCAAGCTGTGAGGCATTGGGGCGAGTATTGTGATATCCATTTATCAGACAGAATATAGGATGTATCAAAGCAACAATAGAACTAGGATACCGCACCCAGCTCTAATTCCTAGTCAATACTGTTTACTCCTGTGGTCAATTTGTTTTGTTTTATGAATCGGTCACACATGTACCACGCTCATTAAAATGAAACTTTAAAAATTTACCTTAATAATAGCTATTGGTGCTTATTAAATGCCAGCAACTGTTCTATGCCCTTTACTTGTATTAACTCATTTAATCATCAAACAGCCCTTTGAGGTAGTTTCTATAATTACTCCTGTTTTATAAATGAGGAAACTGAGGCACAGGAAGTCACACAATCTGCCCAAAGTTACCTAGCCAGGAAGTGGCAGAGCCAGGAATTGAAAGCTAGGCAGCCCCAGCTCATTCATTGCAGTGTCTTTTTTCTGATCTTGGGCAGCACCTAGCAAAATACCCTGCTCTGGTCTTAATGGTTTATCAATAAAAACTATTGACTTATGCAAAATCAATAGCCAAGAATGCCTTGAACAAAGTCTGATTCATTAACAAGCAAATATTACTGGAACTTAAAAAGTCACCAAGCACAGATCAGAAAACGGTAGGTTTCCAAGATCAACAAAGTTGCTGGTGCTGGTACAACATTTCTGACAGTACAAAGGCTATTCATTCAATGCTTATTTCTGCACAGATGACAAAACAGCATAAACTATCACTGCTTTGTTTTGTATTTCTAGCCATTTGGATTCTTCAAATGTCAATACCACTCTTCAGAATACTGAGAAGGAACCAAGTCACAGCCTATGTTGGACCTAAACAGATCCCATGATGATCTTGGATGTATTTAACATTTCAAAAGTATAAAAATAAATTTTTTTGAAGTTCAGAAACATTTCAAAATCTGAAACTTTTTAAACTAAAACAAATAGACATTTTTGAACAAGTTGCTCTTTTTGAAAGAAAGTATGTAAGATTACTTAAACGTTGAAAAAAAATAACATCATACTTAAACCTTGAAAAATAAGCATCTTTCCAATTTTCCCCCAATTTTTTAACTTTATAAGAGAAAAATGAATCTGGTATGACTTGAGTCTTGCTGGCAAAAATTGGTACTTTATATTACCATCACACTGGATGTCTACTCTAGAGCTTTTGAAAGCCTTTGGATTTTGAACAATCTATTTTCTTGTTTTCCTCAAATGTTTCTCTCATCATAAAAGTCAGTGTGGTAGAGTTTTCTTTCTTTAATTCAAAAGAGCTCTTTTTTCTTTGATAATTTCCAGAGCTCTTACAAAAATCTTCCTTGCAAAAAATTGCGATCACACTGAAGTGTTACAAACCCAAGTCAGAAATCATTTGAAAGTCTGACACAGCAGGGTTAGAAGTCCTCCTATCACAGTGGGTCATTTTAGTTCTCCGACTTACTTGCATAGCTGCAAGGACATGATGGGAATCTAAGTAAAGGGCAGTGGAAGGCAGCTCACAGAAAATAGTGCAGCATTCTCTTGGGCAAATCATCACATTCTAGAAATTATAAGCCAGCCTCAAAGAAGTCGCAGCAGGTTTACTCAAAACAAACGTCCAGTGAGTGCCTAACCATGGTCTGTGCACATAATGAGCTTTCAGAAAATAGTAATGATTATATCATAACTGGGTTATCTGTGTTTCAACTATAATATTTTGCTCATCCTAGATCCAGTACAGAGACAATGATTATAATCATGTCACTGAAGGATTGTGTCATCAAGATTACAGATATGTTCTTACTTCTTATCTTCAGGAATATTTTTTGTTTGTTTACTTTCAGAAAGGAAGTGTAGATTAACAGAAAATACTTTATTAAAGGCATGTTTGCCTTCATCAAAACAAAATGTAAAAAATCTCAGAGGTGAATTTACTCTGAGAACTAAAGAATAGCAAATGGGTAGGATGGGGGAAATTAACTACTGGACAGTTTTCCAGCTTTATAACCAGTTTAAAGCCTCTGTTTTCAGACTCCAGGCTTTATTTGACAGTAATTGTAAGCACTTTTTATTAGTCCGTGGAAAACACTTGTCTGAAGGCTCCCACATGCTACTAAAAACCTGGGAACAGAGAAAACAACAAACAGTAAAACATAATTTTAAAAGCTCAGGTTCAGTAGGTGATGAGACCAACAGATTACAAATGCAGCTTCAAAGAAGAAAGACCTAAACTAATTCAGCTTGTAGAAGACAGAAATCCAGAGCATAACTGTGGAAACCTAACTTGAGATGGTGGCAGTCTGTCCCTAGGATGCTGTTGCATTGCACATGTGGACACACAGGAAGAGAGCCAGGGCCGGGGGTCAGAAGACTGTCATCCTTACTCAGGTACCCGGGCTAAGGTAGGCTCCATCTCCATGCTTCTGTCGTTGCCAGGGTAAGAACAAAGGACCTGGACAACTGCATACTAGCTCATAAAGCTCCTGCGTGAAAGTGGCAAAAATTCCTTCTACTCACATTTCATTGACCAAAGCAAGTCACATGGTTACATATAACTTCAAAGCAATAGGAGTATGCAGCAGAGAACTGGAAGTACAGCACTGCCTACTACAATATACTTTATGTAAATGTTTCCTGCTGCTAAATAAACTGAAGGCTAAGATTTACCTTAAATATTTTGGCTGATTCCCTTAAATTTTGGAATCTCCTGCTTTTGTGGTTGTTTGGCTAGAAATTGATTGAGATTATGTCTTGAGTTCATTTGTAATTTAAAAATACAACTTTAGGGCTTCCCTGGTGGCACAGTGGTTGAGAG
>NW_006793856.1:973605-990293 GCF_000442215.2 Lipotes vexillifer | reverse complement strand
CCGGAGCCTGTGCTCCGCAACGGGAGAGGCCACAACAGTGAGAGGCCGGCATACCGCAAAAAAAAATTAAAATTAAAGAAAAAAATAAAAGTACAACTTTAGTTTGAATATATATATACATATACTTTTCATTATCTTTTACTATTGATTTCTAATTTAATGACATTGTGATTAGAGATCATGGTCTATATAAATCTGATTCATTGACTTTTTAAATTGAAATATAATTGACATATAAGATTATATTAGTTTCAGGTGTTCAACAAAATGATTCAACGTTTGTATGTATTGTGAAATGATCACCACAATAAATCTAGCTAACATCCATCACCACACATATTTACAAATTTTTTTCTTGTGATGAGAACTTTTTTTTGTTTGTTTTGTTTTTTGTTTTTGCAGTACGCGGGCCTCTCACCGCTGTGGCCTCTCCCATTGCGGAGCACAGGCTCCGGACGCACAGGCCCAGCGGCCATGGCCCACGGGCCCAGCCGCTCCGCGGCACGTAGGATCCTCCCGGACCGGGGCACGAACCCGCGTCTCCTGCATCGGCAGGCGGACTCCCAACCACTGCGCCACCAGGGAAGCCCTGTGATGAGAACTTTTAATATCTACTCTCTTAGCAACTTTCAAATCTATGTCATGATATTTTAAACTATAGTCATCGTGCTGAATGTTATGTCCCCATGACTTATTTATTTTATAAATGGAAGTTTGTGCCTTTTGACCACCTGCACCCATTTTGTGCACCCTCCCCACACCCTCCCCCCTCTTGTAGAAACCACCAATCTGCTCTCTGTACCTGTGAATTCATTTTTAAAATTTTTTTGTGTTTTGTTTTTAGATTCTACATATAAGTGAGATCATACAGTATTTGTCTTTTTCTGTCCGAGTTATTGATTCACTGAAATTTTATGAGACTTCTTCTGTATCCTAGGACACTGCCAACATTTGGAAATATTCCATGTGTACTTGAATAATATGTGTAATTCTATTTGTTAGGTGCAAGATACACAGTACATAATTTATCTAAACTTCTAATATTTATAAAAATATAAAATTTATGTATATTTATTCGAAATCAAGTTGCTTACGTTATTCAAATCTTCTATAGTCTTACTAGCTTATCTATCAGTTACAATTTGAAAAGTGTTTAAATCTCCTACCTTGATATTGTATACATAAACATATATTTGTTGTGTTGTGTATTTTATGCACACATGTTCAGTTCATGATTTATATCTTCTCTGTGGATAATTCAATTTATTATTGTGTAACGTTTCCTTCATCCTTTGTAATGCTTTTTTGCCCTAAGATATATTTCACTTAACATTAATAATATTAATAATGCTATACCAGCTTTCTTTCAAGTAGTATTTTCATTTTTCACTGCACGGCCTGTGGGATCTTAGTTCCCCAACCAGGGATGGAACCCGTGCCCCCTGAGGAAGCGTGGAGTCTTAACCACTGGACTGCCAGGGAAGCCCCTTAGGTAGTATTTTGTGTGTGTGTGTGTGTGTGTGTGTGTGTGTGTGTGTGGTACGCGGGCGTCTCACTGCTGTGGCCTCTCCCGTTGCGAAGCACAGGCTCTGGACGCGCAGGCCCAGTGGCCATGGTTCACGGGCCCAGCCACTCCGTGGCATGTGGGATCTTCCCGGACCGGGGCACGAACCCGTGTCCCCTACATCGGCAGGCAGACTCTCAACCACTGCGCCGCCAGGGAAGCCCATGTTTCCTTCTTCTTAAATATGGAATTTTGCTTGTTTTGTTTTATTTTTCAATAAGAGTTCATGGGAAAATGTCTTCCTTCATCCTTGAATGAGCTTTAACTTGATATAAAATTCTGGATAGATAGATTTTCTCTAAGAGCTTTGAAGATAAAATTTTATTTCCTCTGGTTCCTACTGGTAATAAGTCTAATTGTAGGCCATCTGGTCTTTTCTCTATGAGTAGATTTTAAGAATATCTTTGTGTTTTGCTCTTTTATTTTAATGTGTCTAGCTGTGCATTTACCTTCAATTATCTGGAGTATATTTTCAATCTGATAGCTTACGTCATCAACTCTAAAAATTCTCAGGTTTTATCTTTCTGCTTGTTGCTTCTGCCTTTTCTCCTCTTCTCTTCTGGGATTCCGTGTGTGTGTGTGTGTGTGTGTGTGTGTGTGTGTGTGTGTGTGTGTGTGTGTTCATTCATTCATTCACTCGTTCATTGATTTTTAATTATCTCCTTATCAATCTATCTCCATATCTCTTAACTGTTCTTTCAGAAATTTTTTTCTCCTTGCCTTTCTGCTATATTCTGGGTGAATGCCTTAGTATTACCTCCCATTTCATTCATATTACTTTGATCATTCCAGTTTAGAGTTTATCCAGTTTACTACGTTTTAAAAAGCATCTTTTTGCATAATTTCTCACTTCTTTGGAATGATGCTATTCCTTTTTTGCATCTCTTTGATAACTCTAGATATAAAGTTTTTTTTAAGGTGGCACATTTATTTTTGTCTTGTCTAGAATGATTTCATTTCCCAATATTTGATTTTACTTGGTGTCTTTATTTTGTTAATTTTCTTTTTTGGTTTTGAGGTCCACCTGGAGTTGGTGCTACTTTTCTTTTTCTCTCTCTTCCTCCTTTCTATTAAGAGGTTCTGTGATTGCCTCAGCTCAGCCCCTAGGACCTGTGGTTCAAAACCGGGTCTTCTCTTGATGCTTAGGGTTCTTATTCAACCATGATATTGGGAAGAGTTTAAAGTCAGATGATATGCTGGCTAGACTTGGTCACCAAGGTTGAGTCTGTCCTGGTGTCTGCCTTGGCACTCAGACTCTTACAAACTATAGCTCTGGGCAGCAAACAGCAGCACTTTTTTTTTTTATTCTTCCCAGGATGTAAAGAGGGAGGAAAGGGTCTTGACACTGCACCCTACTTCTCTGTGGTCCTGGGGAGTTGTATCCCCGCTGTCCGCATGCTTGCTGGTGAGAATGGCAGTCCTGTGACTTCAGACTCGCATTTCTCTTCAGTTCCTGGTTTATACATTTTTTTTTTTTTTAGATTTATTTATTTATTTGGTTGCACCGGGTCTTAGTTGCGGCAGGCAGGCTCTTTAGTTGCAGCACACATGTGGGATCTAGTTCCCCGACCAGGGATCGAACTGGGCCCCCTGCATGGGGAGCACTGAGTCTTAACCACTACACCACCAGGGAAGTCCCAAGACTTATTCTTTTATTTTAATTTATTTATTTTATTTATTTATTTTTGGCTGTCCTGGGTCTGTTGCTGCACGCGGGCTTTCTCTAGTTGTGGTGAGCGGGGGCTACTCTTCATTGCTGTGGCTTCTCTCGTTGCGGAGCACAGGCTCTAGGCGCACAGGCTTCAGTAGTTGCGGCATGCAGGCCCAGTAGTTGTGGCGCACAGGCTCTGGAGCGCAGGCTCAGTAGGTGTGGCGCAAGGGCTAAGTTGCTCCGCAGCATGTGGGATCTTCCCGCACCAGGGCTCAAACCCGTGTCCCCTGCATTGGCAGGCGGATTCTTAACCAGTGTGCCCAGGGAAGCCCTATACATTTTTTAAAATATTTTTTCTCCCACTGTTGTTTGCTTGGATGTGGAGTTTGTCGGTGGCTCAAAGTGTGAACTTTGAATGTCATTTTGATAAGAGGGCTACACTCTTTTATCATCTGCTTTAAAAAAAATCCCCCAACTCAACAGTGCATCCTAGCCCCACTCTGGCTGCACGGGGTAGACATGTGGCCACGGACTTCCTCTCTCTGCGCGTTCCCGCTCCCATCAGCCGCGGGCGCGGCGCATGGCACCCCATTCAACCAGCGCAGCCCATCCCTGAGCAAAACATGAGCAGAAGCTGCAGTGATTTTAAACTTCTCTCTTATGTAAGGACTGAAAGATAAATTACATAAACCATTTTCTCGTAAAAATAAAGATGAAAAATGTTCATATTCAGTCAGGTATAGTGATAGGATTTCTTGTATCAACTGGGCAGTGAATGCAGCTCACCTCTCTGCTACTGCCTCCTAGAAGTCTTTAGTCTCCTAACTCTATTTTCCACATCCTGGTCATCAGCCAGGGAAAGCTGATAAAATGAGGCATTGCCTTACTGAAAAAACAAAAACAAAAACAAAACAAACAAACAGAAAAACCCACCACCAACAACAAAAACAAACCACTGTTTACTATGGGTTGTAATAGATTTTGAAAACTAGGATAAATGATACTTTTAAAATAAACATCTCAGAATCATACTTGTGATGTTTTTCACCCCCTTTTTAGGAAAGAGTGGAATGGAGATGATGAGGGAGGTTTCATTTAGATTTGTTTTAAATTTTAAAAAGCTGTTCTTTTAAATTTACCATCTGTTACTTCAGTGCTTGCAAGTGGCTATGGTAAGCGTTCGGGGCTACCAGACTGAACCATGGTATAATCCGGTATGGCTTGACCCCTACTGGGCCTTTCTTGTGGAGGGAGACCAACTTATTGTGAGTCTTGTCACATTACAAGAGAGTTTCTTTGCAAATATGTTAGCCTTCTGGTTAATGCACAGCAAAGATAAGAATTAGTTATAGACTTTCTTGTGAGTCATTTGAACTTCGGTGCTAATTCTGTGAAGAAAATTCTGTCATTCTCCTGAGAGAAACTTCTATACATACCCCAGTACACCAACATTTTTACACAGATCTTAAATAACACCAAGTAAATATGCTTAAGGCGTGCAATTAGTCTTTGCTAAGAAAGAATGATTCATACTGTCAGTTTTCAGTTGTCATCCCTTTCCTAGAGATAATTTTATTTGAGTTGAAGAAATTACTAGAAATATATTGTTGATAGTGGTGTTGATATAGCTATCTGGAGACTGTGATGTGTGTGCTATGATATGGTATATGGGAGAAAGGAGATATTCACTAAGATGAATGAGTTTAACCTTATAACCCTGAATCCAATTAGAAATCAGTGAAGACTTATTTATATTCTTTAGTGAAAAGAAATATTTTTCTTTAGCACTATGCACTGAAATTGCCTAGAGATATTGACCGACCCAATAGCAATGAGTTACCCGAGTTCCTAGAATTTGGTCTTTAAATACCATTTTCCAGAAAAAGAGATCTGGGTCCTTGAAAAAGGAGGCTGATCATAGGTCTAAGGTAGAAAATGTACTAGATAAGTTTGAAACTTCTTATCCAAGGCTAGTAGGATTGTGTGAAAAAGACTCAGGAACCAACTTGAATAAGCTCCCACTGTCTGAAGGTTAGATGACCTAAGTGTCAATAAGGACAATAATTGCCATGGATTGAAACACATCAAATATGTTTAAATCCACGAGTTCAAAATGATATTTAAATACATAGATCATCTTTGGAGAATACTAGGGCTTTGAGTTATTATTTTGGAAACTGGTAAATAAAGGATAAAATCTTTATCCTGCCTTTTCTCTAAATATTCAGAGTAACCAAATTATGGATGAGAGAAAGTGTTTTTTATACATGTATTCAGGTTAATAAATGAAAAAGGGAAAGTAGGATGAAAACATCATGTTTTGAAATCCCCAATAAATTGTTAATACCACCAAATGAAAGACAGTATGTGCTTCTGATGAAAGTACCCAATATCACTTATTAAGTAGTCTTCATATATACACACATACACATACACATACCATCACCACCACCAAACCTGAATTTAACCACATGTGAAGACAGAGAAATACGAGGGCCCAAAACATGTCTAAAACAAGACAAAACAAAAATATGAACTGTAGGAAACTTTATGAGACAAGTGACTCAGCTTCTCTTTCTCCCCATTCTCTTTCTTCCTCCTCCTCCTTCAACAACAATAAAACTGCAAGAGGAAAAAAGAGATGGAGAAAAAATTCTATAGATTAAGAGTCAAGAGCATATTAATCCAATGCAAGGAACAGAGTTTTGTAATCATGATTCAAACAAACTTAGAGAACATTTATAGTATAATTTGGGAAATGGGAGCACTGCCTGGATATTTGAGTAGATTCAAGAATTGCAGCTGATTAGGGAGATACATCGATAATATTGCATCATGTTTTAAAAATGTAAACATAGTAAATTGCTGTATTGAACCAGTCTCCTGAGGCTGTAGGTAAGCAGGAGTCGGGTAGGGATGGAGGGGTGGAGGGGTCATGGAGGTGGGAAAGGAAAGTCTGTTGCCTCCTTTTGCCAAAAGAATAAACTGTAACTTGTATTTCAAATTTGGTTTTAATTCACCCCGAAGCATGTGTGTGAGCAGTTTAACAAATGAATCGATGATACTCTTAAGGTACATAGATAGTGGGAAAAGTTTCTAGCTCGTTTTTCTCTACTATGTATAAAGAATGTGTATTGAAACTTCATAACAGATTCAAACATCTCCATATATATTACAATTGACAGAATAGAAGTCTCACTACCTAATGAAAGAGTTTAAAAATATATATGCCTGCATTTTAGTATTTTGTGTTTGTTAAAATTTGGTAGAATCCTAAGATTCTTTCCCTTTTCCTCCCTAAATTAATTATCCAATATTGAGCTAGAAGACAACCATAAGAGTAAAAAATAATAAAGAAAGAAAAAGGAAATTTTGAAGCTGAATATTTTGATACTTACATAAACAATTTTTTCCCCTATGGTACGTATTTCCTTTACCATAACAAAGTATCATGGAATGATGCACTTCAGCAGTAATTCCTATAGTATTTCTTGAATGAATTTGCCTCCACTTAAAATTGTTGAAAGTTTTCCTAGGTTGTGAGATCTCTGAGAAGGTAACATATTTGATCCAGAAACACATATATGTGAAATGCCTGAAACACAGTTAATGCCTGGTGGCTGGAAGTTATAATTATTATGTCAGAAAAAAATAATATTAGCATACGCGTTGATTTTCCCCATTTCCCTGCCTGTCAAGGAAAATCTGCATTGGTGAGCTCAGTTTTCTACCTCTTCCCACATCCTAAAAAAGGATGGATAATTTTGTGCTGAATTTAAGCCTAAATTAATCTACTAAACAATGTGATAAGAAAGAGGAGAGAGAAAAGGAGGAGGGAAATATTAGGTAGGCTAGGAGTTTAAGAGGGGTTTTTTTGGGGGGGGAGTAGGGTTGGGGATGAGGGAAGAGGAATTTAATAAAAGCGAATGTGGACTATGTATTTGGATCCTCTTGAATGTCCTTTAAGAGTCACTAGTAAATGATGGAATTCTTCTTAACTACATTTCAAGAGTTGAACTACACTTCTTGAATAAATGTAGCACTGTTATGGGACTGAACCCTGAGTATCTCTGGATTTACAAGGTTTACAATATTATTTACTTGAAAGATGAGTAGTAAAGGATTAACAGTGCCCAAAGAGAAGTTTGTCCTTTGCCTTCAACTCCTGGGAGATCCCTGGAATGTCCTGCCTGCTAAGTGTGTTTGTTTGCCTGGAGGCCTTGGGCCACTCCAGATATTCTATTTGAACTCTGTGATTTATGGTGAAGGCTTTGGGCCACACAGTATCATCTCTACCTGGGGAGAGGTGGGGTTGGGGGCTATAAACTAAGGTCAACTATGTGAGCAGTCAACCAAGTCTACCTGACTGAACCCCCATAAAAACTCTCGACACCAAGGATGAGATGAGCTTCTCTGGTTGTCACAACTCAGTGTGTCTTGTCACACCTAATTGCTGGGAGAAACAAGCATGGTCCACACAAATTCATTGGGAGAGGACAGTTGAAGACTGGTGCTTGGCATTTCCTGGACACTGTCCTACGTGCTTCCTCCCTTGGCTGGTATTAGTCTATATCCTTTCACAATAATAAACCATAACCATGAGTAGGACAGCTCTGGGAGTCCTTCTAGTGAATTATCAAGCTGGACGGTCGTCTTAGAGACCTCTTGAACTTATGATTGGCATCAGGAGTCTTGGGGACTCACAAACTTTGCAGAAGTGCATGGCGAAATAATATTTCTACACACAAATGCAAAGTGAAAGAAGTTATGGAAAATCCTAAAAGTGAAAAAGGGAACTACATTTAGAAGGGAACAAGTCTAAAACTGTAGACCAATAAGCTATACTTCCAGAAGAAATATTAAAATACATATTCAAAACAGCAAACTATGGAAAATAAAGCTTTTAAAGGAGTAAACCCTAATCTAACTTTTTTTTACAATAGTGATAAATCTAGTAAATTGGGGACATATAATGGGTATAATACATATCAACTTTAGTAAAATTGTTATTTGGTCTCAAGGTTTGACCCTTTAAAGCATCTCATGTTAAATGGGATCCAAAAGGGCTGTTAAACTCATCTAATTCAAGAGACAAGTGACATGTGCACAGTACAAAAAAATAACTCATGGGCTTCCCTGGTGACGCAGTGGTTGAGAGTCCGCCTGCCGATGCAGGGGATGCGAGTTCGTGCCCTGGTCCGGGAGGATCCCACATGCCGCGAAGCGGCTGGGCCCATGAGCCATGGCCGCTGAGCCTGCGCGTCCGGAGCCTGTGATCTGCAACAGGAGAGGCCACAGCAGTGAGAGGCCCTCGTACTGCAAAAAAAATAATAATAATAAAATAAAATAAACACAAACAAACAAACAAACAACACTCATGAAAGAGGAAAGCTATACAAATGCAAGCTAGGACAGAATGTGTCTTGCAAATGTATGGCATAAATTGATCCAGAATCATAAAAACCGCAAGTTAAGTAGGAGTTAGTAGTGTGTCATTGTAATTCTAAAAGTTAATAAAATACTGAATTATCTAAATAAGAGAAAGGCATATGAAGCTTAGTCTGTCACTGTGTTCTATTCTGGTGAGATCATTCTTAGATTATTGCATTTATTTTTAAAACCCATGTTTAGTGAAAGAGACTTCAGCATTTTGGGTTCCAATCCTAGCTCTGCCACTGACAGACTGGCTCTATAATGGAAGTGTTCAGGAACTGAGGTCCCAGGTTCTCCTCAATTCCAGATCCTGTTAATTGAGAGTATTGGGTCAGAAACACACTTAAAGGGCCACATAGATCTAAAATCCTTAGTTCATCAAGAAGAGACGTTATTAAAAGGGATGGGTGTTGGGAGGTCTAAATCACAATGTCTTTGTATACAAGGACATATAGGAGACCCTGAGGTACCATCATCCACTGATAAGCTCTCACAGGGGACAAGTCAGGCGCCTGAGTTCACAGGGCTCTACAGATGCCAAGACTACAACCTGCTCCCACAATCCATTTCTCTATCTTCCTTTAGTAACAGAAACTTCGACATGGGTTAGCAGGTGTCCGGCTAGGAGATACATGTCACAACCTCCCTGCAGTTAAGTGTGGCCAGTTTGAATATGAGTGACAGGAGTGGAAGCAGATTCTTCATCACATCCTTTCTTTTACTCTTCCTTCAGGCAGGGGCACAGTTATGAGAGCCAACTTTGATCATGAGATGCTAGAGGATGGCAGTACAATACGCTTTAGATAATTTCATGGACAGAGCCTCCTTCTGTTGTGCTATGAGAAACAGAAAAAGAATCTGCCCTATTTGAGCCACTGTATTTTATAGATGCTTTGTTACAGCCACCTCGTTGTGTCCTAACTTATTTAGAAACTGGTACTGGAAATAGGATGCTATCAAATAAAAGCCTAAAACAAGTGTAAGGAATGAGGAAATGTTGCAGGCAGGAAATCTGATGACCCTTGTTATGCCATGGCCAAACATTTGACAAAGTTCTTGCTTTTTTAGCTCCAGAATCCATGATTCTAGGAGGAGAGATTGGGAAAACTCAGGATGTTAGTACGTGTTTGCTGCTCCTTACTGCATTGGACAAGATACGATGAGAGAGATGAAGCAAGGCGTTCATTAGCCAGTCTGCAAGCATAAATGCTTAGGCATTGCACTTCTGTCCTGACTGAGACCTGCAGTCTAAGTTGCCTGGGAGTCCAGTGATTGAGGGTTTAATCAAGCTAGAAAAGCCAACTGCAACTTTCTGATGAAGAGCAGGAGATAGTAATGTTTCTCAGAAGCTGTACCAGGCCTTCCGCTGAATGCTCTTCCTCAGACAATGGGAATCAACTCAACCGCAAAGATCATTTAGTTGAAGGAGAAAGGGACAGCCAAGCACAGAGGCCAGTAAATAAAAGAGGGGAAGTGGCAGATGAAAGAACTATGACCACCCGAGGCCTTTGCTAATGTTAATTTCATATGGAACTAACTAGAAGGTAATAGACTGAAGCATATTAAGTTTTTGAGCAAATTGTTCTGCTGAAAAACAAAACATAAACCAGGCTTACAGAAGTCTATGACAGTTTGCCATGCCCCTTCCCACCCTGAAGCAACCCTGGGTCCCCAGATCCATACCTCCAATGTCCACTTCAGATGTGACCATGGTGGACAGTGAACAAGAGGGTGCCTCCCAGAGAACAGACCGGATGAAACCAAGGATCCTAATTCCAGAGGGGACTTTCCATAACTGATGCCCAGCAAACGTTGTTCACTGCCATGGACCACTCACCGGTCCCATTCTTCCCTTTTCTGAATGAGAGTTTTACCTGTGATTACCTCGTTCCTACTCCACAACTGTGTATTGGCTGGTTGGGGGATAGATCATGCCCTTTCTGTTTATGGGTCCCTGCACTGGAGGGGGTCGTATCAGGACCTGACAGAGCACACTGAGAGTCAACCAGAATTCCTGGCCTCTGAGCTGGATGAGTGATCAAATGGGATTTCAGGATGTGCCCCTTTGAGGGGTGTGCTCTGTGTATGGGAACAAAGGTGCGCTTGGGTAATTGAGCAGGAAGCCAGGAGAGATTTGTAATGGATACTAATTTTATTCTGGCTTCTTCCTTTAGTAATAGAAACCCTTCAGATTTAATTGGCACTCATGGCTAGAGATTACAGTTCATCCTCCTGTGCAATCCACCTAGCCAGGAGTCCCAATTTATTTCAAAAGGGATGCAAGTAGGAGTGTTTTGTGAAAGTTTTGTGCCACATCTTTAAAAAGGAAGGTGGTTGTCTCCACTCTCCCTTCCATGGAGCTGGAAGGCGGAAACAATGCTGGTGAGCCTGCTTTGATCCTAGAGTAAAAGCAGCCCCCTAGGGCATGGCAGAGTAACAGGACAGAAGAAGTCAGCAACCCTGGATTAGAGCTGCTCTGCTCACCTTTTCTGGACCACAACCTAACCCAGGGCTGTCATGTTGAAGAGAAAGAAATTTCCATGTGTTTGGAACCCTTGTCTTTCTGGATCTCATTGTTTTGAAGCTTAGTCTGTATTCTAACCCCATATCTATCATTTGATGATGTTTACATGCCCAACATTAGTGAGCTATAGTAGGGTTTTAATAATAACTTAATTTATTAAAAAATAGTGTACTTTAGAGTTGTTTTAGACTTACTGTAAAATTGTGAAGATAATACAGAGTTCCCATACATCTCACACAGAGTTTCACCTATTATTAACATCCTACATTAGCATGGTAGCTTTGTCACAATTCATGAATCAATTATAAACTAAAGCCTTAGATATGAGGGTGATCTGGCTGTGACATGTCACCCTATTGATCACCAGGATTGACGTGGCTGATCTTGCTGGCTAGGAAGGTGACCTCCCTCCCTCATTGCTCCATATGTGTCCCTCCCAAAACTGCCCACTTGGTCGGCCTTCCCCGATAGAGGAGGACTGTTCTTGGGTCAAGGGTCTACTAATTGCTGTGCTCCCCTGCTAGAACCTGCACACAAGATCTCAAGGTCCATTTGTAGGAGAATGTACGGTAGCCAAACTTCCAGAACTCCAGTCACATCCTAATGAGTCTGCATGTGGCAGTCTGCCTTTCTTTAAAAAAAAACAAAAAGGAAAGAAAGAAAGAAAAAGCAACACTAGAGCCTATATTTTATTCAGAATTCTTTAGTTTTGACTTAAGGTCCTTTTTTTGTTCCAGGATCTCATCCAGGAACCATATTACATTTAGTTGTCATGTCTCAGGCTCTTTTTTTGCTGTGATGGTGTCTCGGACTTTTAAATTTTTGATGCCTTTGTTAGTTTTGAGGAGTATTGTCTCCTCAATGAAGATGTATGTTTTTCTCATGATTAGACTGGAGTTCTGGGTTTTGGGGAAGGTTACAGAGATATTGTGCTATTTTTATCACATCCTACCAAGTACATGCTAGTAATACCACTAATTATCATTGACGTTAATCTTGATTACCTTTCTGAGGTAGTGTTTGCCAGGTCCCTCCTCCATAAAGTTACTCTTTTTTTCCCCATCCCACACTGTGGTCTGGAAGATATGTACTCTGCAGCCTACACACAGGAAGTGAAGAGTTATGTTCTACCTCCTTGAGGATGGAGTAGCTATATAAATTATTTGGAATTCTGCATGGGAGATTTGTGTCTCCTCCATTATTTATTTTTTCAAACGTTTATTGATGCCAGCACAGACTCGCAAATCTTTATTTTATACTTTGAGTTATAATTCAATGCTAAATTATTTATTTAGTTGCTCAAATACCAGCTTTGGCCATTGGGAGCGCTTTCAATTGACATCTATGTCCCTTTGCCTTATCCACATCATTTGTGTGTACATATGTGTGTGCATGTATATGTCTGAGCACTTTCTTATTTCCTGGCACTATAAGATGCTCCGGGTTCATCTTCTCTACATCCTGCCCCAGCCCTAGAACCAGCCATTTCTCCAAGGAGTCTTGGTCACTTTTATTGGAGAATGGTATTAAAAAATCAAGATCTGGATTCATTGCTTCTAGGCTCTGTCAGCTGACAGAACAAGAAAATATATATGTGTGTACTAACACATGTAAATGCACATACCTTTAGATATTTCTATGTGTAACCATCTGTATCTATATTAAACTAAACACGAAATCATACTGATGTCTCTAACTCACTCATTACCACAGGGACCATTCCTGTCTCTTCCCCTCCTTATCTGTAACCTCCCACTCCAAGGGTGAGAAATGTGGCTCCCACCACATTTCAGTGTCTATTTCAATGTCTATTTACTGAATTATTCAATTCCAGTATATACGTATGTATAGTGGTTTCAGAATTGTTAACCTGTACTCCATGAAAAACAACTTGGTCAACTAGAGTACAGTGATCTGTACAGTTGCTGTGTCTTTGGTCTTACACACTCCATTCATTTCCAAAGTTACTGTTCACTCATTTTCAGAGCTACTAAGGTCAGCCCCTTTTCCCCTCACCCCCTTTACTGAGACTGTTTCATACATTTGCAATACCATTGGATCCTTTTGCAACACTCTACATTCCATCCTGGGATCCCTTGCCCCTGAACACCTAAATGAGATTTAAAATTTGCATATATTAAGGTTCATTCTTTGTACTGCTAAGTTCTGTGGGTTTTGACAAGTGCATAGTGTCATGTATTCACCATTGCAATATACAGTATAGTTCGAGTGCACTAAAAAAATTCCCATGTTGGGCTTCCCTGGTGGCGCAGTGGTTGAGAGTCCGCCTGCCGATGCAGGGAACACGGGTTCATGCCCCGGTCTGGGAAGATCCCACATGCCGCGGAGCGGCTAGGCCCGTGAGCCATGGCCGCTGAGCCTGCGCGTCCAGAGCCTGTGCTCCGCAACGGGAGGGGCCACAACGGTGAGAGGCCTGCGGACCGCAAAAAAAAAAAAAAAAAATTCCCCATGCTTCACCTATTCAGCTCTTCATCTCCCCAGGCCCACACCTCCTGAAGCCCCAGCAATCACTAATCTACTTACTGTCTCCATGATTTTGCCTTTTCCAGAATGTCACATAAGTGGAACACATAGTATGGAGCCTTTTTCAGACTGGCTTTTTACATTTAGCAATATGCATTTAAGAAGTATCCATGTTGGGCTTCCCTGGTGGCGCAGTGGTTGAGAGTCCGCCTGCCGATGCAGGGGACGCGGGTTCGTGTCCCGGTCCGGGAAGATCCCACGTGGGCCCGTGGGCCATGGCCGCTGCGCCTGCGCGTCCGGAGCCTGTGCTCCGCGACGGGAGAGGCCACAACAGTGAGAGGCCCGCGTACCGCAAAAAAAAAAAAAAAAAAAAAAAAAAAAAAGAAGTATCCATGTTTCTGCAGATTTGATAGTTCATTCATTTTCATTGCTGAATATTATTACTCCATTGTATGGGTGTACCACAGTTTTGTCAAGACATTTGTTTATTGAAGGGCATCTTGGTTTCTTCCAGTTTTTGATGATTATAAATAGAACTGCTATAAACATTTACATGCAGCTTTTTGTATGGACATAAGTTTTCAGATTAGTTGGGTAAAAACCTAGGAGCACAATTGCTGAATTATGTGAAAGAATATGTTAAGCATTGTAAGAAACTGCCAAACTGTCTTCCAAAGTGGCTGTACAATTTTGCATTCCCATCATCAATGAATGAGAGTTCCTGATGCTCTGCATCCTTGCCAGCAATTGGCATTCTCAGTTTTTAGTTTTTAGCCATTCTAATAGGCATAAAGTAGTACCTTATCCGTGTTTTAATTTGCATTTCCTTAATGAAAAATGATGTTGAGTATCTTTCATATGTTTATTTGCCATCTTCTTTGGTTAGGTGTCTGTTTAGATCTTTTGCCCATTTTTTAAAATAAGTGTTTTGTTTCCTCATTGTTTAGTTTTAAGAGTTCTTTGGTATGGCGGACAAATTCTTTATCAGATATCTACTTTGCAAATATTTTCTCCCAGTCTGTGGCTCATCTTTTCATTCTCTTAACAGTGCCTTTCACAGAGCAGAAGTTTATAATTTTAATAAAGCTGACTGAAATTTCTTTTATAGATTGTGCTTTTGATGTTATATCCAAAAACTCTTCACCAAGTTTAAGGTCATGTTGTTTTTCTCCTACTTTTTCTTCTGGAAGTTTTATGGTTTTGCATTTTACGTTTAAGTCTATAACCCATTTTGAGTTAATTTTTGTAAAAGATGTAAAGTCGGTCTAGGTACTTTTTTTTTCTTTTTTGCATATGGGTGTCCAATTATCTCAGCACCATTTGTTGAAAAGACTATTCTTTCTCCATTGAATTGTCTTCGTGCTTTTGTCAAAAATCAGTAGACTGTATTTGTCTCAAAATAATTTTAATCTGTTCATGAAACCAACAGTAGTCAATAATATTTTAATGACGCAAATTTAAAAGGCATAAATGAATTTTATGAAATGCCACCATTCATTTGATAATATATATTTTTAATAATCCATTTATGAAACAACCATGGCCTGTATCTTGCCTGCTTCTTCGACCTCATCTCTTTGTGTTCACTAATTCCAGCCTCCTGGTAATCTTTCTGTCATTTCTTTAAATCACATCAAAGCTTCACTTGCCTTAGGGACTAAACACTTTCTCGTGGGAGACTTCCAATCCAGTTTGCCTTTATGGGCCTGAAGGGTCCTTGAAGTTCATGATCTTTCCTTTTCTCTTGGGAAAGGAGATAAAATTAACAAATTGTGCCTGTCAAGAAAGTTATATCAATATCTAAATGTTCCTTTCCACCAGTTACATTATTCATATTGCAACAAAGGACGAGAACATGGAACATTCATAAAATTCCTGTGGGAAGTCTCTTCTAGATCTGAAATTGTGCTGCCTAATTGTTTACTGTTTCTATTTGGAAAACAGAAAGGAATTTGATCCTGAGTGCTGCCTCAAATGAGGTGAGGAAACGTCAGGCCTGGACCATCATTTCTGCTTCAGGTGAACGCTGGTTCAGAACCATCTTTGACAAAGTCACTCCTTTATCCAAGTGAGCAACTGCAGCCTGAGACCAGGACAAAGTAGCCATTTGCTGTAACCCACCCGCTGGCAGAGAGCTGAAAGCCCTCTAAGTAATATCTGAATATTGTTTTGCATGAGGAATAGAGGAAGCTTAAAAATGCTTTGACTATTCTCTGTCTCTTGGCATCTGTGAACTTCTATCTCGTGTTTAAGAGAAGCACGGACACATTTAGCCCAGAAAGTGGTCTGATTTGGGCTGATCCTAAAACATCTCCTCCTGGAGTGCTTTTCCCCAGCCTGGTTCCTTCTCATCGTTCAGCTCTTATTTGAAATATCATCTGACAACATTATTTTTAAATACTACCCCTTGACCTAGTCGCTGCATTTTATTTCCTTCCTGGTCTTATTTACTTTCAGAAATTACCGTGTTTATTTATTTTTTGTCTTTCAAACTGTGCCTCTGCCCTTCCTTTAGAATTTAAGTTCCATGAGGGCAGGAGTCTTGGTTATTTTTGTTATCACTCAGATCTGGAACACAGTTTCTAAATGAAGATTTTTAAATTATTGGATAACAGAACAAATGAATGAGTGAATCAATGAGTGACAGTAGATTATAAACAATGCATTTTTTCCTACAGAGTCTAGAATGATTGGGCGTTTCAATGTATTAATGAGAAGAATGTTTCAAAGAGGCAATGAAGTTAAAAAATCTTTCCCAGATGGCATTTACAAGGCAATGATAACAATCAGTTTCCTCTCTTCTAGTGAAAAAACGGAAACCATTACCTAACTCAGGAGACATCTGAACATTTCAGTACTATCTCAGAAGCCATACGTCTCAAATGGCAGGACAAAGATCCAGTAAACACGATCCAGAATTCACTTTGTGTTGTGACAAAGTTAACATGCAATTCTGCAGCACATTCAAAACATTCACCAACTCTTAGGCATCTACAAAAGAGATAATCTAAGAATGGGGTAAGCAGCAGGAA
>NW_006793856.1:965041-973595 GCF_000442215.2 Lipotes vexillifer | reverse complement strand
CAGGAATAGATTCATAGATTCTTGCAGTGTTTGCACTGGTGGGTACAATAGCAAGCCAATGTTCTCAATCTCACATTTTAAGTAGCAGGAAATTGACCCATGAGGTAAATGGCCTATCCAAGTTAATACAGATATTTATGGGTTCCTCTGGCAACTGTTGAGTGCTGTGGAATAGGTGGAATGCTAAAAACAAGTTATTTACATTGTACCAAATAGCCAGTATATTCAGTAGTAACAACTACAACAACAAAAAAATCAACATCATCATGGTAAGTTTGCCTCTACGTAGACCAAACGGTCACTTGTTTTGGTAGAGCTCTGAATCAAGCTGAATAGGAAAATGTTCCAAACACTCATGATTTTCTATCATAGTAAACAAGTCAGAGAGTGCCCCAGCAGTGAGAACTGGACTGTCTCATCACTCTTATCTAATTATAGGAGTGACTGCAATCAAACAATTAAGGATGCATAGATTACTTCTTGAATAAATTTTTATTTCTTGGCCTTAGTAAAAGAAACAAGGTTTTTAACAAATTCTATTTCCAAGATTACTAGATATACTTTTGTTTTGCTTTTTGGAAGGATACTCTCATAGTGGAGCAATTAATTATTTTTTAGAGACATCTCTTCATTTGTTATAGAATTCAGGGCCTGGTATTCTGAGATTTAGGCAGTTGTGTTCAGGAAAAGTATGCCAATCATAGCATAATTAGTTAGCTGCAAAAAAAAAAAAAAAAAAAGAGATCTTACAAACTGTTTTAGGAATCTGTCATTCCTATGGTGCAAGTAATCCCAGACATGATGAGGCGGACTTGGTAAATCAGAAGCCCTTCTCTCTCCACTCTGTGTTTATTCCATTTTTACAACAGCTTTTGGTTTAATTTAATACATTATTGTAGAAGAAAGGGTCCATTAAACAGCTACAGAAAAGTGAGAATTACGTTCCTTTTAGTTTTTTTTTTAATTAAGCATTCAACAGTAGAATCCTTTAAAAATGATATTCAAATGATTTTTAATTACTACAAAGGCATTGAGATGTTAATACACTTTATATAAAAGAGAGGGATACTATTTCATTCGTCCTTTCCTGCCACAAATTCCAACTCTAAGAAAATTATTTCTTTTGATCCACTCTGATAGCATGTAATAAGAGAACAATAAAACATATGGCTCAATTACCACCGCTTCTCATCAAGCATGAATTAATGAATATCAAATTATTATTAATTGTTTTTTCTGGCTCCCTCTCCATAGGACAATGATTACACATTTCTGTATTTTAATAAGCATTAGTGTTTAACACTTTATGGACGAGTGTCTAAGAGGAACAGATGCTTGAAATCATTATACAGAAGAATAACTCTTTACATTTATCAACATTTAGAAAATACATGATTATCTTTTAATCTCCCTAGTTTGTCAGTTTTTTACAACTGCCTTAAACTCCCTTAGAATTCCACCCTCTCTCAACGTTCCCTATGCTTTCCTTTGAGAAGCAATTGCTATGTGCATATAAAGTAGTTTATAAGTACAATGTCTTAATTTTAATAATAATAATAGTTCCTCACAAGATTATGGAATTTTCAATTCCTTAAGAAAAAGCTCTTTAAAAATCAAAGTTATAGATTGAGCAGTTAAAAAATTAATTTAGGCAGCATGGCACAGAATATAATAAATTATGATCATATAATTGACATATCAATGTCAGTGAGTAATAGTTATAGACACTGTACAAGAAGATTCTGTATAACTGACAGTTCATTTATTTTTATAAGCCATCTGTAAATATAAAGTGCTATGTAATAGGAATAGATATAGCATGCGAAAGAACATGTCTTTGTAGTCCATAACTTTCATTATTTCTCATAGATCATTTATGAATCCAGATTTTGAAATGCATGCAAAGAAAACCTGACAAATTACATAAACACTATGTCATATGATTTTACCCATTACCCATAAATGCAGGTCTTTCTGTTTTTAAAACACATTCTATAAAACTTGTATCGGGGATAAACTGAAGGATGATACCAAGTTTAAATTGTTTAGATATCCTATCTAGTTCAATATGCCTAACAAACACAGATTCAGGTATGTTTCTAAAGAGCAAACAAAAACTTGCTTTAGAATCTGATAATTTTGGAGCAGAAAGCAACCTTAGAAATCATTTTGTCCATTGCCCCTCATGTTACAGATAATAGCACAGAAATCTGAAAAGTTTAAGTGATTTTCTGAGGTCCATACAACTTTATACGTTAACATCTTTCTGCCGAACTTTATCTTTCTGCCAAAATTTCTATCAACGTTACTTTTGTACATAAAGGAAACATAGCTTGCTCCCATGACAGTTTTACCAAGACTTCAATAATGTCTGCAAATCCAAATTCTTAGGGAAACAAAGGTGAGAAAATGGTAAATTTGTCTATAATGGAAACCGTGACACACAGCCTAATACTGAGCAGAGATGTACCTGGTCAAGGCTGACAATGCCCACTGCCATCAGAAGCATGCTTCCTTTGACGCTGGGTACTAGAACCACTTGAATTTTTGATCTCTAAATCTAACCAGTTACCAGATGGTTCCCTTTATGTATGTGACCTTAGTGGAGGCAATTAGATTATTTATGCAATAGCAGAGTTGTTAATTCTATACCAGAGTCAATCTTTGGTGTAAAAGCTTTTCTAGATTATATGTTCTTACAATAAAAATTTTAATTCCTTAGTGAATGCTTTCATCTTGATTTTCATGTGCCAGAATTACTGAATCCACTTTGCTGAAAAATTTAAAGAAAATAAGTTAGATATACAAATTCAGTACAAAAATAAGCCTATAACTAAAGTTTTAAAAATAAATAATTACTCATCAAGGGGGTAGTGGTGGGTTAAGCATTTTACTTTCACCTCCTACTGCATTCATCCCTGTGGCATGGCTTTTTGTCATACTGTAAATACAAAGTACCAATGCCCTGTACTCATATTTATGACATGCCTGAGAGTCATGTCTTGACAACTTAAATATACTATAAAAATGCACACTGGAAAGAAAACACAAAGACTTCTGAGGGTTTTGGTAACCACATCTCCTAAACCGTATCATGGACTCCCGGGACTGAAAGTTTTAGAGCTGCACCATGCACATCAAGGCCCCTTGATGTAACAATGGATCCTGATAAGGCTGCTCGATTAGGAAAAAAAAAAAAAGACATATGAGAACTGGCTGGGGAAAGCAGAAAATAGAAGGCAAAGTATGAATATAATTAGCTTTGTTCTTGTCATTGATTCTGCAGCCTGATGGAACATGGCTTTTTGAATATTTTTCAGAGTATTTTCCAGATGTAGCCTCTCAGCACCTCATTAATACCACACATTTGTCATTAAATTCCATATTTTGGATCCTGTGTAAAAATCGCAAATGCTCCTTTTTCATTCACCACCAGCAGGCAACTTGCCTTTCACACAGTGCTGTTGACCAGCTCCCCAATATCATCATGGTTATTCTACCTACTTACTATTGAAGCAAAAATTAAATGTTGATACTAGCTTTACAATGAAGTTTCATAGGATTTTATATTGCTAGCTTACTGTGCACTGCACACATCTTTTAAATCAACTTTTACAGCTTTCATGCTAAGCTTATTGAAAATATGAGTTAAAAATGCAGACCCTTAATGTTTCTTCTCACAACATTTATGCTAATTAGGTGTCCAAATTATAGTAAAGTTGGTCTTAAAGGTAAAAAAAAATACTCAAATGTTATATGCAATATAGAATTGTACACCATTAACTCTAAATTTTCCGTTTAAAAATAACATTAATATAGAATTGTACACCATTAACTCTAAATTTTCTGTTTAAAAATAACATTAAAAGGCATTTAGTATAATAGCCAAATTACGTTTAAAAAAAGTATATTCCAGTGCAAATGTAAAGGTCATTCACAGAAATGCACTTCAACTCCACTGATCAGTAAAGCAAAGAAAATCTGTTTTTGTTTGGAAAAAATGGAAAATTTCCTAAAATAAATGACTTTTGCTTAGTTGTATCTATGTCTGGTCTGACATCAGAAGAAAATATAAATGTTGACTGATTTTTATACCATAAAGTGAAATGCCACCATGGTATCTGCAGCTGAATTTTTAATATAATTAAGAAGATACTTTTTAGTTTTGAGATCTTTCATCAATATTAAAAGTTCATTAATGTTAGTGATGGCTCCTTACAGAGCTTAACACTTACCTACAACTTGAGAGTAGCAAGATTCACAATGTATTGTCTGTTTATAAATCCAAATACTGTCACCGGCTTGTAGGTTTTCCAAAGGTTGTTTGCATATTTCACACTAAACAGAATGTATAAAGTTTACATTATATATGAAGTTTAGATTCTTGGCGTAACAGGATTAAAAAAAAAAACAAAAAACTTTTGGGAGCTTCCCTGGTGGCACAGTGGTTGAGAGTCTGCCTGCCGATACAGGGGACACAGGTTTGTGCCCCGGTCCAGGAGGATCCCACATGCCGCAGAGCTGCTGGGCCCGTGAGCCATGGCCGCTGAGCCTGCGCGTCCGGAGCCTGGGCTCCGCAACGGGAGAGGCCACAACAGTGAGAGGCCCACGTACCGCAAAAAAAACAACAACAAAAAACAACTTTTACTTTATTCAGTACCATCCTTCATAGCAACACTCAGATGAAGCCTCAAGAGAACCCAGAGGGAAAATAAGAGTATACTTACCTGTCTGTGATCCACACACCGAACTTTTCAAATAAATCCTCTCATAAATCTCTCTACTATGGAGGTGTGCATTTCAGGGCATATATACCACTGAAGTTTCTACGTAACTCACAACAGAGTAGATATACATTTTCAGAAATTGGTTATGCCAAAGACAAGATCACCACTGGATATCGCAAACAAAAAAAAAAAAGTGCATTTATTGTTTGCTTACTAAGGGAGAGCTATGCTGTCCAGGTATAGCGTCATTGAGCAAAACGAACTTCTGATCCTATGCAGGGTTTAGGGGGAAGTTTGTTTCAAGTTGTGTTGGTTAAAGAGGAAGGAAAGGGTTGACATCTGCCTTAGACCTGTGCTCACTGGAGCAAGTTCACTGCCAACTGGCTGACTTTCAAGTTCACTGACGCAAATTGTCATAGATCAGTTTGACATGTTTAAGCCAGTTCAGATGGTTCCCTATTATTATGGCTATAGAATAGTCTGTCTTTTCCTAGGAGTGTGGGGACATTTTTATTCTCAGTAGTATTTTATAATTAAATTGAAAATGGAAATAAATCATCCAAAATATAATAAATGGAAATTATTCCTATTTACCAAAAGCAGTAATCAGGAGAATTTTCTTCTTTTAAAAAACTTTCTGCATAATAATTTTAAATGAGGAGTTATAGACTAACTTTTGTTTCGTTGAGTAAACTTAATAATTAAAAGGAAGTTTTACTGTCATAATTAAATAATTATGAAATTTTCAGATTACATTTTATATAGAATTCTATATATGATGGCCTTTTGGATTTTATTTGCTCAAAATGAGGCATCATATTTCTTCTTGCTTTGTGTCACATTCTGAAGCTAATTTAAGGAGAAGCAATCAATTGTCAAAGTATTACAACTACTTGACTGAATTAGATAATGTGTATCAGTCATAGAATATCAGCACTAGAAGGGACCCATAGATTTAGGCTGTGGTTCTTAAACTGGCTGCCTGTTAGATCTATCTAAGGAGATTATAAAAATACCAATGCCCAGCAATCATCTCTAAGATCCTTGATTTAATTGGGGCTGGTCCCAAGCATTCTATTTTTCTCCTAATCTCCCCAGACAATTATAATATGCATCCAGGGTTGGATACCACTGGTCTAATCAGCTACTTCATTTTACAGATGAGGAAACTGAGGCTAAGCTAATTTAGATGATGTCCAAAGTCACATGGCCTCAATTAGTGTCAGTTAGAACTCCAGCTCAAGTCTTCAGGTTCCTAGTTAAGTGCTCACCCAGTTACACCAAAATCTATATTGTTGACCTATGGAATGTTTTTGTGAAAAGTAAAAGAAATAGCATATGAAAACACAAACTGTGACGCATTCTACTATGTACGCTTTATTATTATACTAAGCCACATTTAATTAGAATTAATCAGGCTCTCAATAGCAGACTGAGTTTCAACTATTGTTAAGCTCATTGGTCCTAATTTCATAACGCAAGGAGCTGCTAGCTTTCTTCTCAACAATTTCTTTGCCTTTTCAGATTTCATTATATATTTTATGTAATGCATGATTTATGAAAATGCTGCAAAAACTTTTCTAAAGAGAACAAGTGTTTATCTTTTTACAGATTTCAATCTGTAGTGTAAGAGTTATAAATGTGTCAATAATTAACTTTTAAGCCTAAAGCCAAGAGAGTAATTAAAAACCTTGGAGGTTTAGGCTGTAGAACTCTGAGAAATGTTTAAATAGTGCATTATTAATGTGCATGACAGTGTTTCTGAAAGCTTTAACTTCATCTCATATATTTCATTAAATAATTATTTTTATTCCAATCATTATGCAATTTTATATTGAGTTAAATGCAATAAACATAGCCTTACCTTGAAGCAAGTGGAATGGCAGCAAATTTGTAATTCATTTAAAATCATCTTAGCTTCTGTGCCCAAGGGTTTTCGACAGTAAGTGCACATATCCATTTCAATGACAGACCTATAGAGATGTAAGCAATTAAAAATAAATTTGTCATCATGCAAAAGACAGATGTATTCCCCATAAAGTCATATGGAAATGATATGTTAATTTTGTTGATACTGTAGTAAATTGTGTAAAAATCAAGGAAAGCTGAGGATTTACTTATCCTAGGATAGCAGGATAAGTGATTGATTCTTCTAGTTATTTCAAAATGATATCAAAGAATTAACATGAAGGAAAGTCTCAGATTATTAATTCATTAGCAATCAAAAGTGCATCTGGGCAGGACAAAGATGTTCACAGTTTTCTAACTGAACTAGGTTATAAGTATCCCTTGAAGATAGAAGAGGGTTTTGAATTATTAATGTACTTATATCATAGAAAATTTATGCCACAGGTTAATATAAAAATTTAACTCTCAAAACATTCAATAGGACAAAAATAGAAATCTATTCAAGAATGTGTTGGTAAATTCACAAATGATGGATAATCTAGATTCTAGGGTCTAGAGTCACTAAAACGCTTCTCTATGCCACTTCTCTTGGTGTCATTGTAAGACTCAGAATATTGGGGGCCCTTTCATGACAAAAATTCTCCAATATGATATAATCTCACCACAAATTTGATGGGGAAAATAGAGCTTTGCTATTTACTTTGGAACAATAATGTTCAATAATAAATAAATGATCAGCAAGTCCAAAAGACCTTGGGTCATGCCAGAGTCTTAAGAAAGGCCAATAACTACTTGATTCTTTTCCTTTTGAAAAGTCTTAGGACAGTCTTAAATAGCACCTTGCAGAGTTTACTAGTCTCAGGGTGTTAGCAAACAAGGCTGAAATTTCCAAAGTAGGATACATACTGGGGTGGTGAAATAAAAATAGCTAATACTTAATAGTGCTAATATGTTTAATATGTGCAGTGCATTTTCCACGCACTTTGCTAATATCAACTCGTTTATTCTTCATAACATCTCTGAGAAGCAGGTACTCTTATTTTTATCACTATTTTACAGAAGAGAAAGCTGAGGCACAGAAGGGTAAGTCATGCAGCCAGTGAGTGGCAGAGGTGGGATTTGAATGAAGGCAGAGCGGCCACAGAGCCCTATGCGACCTCTGGGCCTGCTTGTGAGACTGACTGGGCTCGCTGGGTTAGAAAGAATTAGTCATGCCCAGAAACCACAATTGATCCTGTCATCAAGTGCAGGACTAGAAGCAGAGAGGAGGGAAAGTTGAGGGGAGGAGGGGGTAAGCGAGGAAAGGGATTGGAGTAGATAAACCTTGTTTCATTTATACTCTCAGTCATTCTAGTAATCTCTTCTTCCCTTATGTATATAAATAAATATTTCCCTCTTTCAATGATCTCTCTAGGTACTTGTTTACATATTCCGGGCAAATAGTTTCCTATGCATTTTTCACATATATGCATACGTAGGTACCCACACACTTAAATTTCCCATGTTAGACTGTAAGCACTTCCAGAGTAAAAACTGCCACTCTCTAGCATTCTTCCATTCCAGAGACACTGAGACAGGAGCTGGGAATATAAAGAAGAGTGAGAGAGTCTCCTCCAATGAGAAGCCTTCTTTCCACTAGGGTAGCCAGGTGTGTGATTGGATGGTCACCACATATTTATGGATGTGTGAAAAGAGTTAGGAGAACACAGCCAGTGGAGCAGCTTATCCCTGGGGTGAAGCAGGAAAGACTTGTCAGCATAAGTGCCATCTGAGTTAAAGCTTGAGGGTGAAGGAGCTCTCAAGGGGAGCTCAGTGAGGTGGGGAGGGGCGTGATGGAGGGGTTCCAAGCAGAGTGAACAGGATGTACCAAGGTGCCACACAATGAGGGTGGCTGGAGTGATTGAGCATCAGTCAATATT
>NW_006793856.1:877831-964952 GCF_000442215.2 Lipotes vexillifer | reverse complement strand
AGGATCAGATTCTGAAGGCCCATAAATCATATACAGAGGAATTTGGTATTTACCCTGTAAAGGGGCACTGGCCACTTTATGGGATTGATGTGCTTAGGTAAGAACTGTGGGGATGCAGCTAATTTCACACAATGATCAACAGAAAAAGTTTGCTGGACTAACCAGTTTTAACGGAGAATTGACTTTTGCTCTGATGACTAAAAAAATTTCAAGGATCACTTGAGGAACAGGAGTGAAATTCTTCACTTTGAGAGTAATACTTTAATGTAGAATGCTTTTCTTCCTTAACAATAAAAACATGAGCCCAGGGAAAGCTCTGGTGTTGGTGTTATCCTTATTAAGATCATACTTAGTCAGGAATTCTCTGGTGTTCCAGTGGCTAGGACTCCATGCTCTTACTGCCAGGGACCTGGGTTTGATCCCTGGTCAGGGAACAAAGCTGTGCCTTGTGACCAAAAAAAAAAAAAAAGATCATACTTAGTCAAAGATCTTTTCAGAGCGTTATGACAAACCTAGCTCTGGTGTTTTGGTTATCTAAGCAGTACTTGTGGTGCTCCTGTAGTCACATCAAAGAGGTGTGACTTAAAGGCAAGACACTAAGAAGAGCCTTGGTAATAGAAGATCTTACAAAAGTGACAAAAAGACGATATAATTCTGATGCCTGGCCCACCTATGTTTCCCTTAGTAAATGGAACATAGATTTGTTTATTCAGGAATAATTTATTGAGTATCTGTTAGGTGCCAAGGACTGCATTACAAGCTGAGACTGTGCATAAAAATAAGATATGGGGGCTTCCCTGGTGGCGCAGTGGTTGAGAGTCTGCCTGCCGATGCAGGGGACACGGGTTCGTGCCCCGGTCCGGGTAGATCCCACATGCCCCGGAGCAGCTGGGCCCGTGAGCCATGGCCGCTGAGCCTGAGCGTCCGGAGCCTGTGCTCCGCAACGGGAGAGGCCACAGCAGTGAGAGGCCTGAGTACCGCAAAAAAAAAAAAAAAAAAAAAAAAAAAAAGATATATCGTGACCCTCAGTGAGCCATATTTCCACCCCCTGCAATAGAGAAATACCATCCATAGAATACCGGACATTTGCATTACAGCTGGTTTCCAGTGGTTGGACTGAAATGCTAATTATTTTTATTTCCTCCGCTGGAAGTCTGCAGGCCACAGTCCCAGGATTGTCACCTATTTACCCGACTGAGCATAAAATGGTAAAAGAGAGTAATCAAGAGCAAAAGCCTGAGGTCAGTTTACCGGCACTAAATTGATGCTCATCCTAACCTCCTTCCTGGGAACTGAGCATGGTCCCTAGTGGGTCACAGCGGCACATCCACGCAACTGTTTGTAAGGTGAGCTGGCTTTGGAAAACCTCAAGGAGAGAGGTCTGAGGGCACAGTCTAGGGATGCAATGAAGCCTAGATGCTAATAATGTGGCAGTACTGGGGACTCCTGGGATCACCAACAGCAGAGACACTTGCCTGGGAGGCAGCTGTAAGGCACAGAAAGCTCTACTGGAATAAAGTACATCAAAATCAAAGAACAACAGCCAGGAAGCCAAGGAGCAAATTCCTAGATGCAGAGGTTGCTGTACTTTGTTCCACTCATACAATCACCAATATAACCACTGTCAGGAATGTCATCTCCAAGTTCAATGGACTACAAGAATGTGTACATATATATTTCAGTGCTATATACATAATGAATATATATATTATATATATAATATATATAATATATATAATATATATAATATATAATATATATAATAAATATATATTATATATAAATACATATACACATATATAATAAAATGTATATTTATAAAGTATGTACACACATATATATTATCTATAATATATAAAAATACATATGTTTATATGTGTGTATGTATATACTTTTATGTATGGAGATACTCACCTATCTGAAGTCGAATAAATGGTTTGTATGTATTTTCCAGAGATACTCTCCTGATATCTATCCTTTGGTGATTTACTAGAAACAAACACATATGGACATGTGAGAATTGGGCTATTTCCCTAGTATTGAAGTATATACCTCTATGCAGGCAAGGAAGCACACACACCCACTCGCACAGCCTCATTATTATTATTCTTTGTGATGTTACGAGCCAGGACAATGTACTGACTCTTTTTTTTTTTTTTTTAAATCTGGAGAAGTATTTATATGCAAGAAACCTCCAAGTTGACATATTCACCAAGATAAATAAAGAATGGGGCAAGGAGAGTGCAAGAACAAGTGTAAGCAGGAAGAGCAGTTATTGTTTTTCATGAAGCTTATACTTGCACCTCCCTTATTTTTACTAAAAGAAAGCTATCTGTAGCCTCACATAAAGAATATACACAAAGCACGAGCCAGTGCAGGCAAATATAGACAGACACCATTCACGTAGAGAAACACTCCTGAACTTTTAGAGAAAGCTTTGGAAGTTTTTATATTTGCTTGAAAACATCCAGGAGTCATTTAGAATGAAAGCAAAAATATTGTAACTTTTACAAGTCCTCTTTGTTCCCTTTCTGCTCCAGTTTGTAAACGTCACTCTCTCCTGGAGACAAATGAAGTGTGCAGTGCACTAACCAGCTGGCTGTACATAACTGCTTCCCCAGTACCTACACTACCTGAGAGCATATTAGGACCAGAAGCAATATGTTCCTATTATTCCATACAGTGAAGGATAACTCCATAGCCCTCACTTGGGGTTTTTAATGAGAAATCCTTCTCTCCCTCCAAACTGCCCGTAGGCAGACTGCTGTTAGAAATAGAATCTACTTTACGGAACACATAGCCCACAATGCTAAATAAAAGTTTGCACATATTTATGCCTGATACATATAAAATTATTCCCATTTTATTGGTCATAAAATTGAGACTTGAATTGAGACAGAAAACTGAAGTTAAGTAGTTTTGCTGAGGCCACAGAGTCAGTAAATGACAAACTAAGATTCAATCCCAACTCTGATTCTAGGGCCTCTGGTCTAATATATACTGCACTGTCAGTGTAGATTTTAGGGAGAATTGGATTAAGCAGCAAAATCAAAGTTGAGGTTGCATTTTACAAGGTAACTTACTTTGGGGTTTGAGGAATCCCTTTTGGGGGAAGGTTGCTCAAATCGAATGCACCTCGAATTTCTGGGAGCCCCGCCCCCATACTCTGCTCTCTGGCCTCTTTGAAATGGGCGATTATTGACACACGCGTGCGTATATCCACATCTGAATGCCCCACCATTACCCTACCCCACAATTAGGCCAATTCTTGTTTTTATACTCCGCAAAATCAAATGACTTGTGAATCCCTGACCTTGTTTGACATTTTCCTCAACATCCGTCACATCAAGCAGCAGATTTTGTGGGCCAGAGCTTATTTACTAAAAGTTATACCCCTTATTTCAGATTAGAGGTAAACAACAGTCGATAGAACCATTTAATTAAAGTGTGACTCCAAATTAGCATAGGAATACTTGTGTAATTTTATAAAGCTTATTAGGGGCATGTATGTTTATGTGACAACTTTCAAATAACTATCCTATTATGTATACATGTATTATATTAAAATATTTTTTAGTCCATTCAGTGAAATTGTATGATTATTTGACGACTTAATAGTGGAAAGATTATAAAGAATTACATACTTATTTATATAAAGAACTTGATATACTCTTAAACGTTCTGCTATTTGAAAAAAGCAAGCATACCCTAAAATAATGGCATTCCTTCTTAAACACAGATTATTTCAAAATTATAAAATATATATAGCAAAATACTTCAAATAAATTTCCAGTACCTATTCTCCACATACGTCCTTGTGTACACAACAGTATCCTTTGGTCCTGCATGCCTGGGTTCAGCATTGGAGCTGCAATACAAACCATTTTACTTCACGTTTAAAGTTTGTTTACAGGATAATCAAATTAACAAGGCAATTATCCAATCCAATGAAAAAAATAATGCTCATATCGTCCTTCTAAACTATTACCTTTAAAATACAAATGTTAAAGTGGTATCAATCCATTTCTGCAAAATTTATTTATGTCTCCCATTTTGTCTTAACTTCCAGAAGTGCCTTGGCCTACTTCCAGAATACTATTATGAAAATCAGTCACTCAATAAGTCTGTTGTAGAGCACGATGATTATTTTGAATATTCCTGTAACATGTTTTAGTGTCTATTTCTCTGATGTCCCATTCATATTTCCAAACCATTGCTTTCCCCACAAATCTCAAGCAAAAAGTCGACCTTAATTAACGAACCTGATAACATCTGATTTAATGAAACCTTTAAATCTACTTAAAGAATGTCAATGCCAGTGTCTCAATCACGCTTTTTTTAAAAAATTATAGACTTTTTAAGGAAAAATCACAGTTTACACTCATTATTCATAATTGACAACTTACCAGTGACCAAGTTGTTTACTCAACACCTTTGTATAAGCCTGCTTAGCCACTGGTAAAATTAAAAGTTTCTGAATTTCAAAGGAAGGATCAGGTTGTATGTGGATGTTTTCTTTAAAAAACAGAAGGAGAAAAAAAAAAAAAACAGAAGAATAGTCCTGTCAGTTGTTTTATAATTGACCACAGTACCTGAGTGTCTTCTGTGCTTCATAAGAGTAGGCAGTGGTTCTAGAAGATGGGCTGATTAAAGCCTCAGTAGACCCACTAACTTGGCCATCTTGCCTGAGAAAGCAAATGCAAATATTTGGCACTAAAAATCAAGGCCACCTAGAAGGTTTTTGTTTTATTAAAATTCTGTTCAATGAACTTTTAAAAATATACAGTGAACCTCTTTCTTGTTTGCCTGGTTTCTGCACAGATACACAAAAAGAATACATGTACGACTTTACTCCTCCACAGAGACCACTATCTTACCTTTAGGAATCATCTACAGGCATGTGTCACATTATCTAACACTAAGACAGAATACTTTTTTACCAAGGGCAGGAACCACCTGAAATTGGTTCCAGTAACATTTTCACAGCAGCAGTGCCATCTTAGAAAGTTTTTCATGTACAACATATCTGACAGTTTATCAGTTTAATGAAAATTATCCAGGGGTTCCTTTGAGAAATTCCAGTTTCCATTTTGTTTTTAACGGAAAGCAGTACTTTGAAGATTGCAAAAGAACTTTGACCTAGATTTCTGCTAATCTAAAAATGTCACTATGCTTAACAAAGTACAGGCATATTTGCTTTTTCCTATGAGACAGAGGAAAATTTTAATGCAGGAGTAGTGAAAGCTTTAGCTCTTTTTCCTCCCCTGTGTTAGTAAACTCTGATATAGGAGAGACATAAAGACCAAGAGGAGGATTTAGATCTTGATCATGATTTATCATTCTTGACTGGCCCGTTCCTTCCATTTCCAGGTAGCTCTTAAAGAAGAAGAAAACATCTGCTCACATAGTATCAACTCTGGCATACAGAAAACCATCTTCTAGTTTTAAGACAGATATTTCACAAAACAGATGTTTTACAGCTGAGTTAAAATGACACTAAGTAATGAGAAAGTAGAGTTAATATTATTAGAAGATTTTCTAATACAATCAGTAGAATATGTCATTCCAGAAAAATGAACCTAGCTGTGAATTGTTTGGAAATATTCAAATCATATAGTATATAATACAAAACCCAATTTTAGCAAATAGTTTCAAAGGACAAAGGTTGTCAATGAGTGTGAAATGTGTCTGTATTGTCCTCAGAAAGATAAAATCAAATATCACCAATTTGCAAAATCTGCAGATAGGAAAGTGAAATAATTTGTAAACAGTTCTGATAAGGATTGAACTGTGTCCCGCCAAAATTCTTATGTTGAATTTGGTTTAATTGCTTTGGTGTATGGCTTTGGCATTTGCAGTCTTTTAAACCTCTCCAGTAAGTCTCATGTGCAAGTCAAGATTGAGAACCGCTACCTTAGAGGCAGCCGGATATCTTACCCAAAGGAGCACTGGTTCTCAAAGTGTGGACCCTGGATTAGCAGGTGAGTCTGATGTAAATAAAATGTGGGAACCAGTGCAATAGAGGACTCTCCACCAAACTATTCCTTAGATGCTTGAATAATATTCCTAAAGAAGAACTTATGACTGACAATGTTTTTTGCTTGACGGCTTTATTGTTAAGACATTACCCTTCATTGAAACAAATTGCTGAATTGTAACTTGCAATCAATGGTCACAATTTTGTTTCTTAATTAAATAACTCCATAAACTATAAAACCAAATATTGTGTTGGAACTTACAAAATTCCAAATGGAATTACACTTGAGAAAATGTTTTCTGCAGTGGAAGTTCACCTTGAAAATTTAACTATCTAGAACCTTCATACACTGCTAGTGAGAACATCAAATGGTACAGCTGATTTTTAAAAGTCTGGCAGTTCCTCAAATGGAGTTACTGTAGGATTCAACAATTTCAATCCCTAGGTATTTACCCAAGAGAAATGAACACACTCTACACAAAAACTTATATATGAATGTTTATAGTGGCATTGTTCATAAGAGTAAATTACAGTCCAACAGTGGAAACAATCCAAATGCCCATCAATTGATAAATAGATAAACAAAATGTAGTACATTCACACAGTAGAATATCATTTGGCAATAAAAAGCAATGAAATACTGAGACATGCTACAACATGGGTGAACCTTGAAAACATTATTCTAAGTGGAAAAAGCCAGTCACAAAGGACCATATTTTATGATTCCATTTATATGAAATGTCCAGAATAAGAAATTTAAAGAGCCAGAAAGTAGCTTAGTAGTTGTCCAGAGCTAAGGGGTTGGGGGAAAATGATGTGTGACTGCTACTGTGCATTGGGTTTCTTTTTGAGGTGATGAAAATGTTGTAAAAGTGATTGTGATGATGGTTGTACAACTCTGTGAATACACTAATCAGAAAGCGTATATCTATGTGGACATCCAATTACTATACAAAGTGAATACATTCATAAAGTAAATCAAGTGTCAGTTTAACAGATCGGCCTATGACTCTGAGATTTCCATTGTCCTATTTGACTTAACCTTGGCAACTTGACTTTAAACAGCATAAAATAATTTCAACTGATAAATACCCATGTCACTGCAAACTTTATAAATCTCTTTTGCATGAAGACTAAAAGCTTAGTAAGAGCTTACCATTTTGAACTGTTGTATGTGTTAGGGTTTACTTCTATAAAACTATCAAGGTTTTGAGCTCTTGTAAAAATTACAGGTTTTAAATATATAAGAAGAAGTCTTATTGGTACCAAAGGGGATAGTGGAGGAGGAGGGGGGCAGGAGATAAATTAGGACTTTGGGATTAACACATACACACTACTGTATATAAAACTGATAATCAACAAGGACCTACTATATAGCACAGGGAAGTCTACTCAATATCCTGTAATACCTATGATGGAAAAGAATCTGAAAAGAGTATATATATATATATATATATATATATATATATATATACACATATAACTGAGTCACTTTTCTGTGCACTTGAAACTAACACAGCATTGTACAATAACTATACTTCAATAAAAATAAATACAATTTAACAAAAGCAGAATTCTCCTGATGAAAAATAAAGAGAGGACTTGAGGCCAGGACACCTCTCTAATTTACTAACTTTCTGCACCTGATCATGTCTCTTACTCTTACTCTCTGACCCTCAATTTTCTTTCTGTTAAATTTTTACCCATTTTGAGAGTCAAGTAAACTTTCTTTTCTGTAGCCCAAATTATATGGGTGCAAAATTGGGCCCAGAGATTTCTTTTTTCCACTTTTTTTTTCACGTGAGAACTTTTATTACAGTTGTTCTTTCAAGGCTGGGGCAGTATCTACATTTTCCATTTAATTTGGAGACAGATCCTGTACAGGATTCGGATAGAACTGAAGAAGAATGAATAACATCTGAACACAGAACTCAGGGATGAGCAAATGATTTTGTAGTGGTGGTTAAGGCCTCCAGACATAGTAACTGACTATGATGATCACCATCCCACTGGAGAGACAGGGTGCATTTGTGAAGGTACGTGTGATTGTTGGGTTCTGTTAGGTAAGAAGCACAGATGAAATTGCAGGAAAGTAAAGGAGAGTGTGTGCGCGTTACAGCCAGCCACGGTGTTTTCCATCCCACAGCCTCTTCTACACAGATGGCCACAACCACACTGCCTTGCTGAAGGAGGCCAGACCTTGGAAAGCTAGAGGAAGGTGAAGTTATGAGGAAAGAGAGGCAGCTAAAGTTCTTGGTTATCAAACAGCTACAGAGCAGAGAATAAGGAAGCCAACAGGTAGAGGGAAGAGCAGCAGAAAAATAGGCAGAAGCCAACAAAGAACTGACAATGACCAAGAACTAAGGTTAAGGTCTGGGGATTCCTGATGGAATGTCCTCTGGTCAAGAATGAACAACCTTCCAGTGCAGGCCTCTGTGAAGCCCGGCCATGCTACCATTCCTGCCCTTGAATTTCCATTTCCTCATTAATCTTTCCAATAAAACCCTGTTTCATGAGCAAGCATAACTCAAACTGAAACACCTCTCAAGTCATATTCAGTGAAATGTTCCTTAATTATACCTCCTCATTTACTTGTCATTTTTTAATCTGGATCATTTCCAAATAATATTTGAATGAGCTTGGTTAATTGTAAGCCCAATACTGTTCCCAAAATAGTGGATCCTACTGAAAATGTATCCTCCCTCATTCTATCAGAGGCTGGCTTGGGATCACAAAAAGAGAAGGCAGAGGATGATTTGGGGAATTAAGGGAACAGAAAGAAACCACCTACCTCTTATATGCAAGAGCCTTTAAGAGATATGAAAAACAGACCAAACAGTGTGCCAGCTCTTTTCCTACTTTTCTACTCTCTTCACTTGATATCAACAATATCATTTCTTTACATAAAAGTTTTTTTTTTTTCTCTTAAACAGAAAAGGCAGCTGTATCTTAGGAAGGTTAAAAATAGAAACTTATTGCTTCTAGGGTCCTCCCATGTGTTGGGAGAAGAATTGCTAAACATGGAAGACTTTTAAAATTCTTTCCTAATTTAAACAATCTGTAACAACAATGAAGTAGAGCTTCTATCCTAACCTTCGTTGTAAAAGAAACAAAGTACAACAGTTTTAAAGCTGGCGTTCTCTGTGATGTAAAGAAATTCCAAAATTAGGTCCTGTTTTGTGGCTGTGATGAATTTGTGCATTCTTTTAGCACTACGTAGCCAAGGAAGAGATTCCCAGAGTGCTTTCTGCACCGCTGAAAACCTACCAAGCAACAGTAAGTAAAAATAAATCTTCACAGCCCATGTGCAGAGCACTGAATTTCCATGATGCCTTTTACAGTAAGCCATTGAACAGCAGGCCCTTAGTCAGAAATCCCAACAGAATTCAAATTTTGCTAACTTTTGTCCAAATCAGTTATTAAGCACCCTGTACAGTGTTTTTCATATTCAGATAGTGTTTATATTTAAATATCACAGTACAGTTCAACTTCTCAGAAAATCTTTCAAAGTTATATAATTTATGAAGGCTCATATAGAATTCATAAGAAAAATGTAAATTATAATAAGCCTTACCTTTCATTTTTACTCTTAGACATATTGGAATTTACTTCAATTAAATTTTCTAGGTCCTGGTTTCTATAGGAAAAAAAATATTTTTTACATATATATATATATATATATGATGTAATTACATACAATTTTAGGAAATAAATATTAGAATAAAAAATTTTTAGATTTGTACAAAAATTTAAACATAGTCATTTGTGGTCTTTAAGAATATGGACATTGAAAATCTGACATCGAACTATTTGTCTTATGCAACTCAAGTATGAGCATGGATTACGTTATGAGAGAGAAATAAAGAACTAATTTTTTGGAAGGTTTGAGAAATCTGGTCTGAAAAGAAACAACTGACTGATATTCACATTCGGCTAACTTTGAATGAATACTTCCTTTGCATCACAAAGTACTAACTTGTGTATTTCCACGTGGGTTATCTCATTCAGATCTCACAAAATCTTGCAGGACAGCATATGGGGCTCAGAAAGGCTAAGTGAATTTTCCAAGGTCAATTGACTAATTTGTAAAAGAGTCAAGGCTTGAGGCTGAGCCACCTGCCCATCTGAAATCAACTCTTAAATATTTAATTAGAGCCTTCATTCCAGCTTTTTGCATGACAGAAATATGAGAAGTCAACCCCAAATCTGAATAAACAATTCATAATGTGGAGGATAAATGGGACAATTACATTCTTAAATCTTGGGCTACAATAGTGATTTGACACACCTTCATGAGATACAATGTTCTCTGGTATGTTATGTATATATTAATTATTTATATATTTGCCATAACGCTGGTAGTTCTTAATTTTTTTCCATGAGTTTGGAAAAGACTTGTCACCAATGCTATTGGTTAGCAGGATGGTTTAGGAGTCAGAGCAAGGCCATTTCTTCTACTTTCTTGGGCAAGTTAGTTAACATTTCTAAGCTTCCTTTTGTAAACTAGGATAATAATATCTAATTTCATAAGGTTGCAGTGAGAATAAATGAGTTAATGTAAATAAAATTTATAGGCACAATGACTACAGTTGTGACTGAACTGAGTAAGAATAAATAAGTGATAATTAACAGAAGTGTAGTGACACAGCACTAGGCACTATGGATTCCAGAATTCTGAGGGACTATATTTTCATTTTTATTTCTGCCCTAACTTTTCACATCTTTAGAATTAACTCCTGTTGTCATAAATCTCCCTTCGCCAGTCCTGAATAGCAGATTTCAAGTAAGGTTCTTTTACACGGAATCAGTGTAGGGACTCTGACTCACAAAATTAATATTGATAAGGATGAAAAATAACATGAAAGTCCTCATATTTATGTGGGATGAGATTTAATGCTCCTTTTATATAACATCCAAGCCATCAATAAGTGATAAATATGCTAATTAAGCAGCATTCCATAGCTACACTTAAACCTCACATTTAAAATACTAGCTGCGGGCCTGGGAGATCAGGAGGCAGGCAGGAGGGGCCCTCCAGGAGGAGTGGGAGAGGAGTGGAGGTTCATTGCCACGCCCACTCAGTCCTGGGGAGGCTGCTGAGCTCCTAGGCCATCCCCTGCCCTCCAAAGCCCCCTCCAGGCTGCGTGGTTCTTTGGAGGCATAGGATGGAGGCTGGGGAGATCAAGAGAGGCAGGAGGGAGGGGCCCTCCGAGGCTGGAGGAGGAGGAGAGGAGAGAAGGGCGTTTGCCCCGCCCACTCGAGCCCAGGAAGCCTGCTGGGCTCCCTGGTGAGGTCCCCTGCCATCTGAGACCAGGGCTGGGGGCACGCCTGGGCCCCTTCTGTTCCTTGAGCCTAAGCCCCACCCACCACAGCCCCCAGAGCCTTTTCCATCCCTGTGGGTCCTGAGCATTGGCCCTGCCCACCACCCAAACCTCACCCTTGCTTAGGCCCTGCCCTCCATAGCCAAGGCCTTTTTGTTTTTTTTTTCTTTTCCCTCCTTCTCTTTTTTACTATTGTGGTGCTGATGTACCTCCCGGTTGTTGATTCATCTATATTTTTATTTTATATTCTTCCTAACATATCTGTTAGTTTCCTAGTCTAATGTTATTTTTTACTTTGTTTTTTTCTTTTTTTTTTTTTTTGCTGCCCCAGGTGGCTTGTGGGGTCTTGGTTCACAAGCCCAGGGCCAAAGCTCTTGCAGTGGGAGCTCTGAGTCCAAACCACTGGACTAACGTAGAAAGACACCACGGAATATTCATTGGAGTGAGGTCTCATGGAGTTCCGCATCTCAGCACCAAGATTCAGCTCTACCCAATAGCCTACAAACTCCAGTGTTGGAAGCCTCAGGCTAAACAACCAGTAAAACAGGAACACAATCCTACTCAAAAAAAAAAAAAAAAAAAGAGACGGTAAAAAAATATGCCACAGATGAAAGAACAAGGTACAAACCTACAAGACCAAATAAATGAAGAGGAAATAGGCAATCTACCTGAAAAAGAATTCAGAGTAATGATATTAACGATGATCAAGAATCTCAGAAATAGAATGGAGGCATGGATTGAGAAAATACAAGAAATGTTTAACAAAACCTAGAGAACTAAAGAACAAACAAACAGAGATGAACAACACAATAACTGCAATGAAAAATACACTAGAAGGAATCACTAACAGAATAACTGAGGCAGAAGAATGAATAAGTGAGCTGGAAGACAAAATGGTGGAAATAACTGCTGAGGAGCAGAATACAGAAAAAAGAATGAAAAGAATTGAAGACAATCTCAGAGACCTCTGGGAAAACACTAAACGCACCAACATTCAAATT
Source organism: Lipotes vexillifer (assembly GCF_000442215.2). Classification (NCBI taxonomy): domain Eukaryota; kingdom Metazoa; phylum Chordata; class Mammalia; order Artiodactyla; family Lipotidae; genus Lipotes; species Lipotes vexillifer. The sequence goes on along the minus strand of NW_006793856.1, from coordinate 952,653 downwards.
ATAGGGGTCCCAGAAGAAGAAGAGAAAAAGAAAGGGTCTGAGAAAATATTTGAAGAGATTAGAGTTGAAAACTTCCCTAACATGGGAAAGGAAATAGTCACCCAAGTCAGGAAGCACAGAGAGTCCCAGACAGGATAAACCCTAGGAAAAACACACCAAGACACATATTAATCAAACTAACAAAAATTAAATTCAAAGAAAAAATATTAAAAGCAGCAAGGGAAAAGCAACAAACAACATACAAAGGAATCCCCATAAAGTTATCAGCTGATTTTTCAGCAGAAACTCTGCAGGCCTGAAGGGAGTGGCAGGATATACTTAAAGTGATGAAAGAGAAAAACCTACAACCAAGATTACTCTACCCAGCAAGGATCACATTCAGATTCTATGGAGAAATCAAAAGCTTTTCAGACAAGCAAAGGCTAAGAGAATTCAGCATCACCAGACAAGCTTTACAACAAATGCTAAAGGAACTTCTCTAGTTGGGAAACACAGCAGAAGAAAAAGACCCACAAAAACAAACTCAAAACAATTAAGAAAATTGTAATAGGAACATACATATTGATAATAACCTTGAATATAAATGGATTAAATGCCCCAACCAAAGGAGAGAGACTGGCTGAATGGATACAAAAACAAAACCCATATATATGCTGTCTATAATAGACCCACTTCAGACCTAGGGACACATACAGACTGAAAGTGAGGGGATGGAAAAAGATATTCCAGGCAAATGGAAATCAAGAGAAAACTGGAGTAGCAATACTCATATCAGATAAAATAGACTTTAAAATGAAGACTGTTACAAAAGATAAGGAGGGACACTACATAATGATCAAAGGATCAATCCAAGAAGAAGATATAACAATTATAAATGTTTATGAACACAAAATAGGAGCACCTCAATACATAAGGCAAATTCTAACAGCCATGAAAGGAGAAATTAACGGTAACACAATAATAGTAGGGGACTTTAACACTCCACTTACGCCAATGGACAGATCATCCAAACAGAAAATAAATAAGGAAACACAAGCTTTAAATGACACAATAGACCAGATAGACCTAATTGATATTTATAGAACATTCCACCCAAAAGTGGCAGATTACACTTTCTCTCAATTGCTCATGGAACATTCTCCAGGATAGATCACATCTTGGGTCACAAATCAAGCCTTAGAAACTTAAGAAAACTGAAATCGTATCAAGCATCTTTTCTGACCACAATGCTTGGAGACTGGAAATCAATTACAGGAAAATAACTGTAAAAAACACAAATACATGGAGGCTAAACAGTGCATTACTAAATAACCAAGAGATCACTGAAGAAATCAAAGAAGAAATAAAATAATACATAGAAACAAATGACAATGAAAACACAATGACCCAAAACCTATGGGACACAGCAAAAGCAGTTCTAAGAGGGAATTTTATAACAATACAATCTCACCTCAAGAAACAAGAAAAATCTCAGATAAACAATGTAAGAGAAAGAGAAAGAAGAACAAAGAAAACCCAAAGTCAGTACAAGGAAAGAAATCATAAAGATCAGAGCAGAAATAAATGAAATAGAAACGAAGAAAACAATAGCAAAGATCAACAAAACTAAAAGCTGGTTCTTTGAGAAGATAAACAAAATTGATAAGCCCTTAGCCAGACTCATCAAGAAAAAAAGGGAGAAGACTCAGATCAACAGAATTAGAAACGAAAAAGAAGTATCAACTGACACTGCAGAAATACAAAGGATCATGAGAGATTACTACAAACAACTATATCCCGATAAAATGGACAACCTGGAAGAAATGGACAAATTCTTGGAAAGGTACAAATTTCCAAGACTGAACCAGGAAGAATTAGAAAATATAAACAGACCTATCACAAGTAATGAAATTGAAACCATAATTAAAAATTTAACAACAAACAAAAGTTCAGGACCAGATGGCTTCACAGGTGAATTCTATCAAACATTTAGAGAAGAGCTAACACCCATCCTTCCCAAACTCTTCCAAAAAATTGCAGAGGGAGAAACACTCCCAAATTCATTCTACAAAGCCACAATCACCCTGATACCAAAACCAGAAAAAGATATCACAAAAAAGGAAAATTATACACCAATATCACTGATGAACATAGATGCAAAAATCCTGAACAAAATACTAGCAAACAGAATCCAATAGCACATTAAAAGGATCATACACCATGATCAAGTGGGATTTATCCCAGGGATGCAAGGATTCTTCAGTATATGCAATTCAGTCAATGTGATACACCACATTTACAAATTAAGGAATAAAAACCAAATGATCATCTCAATAGATGCAGAAAAAGCTTTTGACAAAATTCAACACCCATTTATGATAAAAGCTCTCCAGAAAATGGGTATAGAGGGAACTTACCTAAACATAATAAAAGCCATATATGACAAAGCCACAGCAAGCATCATACTCAATGGTGAAAAACTGAAAGCATTTCCATAAGATCAGGAACAAGACAAGGATGGCCATTCTCACCACTTTTACTCAACATAGTTTTGGAAGTCCTAGCCACAGCAATCAGAGAGGAAAAAGAAATAAAAGGAATCCAAATTGGAAAAGAAGAAGTAAAATTGTCACTGTTTGTCGATGGTATGATACTATAGGTAGAAAATCCTAAAGATGCCACCAGAAAACTACTAGAACTAATCAATGAATTCGGTAAGGTTGCAGGATACAAAATTAATGCACAGACATCTCAGGCATTCCTATACACCAACGAAAAATCAGAAAGCGAATTTAAGGAAACACTCCCATGTACCATTGCAACAAAAAGAATAAAATACCTAGGAATAAACCTGCCTAAGGAGACAAAAGACCTGTATGCAGAAAACTATAAGACACTGATGAAAGAAATTAAAGATGATACAAACAGATGGAGAGAGATACCATGTTCTTAGACTGGAAGAATCAACAATGAGAAAATGACTATACTACCCAAAGCAATCTACAGATTCAATGCAATCCCTATCAAATGACCAATGGCATTCTTCACAGAACTAGAACAAAAAATTTCACAATTTGTATGGAAACACAAAAGACCCTGAATAGCCAAAGCAATCTTGAGAAAGGAAAACAGAGTTGGAGGAACCAGGGTCCCCGACTTCAAACTATACCACAAACCTAAAGTAATCAAGACAATATGGTACTGGCACAAAAACAGAAATATAGATCAATGGAACAGGGTAGAAAGCCCAGAGATAAACCCACGCACATATGGTCTCCTACTTTATGACAAAGGAGGCACGAACATACAATGGAGAAAAGACAGCATCTTCAATAGTGGTGTTGGGAAAACAGGACAGTTACATGTAAAAGAATGAAATTAGAACACTACCTAACACCGTACACAAAAATAAACTCCAAATGGATTAAAGACTTAAATGTAAGACCAGACACTATAAAAATCTTAGAGGAAAACATAGGAAAAACACTCTTTGACATAAACCACAGCAAGATCTTTTTTGACCCACCTCCTAGAGTAATGGAAATAAAAACAAAAATAAACAAATGGGACTTAATTAAACTTAAAAGCTTTTGCACAGCAAAGGAAACCATAAACAAGACAAAAATACAACCCACAGAATGGGAGAAAATATTTTCAAATGAAACAACAGACAAAGGATTAGTCTCTAAAACATACAAACAGCTCATGGAGCTCATTATCAAAAACCTAAACAATCCAGTTAAAAAATGGGCAGAAGACCTAAATAGACATTTCACTGGGAAGACATACAGATGGCCAAGAGGCATATGAAAAGATGCTCAACATCACTAATTATTAGAGAAATGCAAATCAAAAGTACAATGAGGTATCACCTCTACCTGTCAGAATGGCCATTATCAAAAAATCTAGAAACAGTAAATGCTGGAGAGGGTGTGGTGAAAAGGCAACTCTTCTGCACTGTTGGTGGGAGTGTAAATTGATACAACCACTATGGAAAACAGTATGGAGGTTCCTTAAAAAACTAAAAATAGAACTACCATATGACCCAGCAATCCCACTACTAGGCATATACCTTGAGAAAACCATAATTCAAAAAGAGTCATGTACCACAGTATTCATTGCAGCACTATTTACCATAGCCAAGACATGGAAGCAACCTAAGTGTCCATCGACAGATGAATGGGTAAAGAAGATGTGGCACATATATACGTTGGAATATTACTGAGCCATAAAAAGAAACGAAATTGAGTTATTTGTAGTGAGGTTGGGTGGACCTAGAGTCTGTCATACAGAGTGAAGTAAGTCAGAAAGAGAAAAACAAATACTGTATGCTAACACATATATATGGAATCTAAAAAAGAAAAAAATTGGTATTGATGAACCTAGTTGCAGGGCAGGAATAAAGAGGTAGACATAGAGAATGGACTTGAGGACATGGGGTGGGAGGGTGAAGCTGGGGCAAAGCGAGAGTAACATCAACATATATACGCTACCGAATGTAAAATAGTTGGCTGGTGGGAAGCAGCCGCATAGCACAGGGAGATCAGCTTGGTGCTTTGTGTCCATCTATAGGGGTGGGATAGGGAAGATGGGAGGGAGGCTCAAGAGGGAGGGGATATGGGGACATGTGTATGCATATGGCTGATTTGCTTTGTTGTGCAACAGAAACTAACAGTACTGTGAAGCATTTGTACTCCAATAAAGATCTGTTAAAAACAAAACAAAATAAAATAAAATACTAGCTGCACGTCTTTTAAAATGTAGAAATTAGTTAAATTATTTTTTAATGTGAGTTATAGTAGAAAATATGCCCATTAATATAAGTAAAAAGTACAGGATTTCAGCAGTAGCTCAGAAGTATCAAAATCATTTGATTCTGCAGTCTGAATGATGTAAAATTCAAAACTGACTTCAACAGAACTACTAGAACTGTGTGAGGGGACCTCCCAGATCGCATCTTTCAAATCTAGAAATAGAGACAGCAGGCTTTGCATTCACCTAACCCGTGATGGTCCTTCCCTATTACTAGAGTCACCATCTTGACCTCAGGGGTTACCATACTATCTTAATAGCCTGAGCATTAAATGATCCTCCCCTTAACATTTTAAAATACAATAGTACTTTACTAAATACTTGGGGATAATGGAATAAAAATTAAGTGGATTATCATGATCTTCCATAATCCAGTTTCCCAGGAATGCCAAACAGGGACGGTTGGCAATGGCAAACAGTGAGAGATCACCAGGAAATGTGAATTTTGGGGAATTAGAATTCTGTCCCAGGAAGTGATTCTCCCTCCAAAGCTAACCTTGGATGAAGTGAGTAACATTGTTTAAGGAAGCTGGTGTTTTTCATTATGACTTGAGAGTAAACTCATATTACCATGGCTAACATGGCCTTGCACACAGTAGCTGCTCCAAAAATATTTGTGGCATTAAATTAATTTAAATTCTCTTTTTTCTCCTTCTCTGGTAGAAATCTATGCTACCTTACCCAGCTCTGGGAAAAGACCTGAAAGGGACCCCAAGGGAAAGATATTAGACCCTGAACCTTTATGGCAGTCAGCTTGGGCCACATCTAGGTACAGAGTGTGCACAATAATCTCTTAGAAAAAGTTCAGAAGAGACGGTGATGGACATTTCACCTCCATTTGCATCAATCACCTAGAACCTGCTTTATTTCACCCCTGAATTGCACATATTTCTTTCCTTTTTTTCACACAGCTCCTAACACAGCTTTGTTTCCTTATTTTCCTTAGGGGTTGAATTTTGCCCTCCCACCAAATTTCTATGTTGAAGTCCTAACGCCAGAAAAAATCCAGTTCAACTGAGGTCATTAGGGTGGGCCCTAATCCAATGTGATTGGTATCTTTATAAGAAGAGGAAATTTAGGCTCAGATACACACACACAGATGGATAACAATGTGAAGACAGAGGGTAAAGACAGCCCTCTACCAGCCAAAGAGAGAGGCCTGGAATAGATCCTTCCCTCTGGACCTTCAGAAGGAGCCAACCCTACCAACATACTGATCTTTTGATTTCTAACTTCCAGACGGTGAGAAAATTAATTTCTCTTTTAAGCCACCCAGGCTGTGGTTCTTGTTATGGCAGCCCTAGCAACCAAATACACATTTGCTTCTGCCCTCATGACATGGTTATGTTTAGTTTCTCAGCCTGATGCTGGATGCCCTCACCTGCTCTGGCACTTTCCACTCCTGGCTGCTGCAGACACTGCATCTTTGATCTGCCTACACCACCCCACCTCCTCACGTCCAGTACCCAAGTCTTTTGGACCCTAGCTATTGTGAGGGAGAGCGGATTCCAGATCATGAAAATCACAAAATGTGGATTTACTCTGGTTGTTCACCCTGATTGATGTCATCAGCTAGATTTGGAGATCCAATAAAAGAAGTTCAGATTGCCCATAAACTTCCCAAGTTGAAGAATGTAAAAAGAAATTTTTATTCTTTGATTAAGACTACATCTATCTTATCGTGTCTTTTACACTGTGGTAGAAGATGAAGAGCTGTGAGTCAAAGTGTGAAAAATAGATTTTTATAGAAGCCCAGCCAAATGCTGCAGGGTCAAACAAAGGCTTGATTCCAAACCTTTTCTGTGGCAGTTCAGTGGAAGACCTTATAATTTTGTGATTTTATGAGCAGTTGGAATTAACTTTAAGAAAAACCACCAGTTCTCTGTGGATACAGAGAGAAATGCTAAAAAGAAATGTTTTTAACCATAGCAACTGAAAATGCTTTTCTTTACATAGACTACACAATGTTTGGGAGAAGATATGAGTTATCTGTTATGTAGAGTCATAGCACACATTTTGAATATGAGCATTTATCTATGTTATAATCATGTAAATTATTTTCTACTACCCCATTAAGGAATATAATACTCCCTCGCAGAGCAGATTAAAGAAAAAAATAGAGATTCTGGGGACCAAGGCTTATTACGTCTCTTATAACACAACTTTTCCTAGAGAGAAAGTTATCAGCTCACTCCCAACTGCTCTTCCTCTCTTATGAAGGTGAGGGAGGTATTTATCAAATGCTGCAATATGTTTCTCTCTCTCCAGCTCACTTACATCGTTTTTGCAGAGTATCAAACACATTTGCAAAATTGAAAACCTCCATATAGAAAATTTACTATGGTACTTCTTTTATGCCAAGAACTAAAACTAAGGCTTTAAGCTTTAGTTCAAAGGAATATTTATCTCACTGAAGGGAGTGTAGAATACAGTGAGATAACTGCTATAATTCTTCAACTCCATTGAATTTGCAAAATGGTCCCAGCTTTACATATTTTCATAATTCGTTTCAATGAGGGAGTCTTAAAGATTTTATATTAAAGAAATTAACAGGTCCATAGAGAAAATGATCAATTTAGGTATTTTAAATATAAGACGTGACCAAGAATTTCAGTGGCTCTAATTCACCATGGTTCATTGAGATTATGTTTCAAAATAGAGTCTTTGGCTTAAGCAAGGAGACCAGTCATAGGCTATCAGATCCCTCCAGTCTAGTTTCACTCATGGGGCTCAGAGTGTTAGAGTTACAAGGCAATGGGCTTTGTCTAGTTGGCTGATCACAGGTCTTGATTAGTTTTGATATTTAGCTTGTAACTCAGAGAATATTTATTAAGCACCTAATACGTGCCAAGCATTGTGCCATGAATTGTAGATAAAGACATGAACAAGACAGATCCAATCTTTGCCCTTAAAAAATCCAATAGTTGATGAGAGATTATTAAATAATAATTCCAAGAGACAAATATCATAGGACAGAAGAACAGAGAGCTTGAGAACATCCAGAAGGACCTGATGCAGAAGTGATGGGTCAGGTTGGGCTTCCCAGAGCCTGAGTAAAAGACACCTAAGCTGACACCTAAATGATAAGTAGCAGTTATCCATGCAGCTGCGATGACAGAGGAGTGAGGCGTGTTCATGTCAGGGGGTGTGTGGGTGGGCTTTGCTTGTGGGTGGAGCATAGGGAATGGGGCTGGGGAGGCCTGTGGAGGCAACATCATGGCGAGCTTTGGAAACCAGGTTAAGGGGTACACTGTTGTCCAGTGGCAATGTGAAGCCACTGGAGGATTTCATCAGAGTAAGGACAGGATCAGATTTGTGTTTTAAGAAGATCACTCTACAGTGTGGCAGACAGATTGAAGGGCAGAAGGTACGAGAGACAGCAGAGGGACCAGTGAGGAGACTTAACAGTAAGCTGGGCTATAGTAGCAGTTGGGATGATGAACTGTCTCGGTTCCTGAGATAACTAGGAGAAGCATCCAGAGTGGCCTACTGATTATGGGGAATGAAGCAATGGAAAGAGTCAAGGTTACCTCCCACCTCCAGCTTTCTGTCTTGAGCAGAAGTATGAGAAATATACAATAGGAAGATAGGAAGGAAACTTCTTACTGGGATATTAACAAGGTATGTCTTAGCAAATAGGAAGCCCTTATAAAGATGGACGTATAATACTACAAATAGTTCAGAATATTTTTTCTGCTTCAGATGAAGGTTGCCTTTTCTAACTGTAAAGACCTGTATCACTAGATGTTTTTCAATCTTTATGTGGGAGCAGCAGTTTATAGGCTACCGATAATTGAATATCCCCCTTTAATGTTGGTTCATGAAAATGTGAAACTGTCATTGCTAAAATTCACAGTTTCTCCCTGAATAAATGAAAATTCTGTACACATCTGCATTTGTTCAAGTTGTTGTGTTCCTAGAAAGAGCTCAGGGACACCTGCTTACATTCTGATACATGACTGAAATTTATTCCACCCCTAACTGTGAATTAAATATACAGCTGCTGGAAATGTCAGCAGTCACATAAAAGGAACTCTGATTCACTGCTGTTATACTATTAAATAATCAGTGCTCCTGTCACATTGAATTGGATGTAAAAGTGCCTTGTGGCTGTTATTCCTACTGGGAGTCATGTTAAAATGCCCCCTCTCTTTACCCATTAAAATCAAGTGGGTCACATAAATACATTGCAGATACAGGTGACTGAACATATTGAATGAAGTCACTTTTTTCAAATAAATAGGCAGCTTAGTCTTTCCTGTTTGTTCTGCAGTAATTCTTGAATATCCTGGCTGATTATCATCAAATCTGGTGTAACTACTAAAGAATAGTCAGACATCACTTAGGTTAGATTTGTGGATCAAGCTGCCATCTGTTCTGATATACAGAACAAACAAGTGGTTACCAGTGGGGAGAGGCAAGGGGGAGAGGGGCAACATAGGGGTAGGTAATTGAGAGGTACAAACCATTAGGTATAAAATAAGCTACAAGGATATATTCTATGATATGGATAATATGGAAAACAGTTTGTAATAACTATAAGTGGAGTATAACCTTTAAAATTGTGAATCACTATATCATATACCTGTAATTTATATCATATTATACATCAACTATACCTCAATAAAAAGTTTAAAAATAAATCCTTAAAAAAGGCTGCCATCTGAAAACAACATGATGGTCAATATTTTTAAATTTCTTTTTTATAGTAATCCTATCTGTATAAGGAAAATGTCCTCTTCTTATAGATACTTTGTTAGGAGTTGCTGAAATACAAATTACTTTTTATGAAATTAGCCTCTTCTAATAAACAAAAGGCAAAACTCTTATGAGAAAATTACCATTATCTGTCAACATAGTGCATTTGCAGAAGGAGGAAGGGGAGGAGGCAAAAGTCAGAAGAAGGGGAAAGGGAGGGAGGGAGAGGAGGAAGGAGGGAATGGGAGCGGGGGAGAGAGAGAGACACAGAGGGTGCTACAGTTTATGGAAACAGCCACTAAGGGAGAATTTGGCTACAGTAGCCACTGTTAGTTATTCCATACGTGCTTGTTAAACCTAACCACTTCCAATATGGGCTGGGAACCTCCTAAAACTGTTACTAATAAAAATAAAAATCTGTCCCTACCAGTACCACTCTGAAGAAATGGTTCTACTTATCAAAGATATTTCCATACGCTTACCAGTGGCAGGGTCGGCACCAAAAGTCCGCTATTATTTCAGTTATTAGAAAATCTCTATAAGACAAATCTTCCTCTCCTCTCTGTCGTTTCCACAATAATTTTCTAGAAAAAAAGTGTATCTAATTGTAGTTCTTTAATTGCAGGGGTAGGAGGGGAATTAGAAAGGAAGGGACTGTTGGGAGAATAAAGGACAGAAAGAAGGGGCAAATCTGAGTTTTTTTGCTCCCAATCATTTGTTCTTCCACTAGTGACATCAGAAGGACTTGGGTTTAGATTCAAGATGTGTTTTCTTTCTTGAGAAGTTTATTTTATATCTTTGAGCTATAGTTTCTTCTTCTATAAAATAGCATGCATGAATATATTTCTCATGGGGTTGGTTGTTGTGAGGATTAAATGTATATAAATTGCCAGGCACACCAGAGGTGTTCAATAAATACTGTTCTCTAATTAGCAATTGCTCTTCAATTGCCTTGGCACCTTCCTACCTCAGACACCCCAACACCTTGTGATAAAAACACACAAACAGAAAAGGCAAATTAAAACACTAGGATTGACATATATACACTCCCACGTGTAAAACAGATAGCTAGTGGGAGCATGCTATAAAGCACAGGAAGCTCAGCTCGGTCCTCTGTGACAACCTACATGGGTGGGATGGGGGGAGGGGTGGGAGGGAGGTCCAAGAGGGAGGGAATATAGGTATACATATAGCTGACTCATTTCATTGTACAGCAGAAACTAACACAACATTGTAAAGCAATTATACTCCAAAAAAAAAAAAAGAACCACTAATATAGAAAACAAAAAACATAAGATTTAGGCCGATGAGCATGTCACACTATCCTCTTTCTCCCCGTGGCTTCAAAGCACTTTTCCATATGTTAATTTGCTTTCTTCATCCCAGAATACTGAGACTTTAATTCCCAGCTATGTATTTATTATGGCAAAATTTCAGGTCAGCAGAACAATCTGGGCTTCTCATACAACGCACTCTGGTGCATTATCAATAAGCTCTTTTGGTGAAAGATATGACATAAAGAGAGTGAATTATAAGATATTTACAAAACTCAAAATGGAAGTTCAAGGTTAAAATCTGCTGGAATATTTTGTGAGCCCACACGAGCTGTGGATCTGTAATTTTGAAGACTGAATATCCTTTCCAATGCTCCAATGCCCTGTAGGCATCTGTGTAAACCACCGATTTGGTCCAGCTTCTCCAAAATATGTTTTCCTCTTATTTACTTTCACTCATTTTTCATATCAGTCCTGATACTCTATCTCCTATAGGCAACAAACCCTAACTTGTCTTTGTGAAAATTAGAAGTACAAAACTGAGTCCAAAAGAGTGCAATTGATTCCAGAAGAGTGTAGCATGTTCTCGGCTGACAGGAAACACACGGGTTATAAATGTGTGCTCATTTGAACACTCAAGAAAAACGAAAGCCTTCTTTTAAAAAAAGAGAAGGAAGAAAGCAAGAAAGCGAGCAAGAAAGGAAATTCCTAACCTAGAACCTTGGGGACATGTCAGGATAGTTAGGCAAAGTCATTTACCGCTTAGTATTTATGAGAGGTGAAGGTTTCACTTCAATAAGATTGTCCAAAGCTTGGCTGTTCAAAAGAGAAAAAGAGAAAAAAATAAACTCCAATTAGTGATAGGTTGTTTGGTTTGTGCTAGGTCTATAAAGCAATATAATAAATCTACTCCACTCAGGGGCAACAGACGTGAGAACGTGAAATGATGTTTTTATTTGATTACCTTTGATTGCTTCTGATTACTTCAGGATTCACTTTGACGAGGTTATTGAGATCCCGGTTTCTTTAAAAAGAAAAATAAAAAGCGAGTAGGTTAATTATAAATACTTTTGGTAAGATCATTAAGGTTTTAAATGTGCTTGAAATAATTGTAAAACAAAGCATTCTTCCTACCCAAAGCACAAAAATTAATACAGTTCTATTACCTTTGGTTGTTGGAAACAGTTTCAGGATCCACTTTGATGAGCTTATCAAGATCTTGATTTCTTCAAATGGAAAAAAAATTAAAGCAGCTTGTGTTAGAGATAATACAGGTTTAAGTTGGCTGGAATTGGCAGAAGGGATTAGCTAGTTTATCATTTACTATAAGACATATTGGTTTGGCATAGAACCCCCTTGAAATAAATTTTCAAACCAATCCAGGGAGGACTAATTATGTTGGATCAGGAGAAGAATGACTCTGACTTCACACGCTTATTGTCAGAGCCCATCTACAAGGGCACGCTAACTCAGAGTTCACAGCAAACATCTCATGATTGACCACTTTTACTCTGGAATGTTTTAACGGTATGAAGATACAAACTGATTCTAAGGTCCTTGATATTTTAAAAATCATATTCACCAGCTAAATATACCATTTTTTTAAAAAATAAGAAACTCCCAAACTAGGATTATACTTAACATAAGTCTTGGCAAAGAGAGTTCCAGTAATCCATCAAAAGTGTGACTTTTCTTTCCTCTACCATGACTTAAAAAGCTGAAATCATGGTAAATTAGGGACATACTCTGATAACTGTCCACTTCCTAGTTGAAACCCTATCAGTTTCTTTCCTCAGTCAGAGAACAGTATTTCCTCCTAACTGGTTTGCTATCACTCACTGCCTCTGTATAATATTTTGCTTCTAAGGGCTGGAAAGTAGTGATTTTTCAACGTGTTCCTCTAAACCGCTTTATAATATTTATTCACAGAAGAGCCCACAATAGCAAGAAATCTTGGGATTGATAACATCTGCTTTCAGTAAACTTTGGCAGCTACCTGCCTGTACCTCCTTCCCCCCAAAAGTCCTTTTCCCTTATATAAAAATAAAGTATGGTTTACTCTTCAAAAAGACTGATGCAAGGTTAGGAACTGAAGGAGAACCACTTAGAGGTTAGTCATCAAAAAGTCTGAGAAAAAGGTCTGCATTTCCTTCCCCAACCCCTAAGCCTTTCCATAGAATTTGCTTCCCAGCTCATGGCTTCACTGAGTTTGATCTCTTCATCCTTGTTCTCAGATCTCCATGGTAGACAGAAAGCCCCTAAATGAATGTTTACTGTTTTGAATTATCTTCAATAGTAATATTCTCAATTAAAGATAATCAACTGGTATCTACAAACACTATCAGAGAAATGATAAACATATGAGAATTGTCCAAAATAAGATTTTCTTGTATAAATTGATTACAAAAACCTGTTACAAAGTTAAATTGTGCCTGAAAGACAATCTTTAAAATGAGGATAATTTCATACATTAAAAGAAGAAAAAGTACAAAAAATAAAACTTTGTAGAGGAAATAATATGTCAAAGGCCACAACCTTTTAATACATAAAATCAATCACAATATTTTAGTGTAACTACATATAATATTCACCAACCAGCATAATTAAGAGTAAGCTGCGTAAAAAAATGCAAACACAAACATGAGAACTCCTGTTTTTACTGTTCTGCTCAGTACAGAAAACTTGGTTCATTCCAAATCTTAGAACTGTGCTATTCAAACTACTACATCATAGAGCTCATTAAAAAATACAATTTACATCACAGCCCAATACTTTCTGTTTTCAGTCAGACAGACAGACACACACACATAATAAAACATAAATTTCACAAAATAAGACACCCACTACATAAGAACTCTCATGTTTTCTGCTCTACCTCACTCTAGTTAACTGGGAAAAAATGCTGACTGTCGCTCACTAAATTAATTACAAGACCATTTAATGGGATTGACCCACAATTTGAGAAACACTAGCTTAGAAAACATATATATATATAAATGCGTGCTATGTTTTACCACTTCTCTTAAAAAGACTACACCTTGTGTCAATAAAGCAAGGATCTCAGTAATAGTCCTGAATTGCCTTGACTGATAGCATCATGCAACTTAATGAATTGAAAACTTATAGACACTTTTTTCAGACCCTGGATCCTACAAACACAGGAATCTTATATCTAAATTTTATCCAGGAAAAATGTAACATTTTTCCTACTCAAGTTACTGCTTTCATTTATTTTGCTTTAAGGATATAGGGATACATTGAAATATTTAGCTATTATTATTTTCATGTAGTTCAAAAGTTGTAAAGTGTTTTGCGGTCATTGGCACAAATTTGTGCCATTGTCACTTCAAAGACTGTGAAGTAATATTTCAAGTGACCCTGTGAAAGTAGTAGAGAACATCTCCAGGCTGTCCCATGGCAAGAGCAAAAGTCCTAGCTTTACAGTTTCCACTATTTCCTGAGGTACTGAATCAACTTTCACCTATTTTAAGATCAAAGTCTCCATGCTGTGATTTAAAGACCAGGAGTTGGGCTGGGAGTTGGAAGAACTCACAGAAGATTATGAGACTTTTGCCCCGAATACCTCAGTGTTCTCATTTGTAAAACTGTGAGATTGGATTTGTTCATCTCTAAGCCTCTGCCCATCTCTAACATCTTCTACCCCTAGGAATCTATGAATGTGAATTTTACTGCCTGTCGTGTTTATTAAATTAGCTATTTCATGTCTTCTTTTCTTTTTAAATGCAACTCACTGGCAATACATTCTATATTCAGCAAGCAGTACATAGGCATCCCAAAATGTAATATATTAAATTGACAACCTATTATTGTCTTGGAGTCCCATCTCTTTGCCCCCAGTACATAATTAGCTTTAATCTATGATAATTGCTTGCTGTTAATAAGATTGAGTATGTCTACTGAATTCTCTTTTTGGCATCCATGGCCTATAATTATACCTAATGTGCACCTAATGATACCTAGTTGTAAGCTTCAAACCCAGTAGGTGCTCAGTAATTATTCACCGCCTAACAGATCACAGAACTAACTATTCGTCTTCCACTAGTTTTCTCTGTGACACTGGTCACATCACTTAACCTTTCTGAGTCTTAATTTCCTCTTCTGTAAATAGAATAGGTTTGACTGGAACAGTGGTTTGCAAGTGTTCATAGTAACTGGGCTATGAGTTTTCTGAGGTTCCTTCCTTCCATCTCCAAAATTTTGCAATTTTTGTACATACCAGCTAAACTCAAAAAAGTGAAATCATAAAAACATTCTTAAATATATATAAATATATACGTACATACATATAATAGTAGTGTATAATGATATAAAAATCTTCATATAACTAGAGACAAAAAGTCAATTTCATTTTCATCATTTTAGATACTACTTAAGGAATTATCAAATTTTAGATCCATTACTTTGCTGCAAGCAGCAAACCATCTAAGAAATAATGAGCCTCATAAAATTTCCACTGACTACTAGAAAACACCCTCTGAAAATGAGGTGAATGGTATTGTTTACAACTAATGAGGTGTCCAGCTCTTTTCAAAAAATTAACTATCATTAATAAATTTAACCAAATCCAGAGACAAAGGTATTAACATCAACACTACAAAACATAAACAGGGCATAGACTAGCTATGTTTCTACCCCAATCACTCCCTTCAATTGCTTTACTTGAGCTGCCTTTCTTTTTATTAGCAAATAGATATCTAAGTTTTCAGGGACATATAAAAATTGTGATGACTTTTCAAGATTTATATTCAGTTTGCCCATAGAATGATTACAAGTCATTTATATTCAAATTGTACTTAGTTGGGGAGAAACAAAGCAAAGTAAATAAATCACATCCTTCTCTTACCCGGCTGTGTTTTTGACAGCTTTGGGGCTTATGTTAATAAGTTCATCAAGATCTTGTTCACTGCTAAAACAAAATAAAATAAAAGGTCAAATTCAGTTGGAAATCAGAAACAATGGCTGGCATTGTTTCTTCTGATGCTTGTGAATCATTCCTTGGGATCCTAGACGAAAAGTGATAAATTTACCGAGTTTCTACTTTATATATATTAGTTATATTAGTTATCTTTTTTAAATCCTCAAAACAACTGAGTTAAATATTACCATTCTCTCTTTATCAATAAATTGAGTTTCATAGAAATTAAGACCCTCTTTGGGCCAGATACCTAAGAAATGACTGAGGGTGAACTAGGATTGAAACCATAGCTAGACCCCAAACCACATGCTCCCTTCTGCTAACATCCTTCCTCTCTCTATTCACAATAATTCCTTACATCTGCACAACGCTTTTCACCAACACTATCATCACAATAATCTTGAGAGGTAACATGGAGTTACTCTGTCACGCTTTTCTTAACTTTTGCTCCAGTGAATGATGGGTCTTAACTTTTCAAGAAGACAGGAGTATAATCAAAATCACGTAGAAATATTCTAATCAAGTATTAGAATGTTATGTCACCAATTTTCTGAAGAGTCATTTAATTTTTATTAATCCTTGGGTTTGTGAAAGAGAAGAAAGCCAATATTCTTTGGTTTATTCAGTTTTATGAACTTATACTTTATTTACTATAAGCTTGCAGTAATAACCTACTTACGCTACTGTTGTGTCCAGTGAATTTCTCAAATAGTCATTAAACAGAATTAGCTTCAATATTACAATTTGAACAATATTATAATGTAATAAATTGAAGCAACACAATAAAAGAAAATATCTACCATTATTACACACAACAAATCAATTTGTTCTCACTTTTTTCATGTCCCCTTTCAAATGTCCTTAGCCAAATAATCTTATTCTGGGGCATAAATTGAAGATTTGCTCACGAGTCTTCAATAATCTTAATAAGCTTACCTTATTTTTGCTGAGGGAGTCACTTTGATAAGATTGTTCAGGTCCTGGTTCCTAAGAAATGTTGTAAATTTCAATAAGGGGGGTAAAATCAAGTCAAATCACTTACAATTTGTACATTTTTTTTCAATCTTAATATTGAATCAAGTGATTGTTGTTAATTCAAAACTTCATCTTGAGTCCTTTTTTTTGGCCCTCTGTAAAAGCAGGTGGCTACTATCAATTCATTTCTTACACAACTACCTATATATGAAAATTTAATTTAGTTTTATTCTTATTTCTTTTAAGACAACCTCAAATTTTAATTGTTCTTAATCTCCTTGTTTTCCAGGAATATTTTTGAAGATTGTAACGAACAAGAGAAAAATATAAACTGTTCGTCATTTGCACGTGTTCCTTGCTTCCCTCCCCTTGAAACAAAACAAAACAAAAACCTGGGACTTTTTTAAAAAGAGGTTATTTCCTGATTCTAAGGTATGGAGGTAATATACATAATATTAATATGTAACATTCAGGCTACTCCAAGATATTAAGCAGTTCAGAATCATGCTTCATGCAATGCTAAGTCAGAACAAGGAAGACTTCAGATTATATAACTTGCTTTTATTCTAAACAAGTAGGCAATAATAGCCCTAAAGAGACATTTCTGTTATCGTACTGGGCCTTCATACCAACTCTAACACCAGAAGGCCTGAACAAGATGCCTAATTTGATATACCTTATTATTGGACAATTTGTTATACATCCTGAAAAGAAAAAAGACTGGAAAGGCTTATGTCCGTGAACTAATCTTTAGGATTAACCTACAAACTAATTTTATCATGTACATATCCTTCCATGTAAATTACTGCATTCTATTATATTGAACTATATGAAATTGTCCTCTTGTGGATCAAAAATTATTGAATGTCACAATTTCATAAAATTCAACCTAACAGATAATTTCTTTGGTATCTTCTTTGAACTAATAAGCATTGAGTGGTGCAATGGGGATCCAAAAATGAAGAAAAATAGTAACAGTAATAATAATACCAATAGATAATATCTAATAAGTACTTGAGGAATAAGGGCTTCATAAGTTTGCTAGCATATAATTTTTCTGGTAATTCATGAAGAAGGTAATTCTTACAATCCCCACTTTACAGATAAAGAAGCTGAGGCTTAAAGGAATTTAAATGATGTGCCCAAGATTATACAGCTAATAAGTATTCTCTGAACTCAAAAATTTCACTACTAAGTAGAAGAGATGGACACATGACCTAATGCAATACATGGCAGAGGGTGGGTACTGAAACGAGGCTCACACACTGCACGGGAAAGATCATATCATTAAGGCCATCTTCACTTTACAAACTAAGTCATCTTGGAAGAGGGACAAGGGATAGCTGTCTTTCATTGACCCTTTTATCTGTAACATGAAGTATTTCATGGTCTCTGGATTCAGTACCTGACCCTCAGTCAGTGGCAATGCATTATGCTCTTATTTAGTGAACAAAATCTAAGGACAATTTAGCACTAAATAATCAGATAAAAGAATGATAAAATCTCTGGTCCAACCATAAAGTGAATAAAACAAGATATGCAAAGGAGCCTTTGTTTCAGAAGCTGTTCCAAGTACATTCAGAGTTGATTCTCTTCACTCACCCGCATGAAATACTGTTTAGTCCAGGAGTCAGCAAACTATGGTCCTCAGGCTAAATTCAGCCTGTAGTCTTGTTATATAAGTAAAGTTTTATTGGAACACAGCCATGCCCATTCCTTTACGATGTATTATCAATGGTTGCTAGTTGACTAGTTAAAATACAGACTGTTTTGGTCCCCCAAACCTGAAATATTTACTACCTAGCCCTTTAAGCAAAAGTTTCTGACTCCTGATCTAGTCTAATAAACTTTATATGATATCTACCTACTGTAAAAATAGAATTCCTATACACCAAGTAAGATAGAATATCTGTCAGAAAGAAAATATATACCTTGGTATCTTTCATATCTAACTCGCATTCAAACTAGCATAACAATATATATTTATAGATTCGTGACTTTTTTACATCTCTTTGTTTACTCAACACGATGTACCTTAAAGAAAATTCTCTCTATAAAAGACAAATGTCATTCTTTGTATTCTTTATTATTTCAATAAACTAAGTATAATTAAAAAAAAATAACCTCCCAACTTTAGGAATTGTTTGAGTGTAAACATAAGAGAAGAGGCAAAAAATGATGGATAAAGGAAAGAGAATTTTCTTCACATGAAGACCTTCTCTTAGGCTGCTTATGTCTAAGAAATTGTTTGGGGAAGATATTTCATCCCAGGAGGAAACTTGATTCATTGTGAGGAAATCCTAAGCATGGAACACAAATCCCACACTGATAAGAGATTATTCCCATATTTTAAGGAATTCCTCCACAAATATCCACAACCAGGGAGCCCTGAATAAGGACTTGAAGACTAGGTTTCTGACATAGAGGTATCGATTTTGGGTCCCATTATTGGCTATCTCTGTGATGGGACAATGAGTTTTATCATATTTTCGAGGTCGAATAGAAGAAAATGGAGAAAGAAGTTCCATAAACCTCACCCTTGGTTAGTTCTGTTTGTTTCTGGAGCCACTTTGATGAGATTGTCAAGACTTTGGCCCCTTTAAAACATGGAAGAAATGATCAGAGAAATGGTCAACTCACATCAAGTGGTTTCAAATATTTATTAAAATGGAGAAACATTTTTATTATAGAAATATTTTACTATAAAATATTTATTAAAACAGAGATCATCTCAAGGGGTTGGAGTTTTTCAGTGTTGACTCTGAAAATATATATTTGGACCTAACTATAACTGCATAGAAATAATAAACAATAATTAATGGTTTCAGAAAGTTCATGATGTGCCAGGCACTGTTCTAAGTGATTTACGTGATTTATATGATTTAATCCTCACATCAGTCCAATTAAATAGTGTTAAAAAATTAATAAGCAGGGCTTCCCTGGTGGCGCAGTGGTTGAGAGTCCGCCTGCCGATGCAGGGGACACGGGTTCATGCCCAGGTCCAGGAAGATCCCACATGCCGCTGAGCGGCTGGGCCCGTGAGCCATGGCCGCTAAGCCTGCACGTCCGGAGCCTGTGCTCCGCAACGGGAGAGGCCAGAACAGTGAGAGGCCCGCGTACCACAAAAAAAAAAAAAGAGTAAAAATTTTGACCTCCATACAAATCATTGGTATACTAGCTCAGTTTCCCATTTACAATCAAAATAAAACCATAAAATTAGGGCAAGATTGAGTTAAAAAGATCAATTCTGGAACTATTTGCTGAAAACTCTCACCTGGCCAGCCCCTTTCAGTATTCTACATAATGCTATAGCTATAATTAAACTATATTTTGTTAATAATTTCCATTTGTAGTGCCTTTTTGCTTTAAAGGGATTTTATATCCATTATTGCACTTGATCCTTAATAATCAAATGACAAAGGTGGAACAGACATTATAATCTTCATTTTATAACTAAAGAAGCCTCAGCTCAGTGTTCGAGGGACTTGCTCCAAGGCACCCAGCCAGTAAGTAATGGAGCTCAGACTTTCTGACTCCACAGATTTTTCAGCATAGCTTCTCTAATGAGAGCCACAAATTGATGCAGAATTTGATGCACAAATTGATGGGAAGGAAGAAAGATATGATATAATCCTCACCCTGGGTTACTTCTGTTTATTTCAGGGGTCACTTTGATGAGATTTTCAAGGCTCTGGCCCCTTTAAAGCATAGAAAATGTGATGAGGTTAATGATAGACTAGAACCAAGTTGATAAAACTATTCATTAAAACTCAGGAACAGTATAAACACTCACTGAGATCATGCCAAAGAGCTGAAGATTGTTAAAGGTACGCAGAAGTACGTAGGGATTTATATATCTCTGAAACACATTGAGATGCAGTGAGACAATATTTTAATCTTGGAGCCATTAGGGCCACTAGCAAATACTGAACTAGGACTCTATTTAGATTCATTGAATGCTATGCTCTTAGCCTTTTCCAGGTGCACTAAACATATTTTGTAATAGTCTGTATACACATTTCGTGGAACATTCCACAAGACACAACTCTACCCATCAACTTCCAACATGCTGTGGGACTTCTGAACTTTGGAGAACACATATTTTGTAAAATTGACATTCATTAGCAAATTTTCTATTTAAACACTGGATTTAGATAAGTATACCAATTTGTTAAAGTCCATGATATACAAATCTGGTATCTGCTGCTGGTACTTATAACTGTGTGTTAAAACTACAAATTTTGACTAGTTGTGTTGGCAACAAACAATAGGAAGATTAAAATCTATAAAGTTCTGAAACGTAAGCTATATTTACTATAATATAAAACTCCGTGTAGTCAGTGAAAACACGTCAGTAATTTATGATTACCCTTTAGTATATCTGCTTCTGATTTTAATGGAATTTTGCTTTTCCTATTGCTTCTACATGTGTTTTCCACATTCACAGTGCCAGCCAAAGTGCCTCTGATCTACAGAGGATACCACATGGGTAAAGAACGTCCACAGAAGGCACTTTTACACCCTGGATCCCCAAGCCCTGTGGCCCTGCTAAGACTGATCATGAAATCTCTGAGGTTGCGTCAATGCAACATCAAAGGTATAGATATTTGGAAGCAGCTAGACGTTGACTCAAGTTTTTACTTGTATGCAGATGTCTGAGAATGTGTACATCCCTGCTAAAAGCAGCAATAAAAAATCTGATCCTTTTTCATGCAAATAATGAAATTATTAACCCTGAAAGAGACAACCATTCTACACCAATACCCTTTGCTGATTTTTTTAACCCCTTGTTGCCTGAATGAAATATGTGGAATTTGAATGCCAGTGACTGAGAAAAAAAATTCCCAGGATTCTGCTTCTAGATTTGAGTACTCAAAAAGAAACCCCATAACATTAAGCACTGTAACTCCTCCCTTGTAATATTTGTGTTGGTTGTGTTGTCAAGACCTTGATCTCTTTAAATATATTAAATAGAGCACATATCAGTATAAGGTTTCCTAAATTTTAAAGTTCGTATAGTCAATAAAGAAGAGTGTGCTATTTAATGTAGTAATGTAAAATAATATTTTGAGCTCAACTGTGGGAAGCAATGCCTCATAGTGTATATGTCTTCAATATTTATGCATTCTTTCAATCCACAAATAGATATGGAAAGCCTACTATGGGCCCCAAGTTATGGGATAGCTGTGAACAATACAGACGGGCTTAGCCCTCAAGAAGCTTCCATTCTAACTTGATGAGTGGCAGGCAATATGCAATCAAATGTATAAATGAATGCCACATTTCCAGATAACAATATATGCTATGAAGAAAGTAAAATAGAGTGCCTGGTGCCTGCAATGCTGGGGTTGAAGGAGGGGGTGGTGACTTAATTATATTCAATGGTCAGAAACGATCTCTTTGAGAAGGTGACAATATGGGAATAGAGCTTTCCAAAGTGGGAATAGCATACACAGAAGTGTTAAGGCAGAAGTGAGCCTGGAATAGAAAAAAGATCAGTTTGGCTGGACTTCACTGAACATGTGAAAGGCCATCGCTAAAGTTCAGAACTTTATTCTACCTGAAATAAGAGAACATTGAAAGTTTTTAATAAGGGAGGGAGATGATCTTATTTTACTTTTAAGAGATCTACAGAATTTAATTATGCTTGGTAAAGGAAAAAAAAAAGATGACTACTGTCCCTAAAAGGTCCCAGGAAGCACACACATACACAACCATGAACATAGGTACTCATATACACACAAAAGCACACGGATATACTCACACATATATTTAGGCACACACAAGCATGTGTACACATGTACGCAATCAAACACACATTTTCACTTGTTTGCACAGACATACCCGTATACACTCACACATATAGGCATACACACATGAATGCACACAAGCATACACACATGAATGCACACCTTTGCATGTGTACACATAGGCACACACACATGCACACCCCAACCTATGAAAAACAATAGGTGATGATTTGAAATACTCCTTTTACTAAAAATTAGAAAGGAAAAACATGAATTTTTCTTGGAGAGTCAAAGTAAATTAAATATTTGAACAGAATCTAAATTATTAAGAAAACATAATTCATGTGAATCTTTATTATTGCTAAAACCATTTGTATCTACTATGTACCAGGCATGACAGTATTATGATCCCTATTTTGTAGGTGAGTAAACTGAAGCATGGGGACACAGCTAGCAAGTGACAGAGCCAGGGTCTTTTAGACTCCCTGCTCCCAACCTCAAGTTACCTCCCTGAAATGCCCAGGTAGCCAAGGAAGTCAGTGCTCTCTTCTCAGTCTGTCGGTTGCAAAATTGTACACGTCTGCAACTCATAGGGTCACTGGGCCTGCAACCACACTGCTGCTGAGAACAGGACGGCCTGACAGCACACACCAGCTTTCAGCCAGCCAGGCTCTGCTGACAGGGCCTGCAGGCATCAGTGACACATTTTAGAATCAACGCATAATAACATGTACTGAGTGAATGGAATGGAAAGGAGTTCAAAAGAAACCACATGGAATTATTTGGTATACTTTTCAGCAACACGTCAACAAGCTCAGTTTCAGATATGTTCCATCTGTTTTTTAAAAAATAAAAAAAGAAGCAAGAGGACATAAGCTTTCCAGATTTACTTGACAATTCATGGGTAGGGTAATTCGTTTACAAGGTACACTTTGTTAAGCTCTTCATCTTTAAACATACACTGCACTATATACACATACCCACACTACACACAAACATAGTACACATGTACACACACAGTTTGTACATAAACACATCCACACACACTACTTACACTCCCACAGACATAGACTTGTTTATATATGCTATTTATGCAAACATACACATACACATACACACACACTACTTATACATACACACATACGTTTATATATATATATATATATATATATATATATATGCATTGTGATGGTTAATTTCATGTGTCAGTTTGACTGGGCCAGAGTGCCCAGATATTTGGTCAAATATTATTCCAGGTGTGTCTGTGAGTGTTTTGGGATGAGATTAACATGTGAATCTGTAGACTGAGTAAAGCAGATGGCCGTCTCTAACATGGGTGGGCCATAGCCAAGCAGCTGAAAGACTGAATAGAACCAAATGCTGAGTTAAGAAGAGACTTTGCCTGCCTGACTGCTTGACCTAAGACTTTGTTCTATTGCCCTTGGACTGGAACTTAACCACGGGCTCTCTTGGTCCTCAGGCCTTCAAACTTGAACTGGAACTACTATTGTCTCTCTTGGGTCTCCAGCTTGCCAACGATAGGTCTTGAGACTTAGCCTCCAGAAGGGCATGTGCCAATTCCTTATAATCAATCTCTCTTTCTCTCGCTCTCTCTCTCTATTCTATTGTTCTGTTTCTCTGGAGAACCCTGATTAATACACACACATACACTTATACCAACACACTTATACATATACACTAATATATACACACATTTATACGTAACACACTATTTACACATGCACATACACATACAGACTCACACACACACACACACACACACACACACACTTACACACAAAGAAATAAATAGTAGAGGAGGGAAGTCAAATTCCCATTTAATTTCTCAAAATCTACCTTATAGCAAACGTCACCTGAGAATAAAAGGCAAGAGGTCACTTCTGTGTATCACTCATACAGAATTGCTTAATATGACGTATGTGGAAAAAAAGAGTTCAGTTTGGTTTGAATTTCAATTTGCTCTCCTGAACGCAAGCACTCAGAATTCCAACGTGTTTATAAATGCCAAAGGAGAAATAAAAAGCTTTAAATTACTTACCTCTTGATATTTTTATTTGTTTCAGGATTCTCTTTAATAAGCCCATTGAGGTCTTGTTTCCTTTGGATAAGGAAATGAGTTTTAATGAATGTCATTAAAATAAAACACTAATCAAGTGAACAATGATTGGCAAAATTAAGAAGTGGTAAGTATACACGTTCTCTATCAATGTAATTTTTAAAGCTCTAACTGCAAATGAAAATTCTTCTCTTACATCTTGAGCTGCAGACCATTTAAGTTTCCTAATTTACCAACAAGAAACATATGATGTTTTTGTTTTGTTCTCAAAATGTATAAGTATACGTGAAACTTGTTATTTAACAAAATCAGCTTTGCCCTCAGATACATATTGTTAGAACACCCCAGATGGGTGGCACTGAAGTAATGTTGAGTTAGATAAAGTTCTATACTGGATCCAGATAGAATGTAAATTTCCATCTAACAAATCAGATATAATTGCCTATTCTGTTTTTAAATAATAAGAATAATGTAAAAGATGATAATAGTTTAACAATATGAAAAATAATTTTAAAAATATATGTCTTCATATAAACGCAACCATTCCCCCTTTTAAAATATAATTAGATTATGGTGAATTATAAGAGCAAGAAAAAATACCTTACATGGTAGGAAAATTAATGACACTTCTTGGGGAGACACCTGTCACCTCCATTAAAATGCACTGAGTAATACCAAAAGGGGCATAGCCCGAACCCAAAGTGGGCAGTAGAGGATGGCAGAGGTATCGTGATTGAGTACTGCTGCCTTGTCAACATAGCCCTGAAGAAGAGAAGTGGTGGGATGTCCTTCCTCCCAGTGTGTGTATCTGCCCAGCCCCTCCCCTGGGCTGCCTTCTGAGACCACCATCTTCAAAGAAGTTGATTTTCAGTAGTTTTAGTCAACACTCATTCTTGGCTATCTCTGTCATTTTGGAGATCTACTTTTAAAATATTGTCAAGATTGTGCTTTCTTTAGATGCAAAGAAATTCAATTCAGTAACTCACCCCTAAAACCAAACCAAAATCTGGGAGAAAAGGCAACTTACTATTAAACATTGGGGCAATTCTTCAAAAATAAGCAATTTTATTGGGAGCAAGGAGGGAAGGTCATGTGGCCTATCATTATTATCCAATTCCATGCCAGTAAAACATATTTCTAAAGTTAAAATGCCAAATCATTTTATCTTATTGTCACTTACAGAAATCAGATTTAAAGATACTAATCAGTCTTACCCAGTGGTGTTTTCACTTTCTTTGGGATTCACTTTGATAACATTATCAAGGTCTTCACCTCTTTAAAAAAATTTAGATCAGTTTCAAAGTATTCTCACAGTATTTTTTTATATACACATTCCATATTATTGATGATTAATTCAAGCTTTTGGAGAAGATTATTATACTGGTATTAAATTCATTTTTGTTACGAAAGTTACCTATCAATAATATAGTTAAGGGTTTCCCTGGTGGCGCAGTGGTTGAGAGTCCGCCTGCCGATGCAGGGGACACGGGTTCATACCCCGGTCCGGGAAGGTCCCACATGCCGCGGAGCGGCTGGGCCCGTGAGCCATGGCCGCTGAGCCTGCGCATCCAGAGCCTGTGCTCGGCAATGGGAGAGGCACAGCAGTGAGAGGCCCGTGTACCACAAAAAAATTAAAAAAAATTAAAAAAAATAATACAGTTAAGTTAATCTCTAGGATTCTATTGGGCTCTAGGTAAATTTAAATTTAGATAGACTCTCCAAAGTAAAGCTCAGGGCAGTAGAGTTCAGACACAGAAGAGAGAAGCCAAACTCAAAGATGTGACCCCCTTCAGTATACTGAGAAGATCACATAATTAACCCAGTAGAAAATAAGCAAGATTTAGAAACATCAAAGCAGTTCTCACCCTCTGCTAGTCTGATCTGTCCTAGCATTTGCTTTGATAACTGTTTTGAGATCTTGGATTCTTTGGAAAAAACATGGAGACCTTATGTCAATTAACTTGCATTCAATTTTTTCTGAAAACCATATAAATAAGAATGTCCCTGAAAGGATGTCAGATGTTTCCAGGGCCAACTGACCAGAGAAACTTCAATATAATTATCCCTTAGCTTGCCTTTTTTAATTTCCACAGTAGTACTTGGTTTAAATCAGTTTAAAAAATCTTCGCCAACACACCTCTCACTTTGCAATTTTGTCCTTTCTATTTCTTAATTTAAATAGAAAATTTGCCTCATTGTTAAATTATTTAAGAAAATATAGAATAAGAGATTATGCAGTAAGTTTTCCTGCACCTACTTCAGTGCAACTCAAGCATGTGGTCTTATGGAAACAGGATTCATCATATTCTTTGACTACTATCTCTGATAGGCCCCAAAGTGCAACAGTTCAACTGTGACAGAGGAAAGTATAACACTCCCGTTTCCAACAAGGTGTAAAAATCTAACATGAAAGAAGAGAGCCCCATTATGTTAGGAGCTTTACTTACCCTTTCTTGTTTTTGTCAGTCCTTTGATTAACTTTAATAAGACTTCCAAGGCCTTGGTTTCTTTATAACATTGGAGGGGGCAGGGAGAGCACAGCAACGGAGAGAGAAAGAGAGAGAGAGAGATTCAACAGCAGTTTTTTCACAACAGCAGTAAGACATTATCAGTACCTGAAACATCAGAAGTCTTTAGAAATATTTAATTCAAGTGGCTCTTCTCATGCCAAATGCTGATATGCTAACTGTCCTACAGTGAGGACCCAACCATTACTCAGTTATGATTAAATCAATTTAAACGCAGAAGTTCCCCCCACATCTCAGCTTTTGCTTTCTTTGTCCTTTGAGGGTGGGTTGGTGAGAAACGAACTTTAATACATGTGTTGAGATATTGTCCTCCTTAAACATGAAAATCATTCACATCAAGGGTGGAAATCAGATGATCAACGTTTTAAATCTAAACATTCTGAAGATTTAGACAAGTCATTTTTAATAAAAAGTAACCTGGGAAAGGTAGAAATAACTCTTTGATGACACCAGTACTTTATATGAGTTGAGCACAACCAATAAAACTTTCACACACCAATAGCTTAAAACAATTAGGGAATATGAAAGCTAATCTCTCTAAATCCCCCGGTTGTTCAATGCCATTTTCATCTGTCTCTGTCTTTCACTGTGATAAGACTGCTGACATTTGAGGTTCTTTCTGCATAAGGAAGAAGGAAGGGAGACAGGCAGGTAAGAGGGAAAAGAAACTGTGGGCTCTCCCTACCACACCAAACAGACCCATCTTTTCTGCATCAAAGCCCAGCTGCTACCAAGTTATACCAGCTTACAAGCCCCTTCTCTTTTCTCCTTCCTAGCCCACACGATTGACTTGTGGTGTTCATCCCACTTTTCCTAACTTCCACCACTCGTATGGAACTTTCCAAACTTCAGTTATTTATTTATCTTTTAATTAATTAATTAATATTATTTTTAACATCTTCATTGGAGTATAACTGCTTTACAATGGTGTGTTAGTTTCTGCTTTATAACAAAGTGAATCAGCTGTACGTATACATATACCCCATATCCCCTCCCTCTTGCGTCTCCCTCCCACCCTCCCTGTCCCACCCCTCTAGGTGGTCACAAAGCACAGAGCTAATCTCCCTGTACTATGCATCTGCTTCCCACTAGCTATCTATTTTACATTTGTTAGTATATATAAATCCATGCCACTCTCTCACTTCATCCCACCTTACACTTCCCCCTCCCCGTGTCCTCAAGTCCATTCTCTAAATCTGTGTCTTTATTCCTGTCCCTAGGTTCTTCAGAATCATTTTTTGTTTTTTTTTTAAGATTCCATTTATATGTGTTAGCATACGATATTTATTTCTCTCTTTCTGACTTACTTCACTCTGTATGACAGTCTCTAGGTCCATCCACCTCACTACAAATAACTCAATTTCGTTTCTTTTTATGGCCGAGTAATATCACATTGTATATATATGCCACATCTTCTTTATCCATTCATCTGTCAATGAACACTTAGGTTGTTTCCATGTCCTGGCTATTGTAAATAGAGCTGCAATTAATATTGCAGTACATGTCTCTTTTTCAATTATGGTTTTCTCAAGATATATGCCCAGTAGTGGGATTGCTGGGTCGTATGGTAGTTCTATTTTTAATTTTTTAAGGAGACTCCATACTGTTCTCCATAGTGGCTGTATCAATTTACATTCCCACCAACAGTGCAAGAGGGCTCCCTTTTCTCCACACCCTCTCCAGCATTTATTGTTTGTAGATTTTTTGATGATGGCCATTCTGACTGGTGTGAGGTGATACCTCATTGTAGTTTTGATTTGCATTTCTCTAATGATTAGTGATGTTCAGCATCCTTTCATGTGTTTGTTGGCAAACTGTATATCTTCTCTGGAGAAATGTCTATTTAGGTCTTCTGCCCATTTTTGGATTGGGTTGTTTGTTTTCTTGTTATTGACCTGCATGAGCTGCTTGTATATTTTGGAGATTAATCCTTTGTCCGTTGCTTCATTTGCAAATATTTTCTCCCATTGTGAGGGTTGTCTTTTCATCTTTTTTATGGTCTTCTTTGCTTTGCAAAAGCTTTTAAGTTTCATTAAGTCCCATTTGTTTATTTTTGTTTTTATTTCCATTTCTCTAGGAGGTGGGTCAAAAAGGATCTTGCTGTGGTTTATGTCATAGAGTGTTCTGCCTGTGTTTTCCTCTGAGAGTTTGATAGTGTCTGGCCTTAAATTTAGATCTTTAATCCATTTTGAGTTTATTTTTGTGTACAGTGTGTTCTAATTTCATTCTTTTACATGTAGCTGTCCAGTTTTCCCTGCATCACTTATTGAAGAGGCTGTCTTTTCCCCATTGCATACTCTTGCCTCCTTTATCAAAGATAAGGTGACCATATGTGCGTGGGTTTATCTCTGGGCCTTCTATCCTGTTCCATTGATCTATATTTCTGTTTTTGTCCCAGTACTATACTGTCTTCATTACTGTAGCTTTGCATTATAGTCTGAAGTCAGGGAGCCTTATTCCTCCAGCTCTGTTTTTCTTTCTCAAGATTGCTTTGGCTATTCGGGGTCTTTTGTGTTTCCATACACATTGTGAAATATTTTGTTCTAGTTCTGTGAAAACTGCCATTGGTAATTTGATAGGGATTGCATTGAATCTGTAGATTGCTTTGGGTAGTATAGTCATTTTCATAATGTTGACTCTTCCAATCCAAGAACGTGGTATATTTCTCCATCTGTTTCTATCATCTTTAATTTCTCTCATCAGAGTCTTATAGTTTTCTACATATAGGTCTTTTGTCTCCTTAGGTGGGTTTATTCCTAGGTATTTTATTCTTTTTTGTTGCAGTGGTAAAGGGGAGTGTTTCCTTAATTTCTCTTTCAGATTTTTCATCATTAGTGTATAGGAATGAAAGAGATTTCTGTGCATTAATTTTGTATCCTGCTACTTTACCAAAGTCATTGATTAGCTCCTGTAGTTTCTGGCAGCATCTTTACAATTCTCTATCTAAAGTATCATGTCATCTGCAAACAGTGACCGTTTTACTTCTTTTTTCCTGATATGGATTCCTTTTTATTACTTTTTCTTCTCTGATTGCCATGGCTAAAACTTCCAAAACTATGTTGAATAATACTGGTGAGAGTGGGCAACCTTGTCTTCTTCCTGATCTAAGTGGAAATGGTTTCATTTTTTACCATTGAGAACAATGTTGGCTGTGGGTCTGTCATATATGGCCTTTATTATGTTGAGGTAAGTTCCCTCTATGCCTACTTTCTGGAGGGTTTTTATGATAAATGTGTGTTGAGTTTTGTCGAAAGCTTTCTCTGCATCTATTGAGATGATCATATGATTTTTCTCCTTCAATTTGTTAATATGGTGTATCACATTGATTGATTTGCGTATGTTGAGGAATTCTTGCATTCCTGAGATAAACCTCACTTGATCATGGTGTATGATCCTTTTTTCCTGATGAGTCTGGTTAATAGGTTATCAATTTTGTTTATCTTCTCAAAGAATCAGCTTTTAGTTTTATTGATCTTTGCTATTGTTTCCTTCATTTCTTTTTCACTTATTTCTGAACTGATCTTTATGATTTCCTTCCTTCTGATAACTTTGGAGTTTTATTGTTCTTCTTTCTCTAATTACTTTAAGTGTACGGTTAGGTTGTTTATTTGAGATGGTTCTTGTTTCTTAAGGTAGGATTGTTTTGCTATAAACTTCCTTCTAACAACTGCTTTTGCTGCATCCTATAAGTTTTGGGTCGCTGTGTTTACATTGTCATTTGTTTCTAGGTATTTTTTTTATCCTCTTTGATTTCTTCAGTGATCTCTTGGTTATTTAGTAGTGTATCGTTTACCCTCCATGTATTTGTATTTTTTACAAATTTGTTCCTGTAATTGATATCTAGTCTCATAGCATTGTGGTTGGAAAAGATAATTGATACGATTTCAATTTTCTTAAATTTACCAAGGTTTGATTTGTGACCCAAGATATGATCTATCCTGGAGAATGTTCCATGAGCGCTTGAGAAGAAATTGTATTCTGTTGTTTTTGGATGGAATGTCCTATAAATATCAATTAAGTCCATCTTGTTTAATGTATCATTTAAAGCTTGTGGTTCCTTATTTATTTTCATTTTGGATGATCTGTCCATTGGTGAAAGTGGGGTGTTAAGTCCCCTACTATGATTGTGTTACTGTCGATTTCCCCTTTTATGATTGTTAGCATTTGTCTTATGTATTGAGGTGCTCCTATGTTGGGTGCATAAATATTTACAATTGTTATATCTTCTTCTTGGAATGATCCCTTGATCATTATGTAGTATCCTTCTTTGTCTCTTGTAATAGTCTTTATTTTAAAGTCTATTTTGCCTGCTATGAGAATTGCTACTCCAGCTTTCTTTTGATTTCCATTTGCATGGAGTATCATTTTCATCCCCTCTTTTGTCTGTATGTGTCCCTAGGTCTGAAGTGGGTCTCTTGTAGACAGCATATATATGGGTCTTGTTTTTGCATCCATTCAGCCAGTCTATGTCTTTTGGTTGGAGCATTTAAACCATTTACATTTTAGGTAATTATCAATATGTACGTTCCTATTACCATATTCTTAATTGTTTTGGGTTTGTTATTGTAGGTCTTTCCCTTCTCTTGTGTTTCCTGCCTAGAGAAGTTCCTTTAGTATTTGTTGTAAAGCTGGTTTGGTGGTGCTGAATTCTCTTAGTTTTTGCTTGTCTGTGAAGGTTTTAATTTCTCCATTGAATCTTAATGAGATCCTTGATGGGTAGAGTAATCTTGGTTGTAGGTTTTTCCCTTTCATCACTTTAAATATGTCCTGCCAATCCCTCCTGGCTTGCAGTGTTTCTGCTGAAAGATCAGCTGTTAACCTCATGGGCATTCCCTTGTATGTTATTTGTTGTTTTTCCCTTGCTGCTTTTAATATTTTTTCTTTGTATTCAATTTTTAATAGCTTGATTAATATGTGTGTTGGCATGTTTCTCTTTGGATTTATCCTGTATGGGACTCTCTGTGCTTCCTGGATTTGATTGACTATTTCCTTTCCCATATTAGAGGAGTTTTCAACTATAATGTCTTTAAATATTTTCTCAGTCCCTCTCTTTTTCTCTTCTTCTGGGATCCCTATAATTTGAATGTTGGTGCGTTTAATGATGTCCCAGAGGTCTCTGAGACTGTCTTCAATTCTTTTCATTCTTTTTTCTTTATTCTGCTCTGTGGTAGTTATTTCCACTATTTTATCTTCCAGGTCACTTATCTGTTCCTCTGCCCCAGTTATTCTGCTATTGATTCCTTCTAGAGGATGTTTAATTTCATTTTCCAAAGTTCATTTCTTAAAAAATCTGAAATCTCATCTTTTCCTGTAAAACTCATACAACCACTTACAGAGAACTGACTGCTTTCCCACTTCATCTGTTCCCCATTTGGAAAAAAAAATCACCTGTAATAATGTTTGCACATTCACATTATAGTAATATGTTGGTAATAAGTGTTCAGTGTCTGAATGGAGTTTGTGATTGCCCACACTTTTCATTATATAGACTTTGTTGTGTTCTACATCAGAGAGGGTTAAGAAGGCATACGGTAGAGTTTGACTTGGAATGCTAGAATACCCATCTGTGCACAGCTTGGCACAGATCAATGGTTTTTAAAGATAACCAGGACAATAGAAATAATCACCATGTTAGGAAAAGGCAAATCTAATGACACACTGAATACAAGATAAACAGACAATCTGGAGAAAAAGTAGTAGAGACCTCAGAAATCTTTATCCTTTTTCATTCTTGATTGTTCTGGGATTTTCTTTAATGAAACTGTCGAAAGTTTGATTTCTTTCAACATGAAAAATAATGTCAGTAGTAATTCATTTTCTAGTATATCAGTGTCAGTCTAGAACTATAAGTTAACCTCTTTAAATGCTCTTTAAATTAATGGTTACTGATCATTAATTAATCTTTTTTATGATACAAAATAAATAAAAGCATGGCTTTTGACCTTGAGTGGTTTACAAGTGTATCTGAGTGATATACATATGAAGTGACTCAATCAAGATTCCGACTGAAAAATGCCTTAGTCCCTTAGAAAGACTTCAGTGGTGAGGGGCTATGCTCCCAGTATCAAAATGTCCTATAGTGAACATATTTAGTTCATAAACCAGCCTACTGTTCACTACTTGTAATGGTCAGTTTGATTTCTTTCACTTTTAGATGTAAAAGGGAACTTAGAGACCATCTAGATCATACCCTTCATTTTATGGACTGAGGAAACAGAGGTCTCCAGAGGTTAAGCCACTTGCCCAGGGTCACCCAGATTGATGTTGGTGGCAGAGCCAGTACCAAGACACCCACCCATCTCCTGACCCTGATAAAGTGCCTCTTCCACCAGCCTGTCTGACTTTTGTCTTGAGCAGGGGGTCTCCCCCAGGAAATGGCATACAGTTTAGGACTCAATCAAAGAAGCCTGTATGAGTTTCAAACAAATCTTACCCTTTGCCATCTTTGTCTGTCTGGGTATTCACAACAATGAGATTTTCAAGGCTTTGGGGTCTATAAAACACAAAGAAATTCAAATAAAAGACTGCATATTGAAATAAAATTGTGTGGTATCTTGAAAGGTCAGATACAGTAAAAATTTTTCATGAATTGCTCATTTACTCTTACTGAATAGAGCAGCAGAAATCCTTCTGGGCAATCATGTCCGAACTAAATGTACAATACTGAGTGCACTGCCCCATCTGCTAGTACATTTTTATGCCAGAGGACATAACTCCCTTCCAGCTAATAATGTCTGAAAGAATAAAACAAGCAATCTGGGAGATAATATTTTCAGGTTAGAGACAGACACACTTACACACTCTCTGTTGGCTCTGCGTTAAGATTTGCTCTAAAGAGACCTTCAGTACCCTTATTTCTTTAAATGTGTTGAACAAAAAGTCTCATCAGTGCTAATAAGGGATACTTAACTCATAAAAACATAGATCAGTTTACATCTAAGACAGGAAAAATAGCTGGTTAGGAGAGATGAGCTACAATTCTTGAAATCACTTTATTCCAAACGGGTATCTTCCTAGACTCAAAATTTAAATTGCAGTGGACCTTAAAGAAGAGAAAAGACAAGATACAGACTGGGGATCTACAAGCTGTAATAGGTTCATGGATGTGTTGTTTGGGTTCATGGAGTGTTTTTGTTTTTTATGTGGACCAGTATTTACAAAGCTGGCCATCACGTGTAGACACCTGGAGTTTCAGGATCTCCTGAAAGTGTCCTGCAATTGTAGGCTCAAATTCTCACGTGGCAACATCAGCTGGAGCTGAGAAACAGCTGGGCTCTCCCGGTCAGGGCGCTCCCTCTACGTTACAGAGCCAGCTCCCTTCACTCATCTATCCCTGCCTGGTCCCAGTAGGCCATGAAGTCTGATTCTTAATCTAATGCCTCCTCTCTTTATAGATAAGAAAACTGACATTTGCTTTGTTTCTTCTTCACTTTGGTCCCTGCCCGTTTTGTATGTTAGTGTGCCAAGTAACAGAGAGAGAACTAAAATTGCACAGAACTCTAACACAAACCTCAATTAATATGATCTTTAAGTTATGCAGTTACAAATGACTCATAATAAGAAGATAATGTTAACTAAGAAAATGAGTGGCTTTTGTAGTGGTTCAACTACAAGCATTCAGTGACCAAGCCAAATTGTTTACATACTAATATATTAGTATTTCAGGAAGAGAAATGTGGTTATTTTTATAACTGCCTTACTAAACACTGGTGTGTGAAAATCAAAGACACTTCAATATTAGTGTCTTTAAATTGTAATAACCATTTATAATAATGATGGAACAATTTCTGCAAGCTTTTTATTCAAGATTTGTAGGACGCTTTTGACTAGCCCAGTATATGAGTCCTCATGCTCAAATACTGAAAAATAACAAAGCAAATTCAGTAATAAAGCGAAAAAATAGATGTTTTAAAATCTTACCTATTCAAGCTTTTGTTCATTTTGATGAGATTATCTAATTCTTCACTTTGGGGAGAGAAAAGAATATCTTACATTAGTAAAATCCTGGGGCAGATTCAGCTTAAAACAACTATTCCTGAGTTCTCTGAAGTTCAATGTATGTCCCACATTTATCATCCACGAAAATCCTCTCTATCTTTCAAAGCTCTCCTCAAACACCCCTTTCGCCAAGAAATCTTTCCCAGTCCTTTAACTGAATAGAGTCCCCTACATTTTTGGAAGCCTTGCAGCGTTTTGGATTTTTGTATCTCCTTTACGGTACCTACATTGCTATACTTTGTAATATAGTAATCATACACTCGTCTCATGTTAAAGTCCTTGCTTCTACCGATACTAGTGTACATAGAGACACACCCACACACACACACACAGACACACACACACACACACACACACACCACTTAAAATTTTGAAATGTATTTTATATTGGATCCTCTTCAGTGTTTAATACGGGGTTTTTCACACAGTAGATGCTTAATACAGGTTTTACTTGAATCAACAAATACAGGTATGTTGACTAATTATAGATTCTCTCTTTGCATAATGTACTTGCACAAAGCAGCTATTGGAAAACACTCATTTATCAGTAAGTCTGGCTTCTCTCTTGAATTCTACTCTCCCTTATTCCAGTTCAGCTACACTTGCTCTCCTCTTTCCATACTTGAGAACTGTAAAGACTCTACTGACTGCTTCTTCAGGAGCTACTTCTTTAAGCTAACCCCCCAGATTCTGGAATATTCCTTAGAACCACAGGAGCTCAGCCTTATCCCCAAGGAAGGCAGCCGCAGTGGTTTTTCATTTCTGTTTGCTCCTCACAATATATCCTCTCCTCAACCCTTCTATCCACCCACTTCACCCCCATTTCTCTTGCCTTCCCCACCCAGTTTTCCAGTTCACAAGTCTTGGTTTTCCCTTCTTCCTGCTCTAGCCTCACATATTTTTCACACTTCCTGAATGTTCCTCTTTCTTCTCAGGTCATCACTGATGTTGACCAGGAGGCCATGAGGCCAAGTAACTTGGTAGTTAGACATTCAGGTTCCCAAGTCAGGGATACCTGGATTCTAGTCAGGGATTCACCATTTATTAGTTGGTGACTCTGGGTGAGTTACCTAACCTCTTGCTCCCTCAATTATTTTCATCTGTAAAATAAGAATACTAATTGTACCTACCTCAGAAAAGAACCAATAAGTTAATGAATAGAAGGTGATTAGGATTATACCTGGCATGTCATAAACTCTCAATTAATTTTGGCAATTATAGTAAACAGCTTCCAGTCAATATTAATTTTTTCACTTAAAAATGCTTATTATATTTATTTTTTAAACTGAATTTAGAGACACCAAGACTTTGGCTCAGCCTTACAGAGCTATGGTCGTTGAGTCAGTAATGTGCTTAGAAGATGCCTGGCATAGCAGATCACCAGAATAACTACTGGAACAGCTCTCTCAGGGATCTGAAAAACTCATTCAATCAACAGCCATCACAGAGATGAATCGTTTCAAGTAATGTTGCATATTCAATGGAAGAATTGAAGGCTGAGAATAAATATAGAAATGTGAAAGTTGCTGACCCTGACAAAAAATGGATTAACGTTCTATCCTTGTGTGGGACAAACACTACCCAGTGCCCTGACACAATGCTGCATTGTCATTTCTTATTTGAAATTCTACCTTCCAACACTGAGGCTACAAATCTGTTCCATGTCCCCAAGGGAGAGAGCAAACTCTGTTAATTTTAGCCCTAGACCTTTCTGACTGGTGAGTCACAATGATAAGATCAGGATTTGGGCTTCCACGAGAAAATTAACATAAATCATGAGAAGACACTCTGTGGGAAATTAAGTGAAATGGGGGCTGCATTCTGAACAAAGGAGTTGAGCTTTCAAAATGGCCTTAAATTGATGAAAGCTTTGGATATTAAATTTCACCATTGCATTTACAATAAATTAAATGCTCTTAGTCAGATAGAAGTAAGAGTTCATTTTTCAAAGAAGTATTACAAAGCAACTAAGATAAATACAGCTATGTCTCATCCCTCTAGACAGTCCACAGTAACGATTCTCAGCTATCGATGCAAAAGACATTTCCCCTGGCCCACGTCAAAGCAACAGCTTCTCCCCATGAAGAACGTATCTGGCTATAGAATTCGTGCATCCTGGTGAGGGAGAGGGGACAGGAAAGTTAAACTAACTGCAGCTCTCACTGTTTTTGTTGGACTTGCGCCAAACCATAAGTGCCCTTCAGCATCGCTCACCTATCTCTCCCTTAAACACCCACCAAAAATCTATCCAGTCCAAAAAACTGTCCAATCCCTATTAAAAATAGAATATTACCTCAAACAAAAATAATTAAATAAAATTAGAGATCTAGGCACTTAGACAACAAAGAAATGAAAACATTCAGGATACTTTCGACTATCTCTGTCTGGATCTAGAGCTACTACTTTGCCCATGAGTTTTCAGCAAAGAGCTAAGTGTCACTTCTGTTTCTTCTCTTCAGTTCTTTGACTGAGACTGCAATCC
Organism: Lipotes vexillifer; assembly: GCF_000442215.2. NCBI lineage: Eukaryota > Metazoa > Chordata > Mammalia > Artiodactyla > Lipotidae > Lipotes > Lipotes vexillifer. The sequence goes on along the minus strand of NW_006793856.1, from coordinate 915,144 downwards.
TTAATAACATTCTTAGCACTGCTAAATTCCATTAAACAAGGAAAAATTTTGTAGGCACAGGATTTAAACTATGGAATGTTTATACTCAAGGTTTTCTCACTGCTCATCATTGTTTTACCATTATCGACTATATAAACACTTCTACTTTGCACAAAACATTGTGTCAGACTTTGCAGATGACAGATGGTAGGACAAAATATCTGCTCTAAGAGATTAAAGAGATAACAAAGATGAGACATTTACATAAATACCGTGAAACTATACCAAATATGATTAGTTGTTATATAATATGAATAATGGGGATCTAATAGCTTAGAGAGGCAGAAGTCACATCTCACTGGATCACTCAGAGAAGACTTCACGGAGGAGGTGGTATGTGATCTGGATCTTGGAAAATGGGTAGGACTTGGATGGATGGATATGGTGGCCTTGAGGTTGGAAAAGGCCACCATGTGGATGGAAGGGTATAAAGAAAGGCAGAGGCTCCGGAAACTACAGAAAGGAAGTGATTAAATTTGGTACTGCATGTAGGATAAATGTAAGGGTGAAGTCAGAAATTGCTAAGGAATGTTAGGTTGGAGACAGGTTATCAAAGGCACTGAATGAGGCTATACATAATTGAACAGGCTATGGGGAGCCAGGTGGAGTGATTTTTCCAGCAGAATCGTAGAAAGAAAACTCTGGCAGTGATAGGTAGTAATGGTCTACTGGGTGGGGAGATGAGGAGTGTAAGTCAATCTGGATACCTATTCTGATAACCTGTGATGGAACCAATGACGGTCTGCACTGGGGTGAGGTCGTGGGGGTGTGCAGGGCATTTTAGACATTTAATCCATATGTGCCTAATACTACACAAAGGGGTCAAGACATGAAAGAATCAAAAATGATTCCGGGGGGGACTCTAAGATGGCGGAGGAATAAGACGTGGAGATCACCTTCCTCCCCACATGTACATCAAAAATGCATCTACGTGTGGAACAACTCCTACAGAACACCTACTGAACGCTGGCAGAAGATCTCGGACCTCCCAAAAGGCAAGAAACACCCCACGTACCTGGGTAGGGCAGAAGAAAAAAGGATAAACAGAGACAAAAGGATAGGGACGGGACCTGCACCTCTGGGAGGAAGCTATGAAGGAGGAAAGGTTTCCACACACTAGGAAGCCCCTTCGTGGGCGGAGACTGTGGGTGGCCGGGGGGGCTGGGGGTGGGAAGCTTCGGAACCACGGAGGAGAGCGCAGCAACAGGGGTGCGGAGGGCAAAGTGGGGAGATTCCCGCACGGAGGATCGGTGCCGACCGGCGCTCACCAGCCCGAGAGGCTTGTCTGCTCACCCGCCGGGGCGGGCGGGGGTTGGGAGCTGAGGCTTGGGCTTCGGAGGTCGGATCCCAGGGAGAGGACTGGGGTTGGCAGCGTGAACACAGCCTGAAGGGGGCTAGTGCACCACGGCTAGCCGGGAGGGGGTCCGGGAAAAAGTCTGGAGCTGCCGAAGAGGCAAGAGACTTTTCTTTCCTCTTTGTTTCCTGGTGAGCGAGGAGAGGGGATTAAGAGCTCCGCTTAAAGGAGCTCCAGAGATGGGCGCGAGCCTCTGCGATCAGCGCGGACCTCGGAGACGGGCATGAGACGCTAAGGCTGCTGCTGCCGCCACCAAGAAGCTCCCCTGCTGGGAGCCTGTGCAGCCCGCCACTGCCAGGGTCCTGTGACACAGGGACAACTTCCCCGGGAGAACACACGCCGCGCCTCAGGCTGGTGCAACCTCATGGTGACCTCTGCCGCCGCAGGCTCGCCCCACACTCTGTGCCCCTCCCTCCCCAAGGCCTGAGTGAGCCAGAGCCCCCGAATCAGCTGCTCCTTTAACCCCGTCCTGTCTGAGCGAAGAACAGACGCCCTCAGGCGACCTACACGCAGAGGCGGGGGCCAAATCCAAAGCTGAACCCCAGGAGCTGTGCGAACAAAGAAGAGAAAGGGAAATTTCTCCCAGCAGCCTTAGGAGCAGTGGATTAAATCTCCAGAGTCAACCTGATGTACCTGCATCTGTGGAATACCTGAATAGACAACGAATCATCCCAAATTGAGGAGGTGGACATTGGGAGCAACTGTAAACTTGGGGTTTGCTTTTTGCATCTAATTTTTTTCTGGTTTTATGCCTACTATAATTAGTAGATTTGTTTATTGATTTGGTTGCTCTCTTCCTTTATTTTATATATATAATATATATATTTTTTGCTTTTTTCTCTTTTTGCAAGTGTGTATAAGTATGCTTCTTTGTGTGATTTTCTCTGTATAGGTTTTCTTTTACCATTTGTCCTAAGGTTCTATCTGTCCTTTTTTTTAGTGCTTGCTATCATTGTTGGAATTGTTTGTTGGTTTGGTTGCTCATTTCTTTTCTTTTTTTATTACTTTTTAAGTTTTTTAAATTTTAATAATTAAAAAAATTTTTTAATTTTAATTATTTTCTTTCTTTCTTTCTTTCTTTTTCTCCCTTTTTTTCTGAGCTGTGTGACTGACAGGGTCTTGATGCTCCAGCCGGGTGTCAGGCCTGAGCCTCTGAGGTGGGAGAGCCGAGTTCAGGGCATTGGTCCACCAGAGACCTCCTGGCCCCACATAATTTCAATCAGGGAGAGCTCTCCCAGAGATCTCCATCTCAATGCTAAGACCCAGCTCCACTCAACAACCAGTGCTGGATGCCCCATGCCAAACAACTAGCAAGACAGGAAAATAACCCCACCCATTAGCAGAGAGGCTGCTTAAAATCATACTAAGTTCACAGACACCCCAAAACACACCACTGGACACGTTCCTGCCCACCAGAAAGACAAGATCTAGCCTCATCCACCAGAACACAGGCACTAGTCCCCTGCACCAGGAAGCCTACACAACCCACTGAACCAACCTTACCCACTGGGGGCAGACACCGAAAACAACGGGAACTATGAACCTGCAGCTTGTAAAAAGGAGACCCCAAACACAGTAAGTTAAGCAAAATGAGAAGACAGAGAAATACACAACAGATGAAGGAGCAAGGTAAAAACACACCAGACCAAACAAATGAAGAGGAAATAGGCAGTCTACCTGAAAAACAATTCAGAGTAATGATAGTACAGATGATCCAAAATCTTGGAAATAGAGGGAGAAAATATAAGAAACATTTAACAAGGACCTAGGAGAACTAAAGAGCAAACAAACAATGAGGAACAACACAATAAATGAAATTAAAAATTCTCTGGAAGGAATCAATAGCAGAATAACTGGGGCAGAGGAACGGGTAAGTGACCTGGAAGATAACAGTGGAAATAACTACAGCAGAGCAGAATAAAGAAAAAAGAATGAAAAGAATTGTGGACAGTCTCAGAGACTTCTGGGACAACATTAAACGCACCGACATTTGAATTATAGGGTTCCCATAAGAAGAAGAGAGAAAGAAAGGGACTGAGAAAATATTTGAAGAGATTATAGTTGAAAACTTCCGTAATATGGGAAAGGAAATAGTCAATAAGTCCAGGAAGAGCAGAAAGTCCCACACAGGATAAATCCAAGGAGGAACACACAAGGCACATATTAATCAAGTTATCAAAATTTAAATACAAAGAACAAATATTAAAAGCAGCAAGGGAAAAACAACAAATATTATACAAGGGAATCCCCATAAGGTAAACAGCTGATCTTTCAGCAGAAACTCTGCAACACAGAAGGGTGTGGCAGGACATATTTAAAGTGATGAAAGGGAAAAACCTACAATCAAGATTATTCTACCCACCAAGGATCTCATTCAGATTCGACTGAGAAAATAAAACCTTTGTAGACAAGCAAAATCTAAGAGAATTCAGCACCACCAAACCAGCTTTACAACAAATACTAAAGGAACTTCTCTAGGCAGGAAACACAAGAGAAGGAAAAGACCTAAAATAACAAACCCAAAACAATTAAGAAAATGGTAATAGGAACATACATATCGATAATTGCCTTAAAGGTAAATGGAATAAATGCTCCAACCAAAAGACATAGACTGGCTGAATGGATGCAAAAACAAGACCTGTGTATATGATGTTTACAAGACACCCACTTCAGACGTAGGGACACACACAGACTGAAAGTGAGGGGAAGGAAAAAGATATTCCACGCAAACGGAAATCAAAAGAAAGCTGGAGTAGCAATTCTCATACCAGACAAATAAAACTTTAAAATATAGACTATACTATTACAAGAGACAAAGAAGAACACTACATAATGATCAAGGGATCAATCCAAGAAGAAGATATAACAATTGTAAATATTTATGCACAACATAGGAAATCAAAAGAAAGCTGGAGTAGCAATTCTCATACCAGACAAATAAAACTTTAAAATATAGACTATACTATTACAAGAGACAAAGAAGAACACTACATAATGATCAAGGGATCAATCCAAGAAGAAGATATAACAATTGTAAATATTTATGCACCCAACATAGGAGCACCTCAATACATAAGGCAAATACTAACAGCCATAAAAGGGGAAATTGCCAGTAATGCAATAATAGTAGGGGACTTTAACACCCCACTTTCACCAATGGACAGGTCATCCAAAATGAAAATAAATAAGGAAACACAAGCTTTAAATGATACATTAAACAAGATGGACTTAATTGATATTTACAGCATGTTGCATCCAAAAACAACAGAATACTCTTTATTCTCAAGTGCTCATGGAATATTCTCCAGGATAGATCATATCTTGGGTCACAATCAAGCCTTGGTAAATTTAACAAAACTAAAATCATATCAAGTATCCTTTCTGACCAAAATGCTATGAGATTAGAAATCAGTTACAGGGGGGGAAAAAAGTAAAAAACACACACACATGAAGGCTAAACAATACGTTACTAAATAACCAAGAGATCACTGAAGGAATCAAAGAGGAAATCACAAAGTACCTAGAGACAAATGACAATGAAAACACGACAACCCAAAACCTATGGGTTGCAGCAAAAGCAGTTCTATGAGGGAAGTTTATAGCAATACAATCCTAACTCAAAAAACAAGAAACATCTCAAATAAATAACCTAACCTTACACCTAAAGCAATTAGAGAAAGAAGAACAAAACAAATCCAAAGTTAGCAGAAGGAAAGAAATCATAAAGATCAGATCAGAAATAAATGAAAAAGAAATGAAGAAAATGATAGCAAAGATCAATAAAACTAAAATGCTGGTTCTTTGAGAAGATAAACAAAATTGATAAACCATCAGCCATATGCATCAAGAAAAAAAGGGAGAAGACTCAATCAACAGAAATAGAAATGAAAAAGAAAAAGTAACAACTGACACTGCAGAAATACAAAAGATCATGAGAGATTACTACAAGCAACTATATGCCAATAAAATGGACAACCTGGAAGAAATGGACACATTCTTAGAAAAGCAGAACTTTCCGAGACTGAACCAGGAAGAAATTGAAAATATAAACAGACCAATCATAAGCAGTGAAATTGAGACTGTGATTAAAAATCTTCCAACAACAGGGCTTCCCTGGTGGCGCAGTGGTTGAGAGTCCGCCTGCCGATGCAGGGGACACGGGTTCGTGCCCCGGTCCGGGAAGATCCCACATGCCGCGGAGCGGCTGGGCCTGTGAGCCATGGCCGCTGAGCCTGCACGTCCGGAGCCTGTGCTCCACAATGGGAGAGGCCACAACAGTGAGAGGCCCGCGTACAGCAAAAAAAAAAAAAAAAAAAAAATCTTCCAACAACAAAAAAAACGCTAGGACCAGATGGCTTCACAGGCGAATTCTATCAAACATTTACAGAAGAGCTAACACCTATCCTCAAACTCTTCCAAAACATAGCAGAGGGAGGAACACTCCCAAACTCATTCTATGAGGACAGTCACCCTGATACCAAGACCAGACAAAGATGTTACAAAAAAAAAAGAAAATTACAGGCCAATATCACTGCTGAACATAGATGCAAAAATCCTCAACAAAATACTAGCAAATACAATCCAACAGCACATTAAAAGGATCATACACCATGATCAGGTGGGGTTTATCTAAGGAATGCAAGAATTCTTCAACATATGCAAATCAATCAATGTGATAATCCATATTAACAAATTGAAGGAGGAAAACCATATGATCATCTCAATAGATGCAGAAAAAGCTTTTGACAAAATTCAACACCCATTTATGATAAAAACCCTCCAGAAAGTAGGCATGGAGGGAACTTATCTCAACACAATAAAGGCCATATATAACAAACCCACACCCAACATCATTCTCAATGGTGAAAAACTGAAACCATTTCCAGTAAGATCAGGAACAAGACAGGTTGCCCACTCTCACCACTATTATTCAACATTGTTTTGGAAGTTTTAGCCACAGCAATCAGAGAAGAAAAAGAAATAGAAGTAATCCAAACAGGAAAGAAGAAGTAAAACTGTCTCTGTTTGTTGATGACATGGTACTATACATAGAGAATCCTAAAGATGCTACCAGAAAACTACTAGAGCTAATCAATCAATGTGGTCAAGTAGCAGGATACAAAATTAATGCACAGAAATCTCTTTCATTCCTATACACAAATGATGAAAAATCTGAAAGAGAAATTAAGGAAACACTGCCATTCACCATTGCAACAAAAAGAATAAAATACCTAGGAATAAACCTACCTAAGGAGACAAAAGACCTGTATGTAGAAAACTATAAGACTCTGATGAAAGAAATTAAAGATGATACAAACAGATGGAGAGATATAGCATGTTCTTGGATTGGAAGAATCAACACTGTGAAAATAACTATACTACCCAAAGCAATCTACAGATTCAATACAATCCCTATCAAACTACCAATGGCATTTTTTACAGAAGTAGAACTAAAACTTTCACAATGTGTATGGGAACATAAAAGACCCCAAATAGCCAAAGCAATCTTGAGAAAGAAAAACAGAGCTGGAGGAATCAGGCTCCCTGACTTCAGACTATACTACAGAGCTACAGTAATGAAGACAGTATAGTACTGGGACAAAAACAGAAATATAGATCAATGGAACAGGATAGAAGGCCCAGAGATAAACCCACACACATATGGTCACCTTATCTTTGATAAAGGAGGCAAGAATACACAATGGAGAAAAGACAGCCTTTTCAATAACTGGTGCTGGGAAAACTGGACAGCTACATGAAAAGAATGAAATTGGAACACTCCCTAACTCCATACACAAAAATAAACTCAAAATGGATTAAAGACCTAAATGTAAGGCCAGACAATATAGAACTCTTAGAGGAAAACATAGGAAGAACACTCTATGACATAAATCACAGCAAGATCCTTTTTGAACCACCTCCTCGAGAAATGGAAATTAAAACAAAAATAAACAAATGGGACTTAATTAAACTTAAAAGTTTTTGCACAGCAAAGGAAACCATAAACAAGATGAAAATACAACCCTCAGAATGGGAGAAAATATTTGCAAACGAAGCAACTGACAGAGGATTAATCTCCAAAATATACAAGCAGCTCATGCAGCTCAATATCAGAAAACAAACAACCGAATCCAAAAATGTGCAGAAGACCTGAATGAACATTTCTCCAAAGAAGATATACAGATTGCCAACAAACAATGAAAGGATGCTCAACATCACTAATCATTAGAGAAATGCAAATCAATACTACAATACACAATCTCCTCATTGTGATATCTCAGAATGGCCATCATCACAAAATTTACAAACAATAAATGCTGGAGAGGGTGTGGAGAAAAGGGAACCCTCTTGCACTGTTGGTGGGAATGTAAATTGATACAGCCACTATGGAGAACAATATGGACGTTCCTTAAAAAACTAAAAATAGAACTACCATACGACACAGCAATCCCTCTACTGGGCATACACCTTGAGAAAACCATAATTCAAAAAGAGACATGTACCACAATGTCCATTGCAGCTCTATTTACAATAGCCAGGACATGGAAACAACCTAAGTGTCCATCAACTGATGAATGGATAAAGATGTGGCACATATATACAATGGAATATTACTCAGCCTTAAAAAGAAACAAAATTGAGTTATTTGTAGTGAGGTGGATGGACATAGAGACTGTCATACAGAGTGAAGTAGGTCAGAAAGAGAAAAACAAATACTGTATGCTAACACATATATATGGAATCTAAAAAAGTACCTAGGGGCAGAACAGTAATAGAGACATAGACGTAGAGAACAGAATTGAGGACACAGGGCAGGGGAAGGGTAAGCTGGGACAAAGTGAGAGAGTGGCATGGACATATATAGGTACGAAATGTAAAATAGATAGCTAGTTGGAAGTAGCCGCATAGCAGAGGGAGATCAGCTTCGGTGCTTTGTGACCTCCTAGAGGGGTGGGATAGGGAGGGTGGGAGGGAGGATGACGCAAGAGGGAGGAGATATGGGGATATATGTATACATATAGCTGATTCACTTTGTTATACAGCAGAAACTAACACACAATTGTAAAGTAATTATACTCCAATAAGGATGTTAAAAAAAAAAAGTGGTCCCAGAAAGGTGATCTTGCCTAAATGAAAGAAAAGAGAGAAGGCAGGAAATAGCACATTTGGGGAGGAAGTTGAAAATAGCCTAGGACATTCTAAATGGGGGTGCAGTGGAGACAGATAAATAAGGATCTGGGTCAGCAACATAAATACAGGACACAGGGTTTGGAGTAAGGTCACCACCATGGACAACTATGGTGACCAGGATGAGCATTACTTACCAGAAGAGAAAGCAGAGGATGAAGAGTGTCCATAAATGTTAGTACCACCCATTTCTAACTTCCACGCTAATCTAGACAGCCTGAGTCTTTCTTCTTTGAAATTATATGTGATAAACAGCATTTGAAACAAAAAGAGAAGAAAAGTGCAAGTTCAAATGCTCTTGAGCTCTCACCCCTTGTCAGCTTTCTGCAATGAAGTGGCCACTTTGATGATGTTTTCAAGATCCTGACCCCTTCAAACAAACAAACTCAAGTCAATGACAGTAGAGCTACCTTAGAAGGAGCTAAAATGTTTGATCTGTGTTCAGTGAAGAAAGCAAAACTCCAAGTGTTATCAGGAGTTACTGAGTTTAACTGAATAACAAAATAGTCTGTCATGTCAGCTCACAGCATTCACACACACACACACACACACACACACACACACACACACACACCCCACTCACTCCACCTGGGCATTGGCTCTGCCATCTACTGCTCACTGAAATAACTACAGTTTCTCCTAAAGACTTATATTGGTTGTACACAATTTATATACTTAAAAGGATATGGATAAATTGGGAGATTGGGATTGACATATACACACTACTATATATAAAATAGATAACTAATAAGAACCTGCTGTACAGCACAGAGAACTCTACTCAATACTCTGTAATGGCCTATATGGGAAAAGAATCTAAAAAAAAAAAAGGTGGATATTTAAAAAAAAAAGGACATGGGAAAAAAAATTCAATTAACTGCAAAAGTAAACACAGAAACATGTTCCAAAGTTTTTCTACCAACCAAGGAGCATTAAGCAACATATTCAGATGATCAATTAGTCCCTTATATGAGGTGAAAGTATCTGTCTTCTTATGTTTCCAAAGGGAAAGAAAGTACATTTAAAACTGTAGCTAAGCTTGAATCCCCTCTGGTCTCCCTAGGTCATGAAAAGGAATAATTAGGGAAATCCTTATAGCTTTACCTGTAATTAAGACCTGTGCTTCATAAATGATATCTTAGAAAGTTAATAGGGTTCCAAGAAGATAGAATTTTGTAGTCAAGTAAATTTGGGAAACATAACCGACTTTTAGAGATTTGGAATATGTATAAGCACACTGAAGGTTCTGGGAAGTTCATGATAGAGAGCTCTATTCCATTGTGTTTCCTAAACATGTAAGCCATTAAATGCTTCTTTCACAAAGCATTCATTGACATCTTGTGGCACATGGGACATAGTTTGGGAAAGATAGAGATAGAGCCTATCTATATAGAGATAGTACCTTAAGGTACTAGGTACAGGGTACTCTCCCCAAAGGTAAGATATCTGTGTGATGCATGCCTGAGAGTCAAGGGAGATAATAAAGAAAATAAAAAGTATGTAAGTTTGGCACTTTGAAAAATGTGTTTCAGTCAAAAAAAATTGTCTAAAAAAATTGGCTTATATTTAATGGTTAAGATGGTAAATTATGTTAGGTTTTTAACCATAATAAAATAATTGGTTTATCATATTGATAGATCTATAAAACAACATTGCTCAAAAACTAATTTTAAAAATAGTGTTTTTCAAATAAATAAATAAATATCCAAAACAAATACTAAATTGGATGGGATGTTCAAGACAACAGGCATAAACCAGCACTGTCAGGGGGAAACCTTGCTCAAAAGCATCAACACAATTTATAAGCCTTTTTCTGATGGTGCAGGTGAAGCTGAATATGATCTTGTTATACAGCCAATTCTAGGCAAAGCTTTTGCAGATGTTCAATCAAATAACTATATTTCCACCTATTCACTTACACATCAACAACAGCTGTATCATAAACCTTGGGACAAGTGCTAGGAATAAAGAGATGTTTTCCTGTCTTAAGGGGTTTGATCTTATTCTGTTACCATATTCAGACAATTTTGGTTGCTCATAATGTAATGCTTAGAATAGAAATAAAAGGAATAAAATTCTGTAGGTACATATAAAAACATTTATTACCCACTATTGAAGTCAGCTGGAAAACTGATTTTTCTATTTTATTATTAATTTTAGGTATGTTTGTGTTCCAATAAAGCATACTTTATCATATCTACAATTACACAGATATAGATATATAGATATAGATCACTGTACCTTATATTTCTTTCAGCAGATCTGTTGGTTTCTGTATATGCACTTGGTTTAGGTGGACATATCTGCCTATATTTTTCAAGTTAAAGATAATGTCTGTTAGGTAAGAAAACACTTCTCTGTTAGATTTAAATTTATGAGAAAACATTTACATTCAAAGAGATGAAAGTGTGTTTGAACAATAGCATTACTGGAGATAAAAATCTTCTAAATATGTTCATTTTATTTTAGTTTCCAGTCATCAGTAAAGAATTTTTACACTTATCTCTATTAGATAATGATACAATATTTTAAAATAATAAGAATCAGGGCTTCCCTGGTGGCTCAGTGGTTAAGAGTCCGCCTGCCAATGCAGGGGACATGGATTCCAGCCCTGGTCCGGGAAGATCCCACATGCCGCGGAGCAGCTGAGCACGTGCGCCACAGCTACTGAAGCCCGCGTCCTGGAGCCCGTGAACCCGTGAGCCACAACTGCTGAGCCCACATGCCACAACTGTTGAGGCCCGCGTGCCTAGAGCCCATGCTCTGCAACGGGAGAGGCCACCTCAGTGAGAAGCCTGTGCACTGCAACGAAGACCCAACACAGCCAAAAATAAATAAATAAATTAAATAAATAAAAATAATCAGAAGAAGAATCATTTTTTGTTAGGTATCAGAGAGATTTTTTTCTCAAAGACTTATCCCATTTGAATACTATCAAGAAATGTGTTTGCTCAGATAAGATGGTAAACACTTTCATATTTCCAGTACACCCACCACATTGAGAAAGACCACACTGAGTTGTTAGAATTAAATTTTACAGTACTAGGTTCTGTTACAATTTGTGATATAAGACTTTTCTCTGCTGTTTTTCTAAGTATCTGATTGGCCTACTTATACATTCTTGCTTGTTCTCAAGAAATTATATTCAACTATTTTTTTGTACTCCTGAGGACATGTGTTAATTACATAGGAAACACTTCCCTTTCATATTCTTTCATTAAAGTCATCTTGCTGTGATTAAAGTAATCAGGGTTTTAACATGCAAGTTGTCCTCATTTTATATTTAAGATCATTTGTGGAAGAAATAAATTAGAGTAGTAAAAATGGATTAGACCAGTTCCCATGGAATCTAGCTTCTTTTGAATCTGTACAAGGTCACTGCTCTAGAGTCCCGAGTTTTAGTTTAGAATTTAGGTGGTACTCACACCAACTTTTTTTAGCCCCCTAAAAAATCTTATTCAAATTAAGATTTAATTGTTCAGTACTATCAAAGTAAAAGGAAAAATAATGTAAGATAGAAAGCCTGAGAAGTTATTTTTAAGAGTATAATTATAACCGTTGCACAAATTAAAAACTATAAATCTGGCCTACATTTTAATTAATTCAATGAAGAAGTATTCTCTTAACATTAAAAAAAGTATCCTCTCCTCCCAAGAACAAAATTTCAAAGGTACTGTGAAATTTCACTGAATAGAAATTCAGACCTGGGTTTTTAACTGTTAGGTTGAACGCCTAAAGCTACATAGCCCTGCCACCCAATCAGCATTTTCTGGCTGAAGTTACTCTCTTAATAAAGAATAGTTCTCAAATTGTCTTACATGTTGTCAAAAGAATCACCATCAAAAAGTAAAAGGCCATTAAGCAAATCTAATGTATTCAGTCTTCATTGAGATACCAGTTTTTAAATCTCTCAATAATAATGGAAATGTGCCATGTAGGTCTTGAAAAACAGTTCGATACGATATGATTAAACTGTTTAACAGGAACACATGGGAAGATGTTCAGATCTCTGAATTTGCTTTTAAGTATTAATTATAGAGCACTGGAGATTCAAAGTAGAAAAGCAAGTCTGTCTTTTTTTCTTGGTTCGGAGATAAGTTAATTAGAACATTTTTTCAAAATTTATGATAGTTTTGAAATAAATTACAAGTGTCTCAATTAAAATAAGACTAAAGAACTACCCACTTCCTGGACATGACTACTGTTTAGTTTCTATATTGAAAGTGTACTTCCATAAGACAAGTAATGGCCATAAGTATCCAACGACAAACATAAATACACATTTGTGTGGGCAAATAGAATTAGAAAATCTTTCCAAGTGCTTCTTCAGTGAATATGCACACAAAACATATCCATGCTTTACACAAAACAAGTCACAATTAATTTGCTTTCATTTCCCTTGAACTGCATTTTGCAAGAAATTCTGGAGTGCTAGGTCTTACCTGTTATCCCGCCTCAGCTGGTTAGGAGATGAAACAGGAGAACTGGGCTTTGGAGGTATTGGAGGGTGAACAGTTGGTTCCCTTTAGAACAGAAACAGCAGTTCATTTCACCATGGAAACACAGTAAATTTTAGCATCTATTCACCAAATGCATTTATTGTCTATATGGAAATAGCTCGTGCATCTTACAACCCCCGTGCATGAGCTACCTGAAAGGCCAGGATCTTTGGAGCTCTAAACTTTAAATAAGTCAAATTACAGGTATTTTAAAAGTTAATTTAATCAGATTTTTGGAAACCCTGTCCTCCCCAACTATAGTTTGAAACATAATGTGTTCTTTAAACAGCTTAATATTTTACTAGACTGTCTCACTCAAGTTGTGACATTTTGGGTCAGCAGTGCATAGCATAGTAAATGGTTCTTGGGCATTAACATATAAGCTTCTTTAGGAATTATGCCAACTATCAAGCTGCTACGGAAACAGCAAAGAAAGGTTTTTAATTCCACAGACCTCAAGGTGAAGTTGATTTGAAGCTCTTAACTAAATCTGACTTAAATATTGTCAGCACAGGCCAGTTTGATGCTGGCAAAGCTTACATACACTGTCAGCCTAAACTTTCCAACAAAGTGCCAAGGCAGCCTCTGAGCTGGCATGATTTGATCACCCAGGAACTAGAGCAGGCAATTATGGGCATATATGGGATGGAGTCAGAACTTTACCTAGGGCATGTCACTCCCCCACCCTGAAACTCCCACCTCAGTGGTTCCCCATTATCCTCAAGATAAATTCTGTAAAAGCATCCCTGTGATCTAGACTCTCTGTACCCCTCTGGCTTCTGCAGCACCTTAGGGAGCAGGTAGGCTCTGGGGCCAGGCTGCCTGAATTGCCAGCTGTGTGACAATGGCCTAAACTGATTCCATTTCTTCATTTGTAATAACTCTTCCAATAGGATTGTTGGGGTGTTGTCAGGACTGAATGAAATCATGATTTTATTTAACACATTTATTGGTAGCTTTCTATGAACACGGCACTCTACAAAATGGATAATTCCCCTGTTCTCAAAAGGCTTTCAAAACACAAATAAATATATGACAGATGAAGAAAAGTACTAAGAAGAAAATAAAACAGAGTAAGAGAATATAGAGTGATGGTGTGGGAACACCTGTCTGTGAGGTGAAATTTGAGCCAAGACCTGAAGGAAGTGATAAAATGAGCCATGAGGATATCGGAGGAAGAGCATATAAATATGGGCGTCATCAGGTTTGAGATGGCATCTAACCCTTGAAACTGGATGAGATCACCAAGGAAGTCAGTGCAGGTAGAGACGAAAAGAGGGCCAAGCATTGACCCCTTACCCTTGCAATGTCCAGACGTCAAGAATATGAGAAGGAAACAGTAAAAGAGTCTGAAAAGAAGTAGCCAAGGAGAAAAGAAGAGAAATATGAGGGTAAGTCATGAGGGAAGTCAAGTGAGACAAGTGTTTCAAGAAGCATTTGATCTGTCAAGTTGCATTTGGCCATGCCAAATGCTACGGACCGAGCAAATAAAACAAGAGTGGGGAGTTACCATGGTGCTGGCAATATGGTGGTCATTGTTAACCCTGATAAGAGCAGTTTTGATGGAGCAGTGGTGAAAAAACCTTCTAGGAGTGGATTTAAGGCAAAATGGGAGGCAGAGGCTTTGATGTAGATACTCCTTTTGAGGCATTCTGCAGTGAAAAGGGAAGAGAAAAGTGGGAAGCTACCTGAAGGTTGATAGGTCAAGGAAGGTTACTAGAGTATGTAGATATGTTGATGGGAATGATCCAGTTAAGACAGTAAATTTGATGGTGCAGGAGAGTGAGCAGAAAATTGCTAGACTTGGGAAACCAGGAGACCTAGGGCACAAGGCGGGGAGGTTGGTCTTGGATGGAAGCACAGAGAGCTCACTCATTTGATCCTCACTTCAATCCCAGAGATAAGTATTCTGTTTCTTCCTATTTTACAGATGAAAAGACTGAGGCACAGATAGTGAAAATAAGTAACCCATGATGATACAGCTGGTAAGGGGCAGAGTGAGAAATCCAAACCAGGAAGTCTGGCTCCATAAGCCTTCCCCCAGCGGTGCTGCCTTTCAAGGACTCTTTGGGCAACACCAATGGCTTAGTTGAGGTTAAGGCTCATGGAATTAAAATAAGGCTAGTAGCCATTGTTTTCTTTTGCCATGTTCAGCTGCTTTAGGAGCATGAACGGACTAAACAGAGAGTTGGATTTAACGAAGTTTCTAATTCAGCCAAGAAAGTGGAACAAAGAATGATGACAAGGGAAGGGGTATGCGAGGAAGTGATTACAGCGAGGGACTGTGGGATCTGAGACGGACATGGAGGGAACTGAGGATATGAGGGGAGAGGAGCTGTGAAAAGATGGTAGAATCAATGGATTGATGGTTGTGGTGGGGCTGGAGAACTGGAATCAGAGGACTAGAGGGACTGAGCTGGATAGAGTAGATAAAAAGTGAGTAGACAGAAAATGGAAGCCAGAAAGGGAAAGCTTTGAAATTGAAGTTTTGTAGTGTGTGTGGTTACTTGCAAGGGCAAGATCTACGGGGTCTGGGGTAGGACAATGGCCAAGATCATTGGAGAGAAGATCAAGAAAGTGAAAGGCCAGGATGGGGAAGGATCCACTACATAGATTTGGAAATCAGCAGGCATTATGACAGGAGGGGTGTTTGTGGGAGACAATGAACCCAGTGCCAAAGTCTCCAGAGAGTGAGGGTGAGTGGCTCAGAGACCTTCGGATGACTCCAGTGAGGAAGAGAAGCTCATGATGGCGTGACTTCAAAGAGGATGAGGAGTTTTAGGGAGGAGGGAGTTAAACTTGATAGGAACTAGCAATATGGAGCAAACAGGATTCCGCCTCTTCCTCCAGACCCTGTGATACATGGGATTAGAAGAAAAGCAGCCCTCACTGAGAGACGAGCCTGAAGAGGAGCGAGTTTTGGTGCTACTGAATGATGCATCCAGGAAGGTTCAGTGGACAGGTTTGAGGGGTTGGGATGCTGTTAGGTTGGGTCATGTTCAGCGATGCACAGAGCTCTGTGGGGATGGTCCAGGTGACAAGAAATGATCTGATTGGAGTTCCCATGGGGATCCATGGCCACAGGGATGGGGGACATGAAGGAATTAGTCCTGAAGCTTTCTGGCAGTGTGGTGGTGAGTTCCTGGGTGATGGGCAGTGGAGAAGCGGACACAGAGCCTGGTGGGTCTTCTGGTTCTTGTGTTGATGGTGCCTTTGAAGCCAGCAGGAGGGCATGCAAAGCATTAGAGCACCTCCTGGCTCAGTTTAAGTGCTGTGGCTGTTGTGCTCGTCCCATACAAACCCAGCGCTGTAGCTGGGCCAAACCACTTGCACTTCCTAAACCCATCACACTACAACAGCACATTCTCTCTTCTCTCGGGCATACCTCCTTCTCCCTTTCACCTGGATACTCGTCTTACCCTTAAGACTCTATCTTGGCGATTACTGTCTGTAGTGGTACCCAATGCTGTGGTGGATACATTTCTACGTCTTCCCATAGCACATCTTCTTCACAACTCATACCATGCTGTTTTGAATTACCCAGAATTTTTTTGTTTCCACCCTGGCTGGACTGAAAGCCCTAAAAGGATAGTTGTATCCCAAGTACTAGGATTATATATGATGTTGGTGCCCAAGAAAGATGTGTTGAAAGGTGGAGGGATTGGCTGAAATTCTATTTGGTAAGGAGGAAAATGGGTACTGAAGAGTGGCCTAAAACTTTTAAAATCTGTTCAAGTTTAGCTGTCCCACAGAAGTCCATTGTTGATTCCACTACCTAATACCTAGTAGGTGCTGGGTGCTCAGATGAGTTATTGAGTAACATGATATGCCTGGAAAAAAATAATTTACAGGAAAATAGTTGCCCCATTCTAACCTAATGCTAGATTTTACAATTAGATATTATTTTATTTATATTAATTACCATCATCTTCCCTTCTCAAAACATATCCCTGCATCGGGAATAATGTAATGTCACTCAAGTGTTTCATGTATCTGTGTCGATTAGCTGATTATATGCTTCTCTTCCAGGGATAGAGGAAAGGGTAAGAAGGTGGTCAGTCCCATCTATTAATGACAAGGCACTGGATATCTGAAAACAGGCAGGAGAGCAGTAACAAGAAGGAAGGGAGGATTACAAAAAAGGAGACAAGGGATGCTGCCCAACTTTGCTTATGCCAGAATCACATTGATAAAAAGCTAAATTTCTCCCATGTAAAGTGGCTAAGCCCTCAAAGAGGTGGGTAAATATTGACTGGGTGTGTCTGAGAGTCAAAGATGAGTAGAGAAGGTCTGGGTGCACAGGAAAGAGATGGCTTTGGGAAAGAAAAGGTAGGCACGCAGTTGTGAAGGCCAGGAAAAGCAGAGGAGTGTATTTATTTCTGAGGGTGATGCATTTACACGCCTGTTGGCCTGGGCCAGGGCAAGTCCACACTGAGGGCAATCCACCTCAAAGGAGCTTTCATTTGCATCTCTGCAGTGACAGCCACAGATGATAGAACCCCAGCCCTGGGGACAATGAGAGGAGTCATTCATGCCGTGCCAGGAGCTTGAGGCCATGCCAAGCAGGGGCAATAGAATGTGAGAGCGAGGCAGGAAGCTGTGGCCCGGAATGTTTTGAAGAGACAAAAATGAGAGACATTCATGTGGAATGATCCTGTTTGAACACCACTTTGAGACACACTGTTTAAGCTTGGATGAGTCGACCCTGGTTCTCCCCTCTGTCTTTCCCTCAACCCCATAAGACATTTGCAGGGTCAATGACACCACACTAGTGGCTATAATTGTAAAGAATAACTTTCAGGAATCAAAAGGCAGCTTTTCCCAGCAACATGTGAAAACTTGCAGATTATAGCCCAAAGGCCAGAGCTAATAGAAATAACACTGTCAACTTGTTTATATTTCCTCATTTTAATACGCTGCTTCAAAGATCACTTTTTTGCATTATGGCTTTTTTGGAAAACATGCTTGGCTCTGTTACTTCTGTTCCAGATTGACTTTGAGAATAACATTTCTATTACTCAGCACAGGTCAAGGTTGAAAGAATAATTGACTCTAAGAGTTGATGGTGAGTTTTCTTTTCACTTTCCATCATGCTTAGCTTTTGTGTCCCACAAATAGAATTTTTATTCCAACAATGGCAAAGGAGAGGGAAATTATATTTTTTGAGGAACATGCCAACTTGGCCAAGTTCTCACATACTTTATTTTATTCAATGCACACATCTATCCTGTGGAGTGTATATGTTTTTTTTTCCACTGAGTCTAAAAAAAGGTGAGTAATTTGCCCCGGATCACACTGCTAGTGACTCAGCCAAGGTTTTAACCTAGCCTTTCTCATGTCAAATCCCATGCTTTTTCCTCTATCACACTGTATCAAACCAATACTCTTCCAGGTATGACCAGTGAAAATCTAAGAATAATAGGTTGTCCTGCATTATTTCAACTGCCCTAGTTATAGTGTTAGGACACATAACAACGTAGGAGGCAAAGTTGGGCATTCAAAGACTAGAAAAGGTGTGGTGTGGTCCATGGTCTCAAAGAGCTTACAGAATGCAAGGCATTCTAAAGATTCAAAAGAATCTTTAGATTCTTCGCTCAAAAGAATGATTGCTGTAACAATGTCTTACTTTCAGTGGCCAAGGACCATTTCAATGAGCCACACCACAACAGTGGAGCATGCACTGGACTAAAATTCCAGAGACCTAGGTTTTAGACTAGTTTTGCCACTAACTTTGATTTGATCCTGGAAAGAACACTGATCCTCTCTGAAGAATCTGCTTCTTCATTTCCAAAACAATGAGACTGGTCCAGATATGTGGCTGGTAAACCACTGCATGACCATGGGAAGGCAGAGTGATTGCAAGGAATCCTCAGTTCCACAGAGCCCTGAGGACTTGCTATGGATTAAGTACCTTGAACATTCATAAACTGCACTTTCTAAATGTGTGTAGATTCAGTTGTGGTTAATAAAATGTAAATTAGTATAATTTAGGTTGGATCTATAAGAGCTCAAATAAACTTTAGCTGCCAATAGACACAGAGGGACAGAAATTTTCAAGTATTGCAGAATTCATAGCAGCACATTCTGAATTAGCTTTCTCCTCATTCTATTCAAACAAGGCTTTTCAAAAATAATAAACCTTGACTCAGGTTAATGTTCTAATTACTTTGAATGTCTATAATGTGTATTCTAGGGATTCAGAGAAGATTTTTAAATCACCATAATTTGACATTTTACTGAGAGTATTAGACTCCTAATTTTTACACGACAGATTCTAGTTAATACAAGAAGGTTTTTGTTTAGATAGGTTTTGTTGAGATAGAAATAAATATATAGTATGATTTAATTTAATATAGTATGATTTAATTTAGGGTGACAGCAAACTTTGTAGAAGGTCTGGTACCAATAGAGTTAAAATGTTGCAGCATAATTAGAAAAGCCACATTTTACCATTTATAGCAACAGACAGAAAAATATAATTGTAGCGCAAGGTTGCCATGGCAACCCACTTCTCAATCAGGATTTTTTTTCCTCCTTCAAATCTACCAATCAGTTAAGTGGAAGTGAAAACCACTGAAAGAGAAGAGGTTGAAACAAATATGGATGGGAAATTATGAAAGTATGTAGCAAGCATTTAACAATATGATAATTTCCTATGTGTGTTTCCACTATTTTAATTTTATCACATATTATATAGTTTCTTTTCTGTCTTTGGACATGACTACAGAGAAAAACACATTGGTTTTTTGGTGGTGGTGATGGCTTCACTGTTGCTCCTGAATGATTAGAATGGGTAACATCATAAACATTCATATTGTCTGTTAAACAACTACCTAAACTGGGTTTCAGTGAGTTTCTTAAATGGGCTTCATATGCCATTTAAGAACTGCATCTCTAAGTCACCTAAATACAGAATCAGAAGCACTTGAATTTACCGTGAACAGAATACTGATATTGAAAGGTGGGTTCTGAAATCAGAAGCAACTTTAATATCAACTTCCTAGAAATGCTGTGTCTATATTTTATTGTGATTTTACTGAGCATCGCTTATGAATGGCACCTATCATCCACGCCATTGGCTCAAGCCCTAGCAAATGTTATCACTCTTTTGAAAGACTCAAAGATGAGAAAAAGTTTAAGAACTTGAAAAATTAAGACACACACTAGTGCTTGCTGACAAACTCTTTTGTGTCAGGCTTTCTGATAAATCTTAAAATGAAAAAAGTGGGAAAGGAAAAACTTTCACTGGCTCCGACCTTCTAAATTTCTGTACTGATGACATGTATATTTTCTTTTATACATATTTCAGAATCTTTAGTACACAGAGCTCAAATTACATAAAAGCAAAGCATTAACTCTTAAAATAGAAGCAATCTTCTGAAAAGGTACCTAAGCTTATCACAAATTACAAATATCTACCCATAATGTCTTACACAAAAAGGCATTTTTCTACATGGCATTGAATTTGTAATTACTAGATTTACTGCTATCACTAAACATAACTGATCATGGATAAGTGCCGAGAATGCCTCTTAGACAGGAATCCCATAGTTCTACACACACGAATAGACGCAAGCATGTGTGAGCTCGCATGCGCACACACGCTCAGAGCCCGTGCTCTCTGGCCTTAGAACCTCTGCCCCTCCTCTCCTTTCTGCTTGGAGTGGCTCCATCCCCACCTCGCCTCTGCACCTGGCTTACTCATTTCATTCTTTAAGGTTTACCTCAGGCATGTCCTCTTTTGACCCCACTGTACCCAAACACATCCTCTATTGCCTCCCTCTCCATGCTCCATATTCTGTGGCTATGTCAACCTCAGTGTTTATCACCCCCCAGGACCCGCTCTCAGTCAGGGCCTGCCTTCATGGGTGGCACTCCTCTCTCAAAATGACTCCCTGACAGACTCTGAGTTTCTTGAAATAGGGACTGGATCTTACTCATTTTTGTATTCCTGGCCTCTAGCAAAGTCCTTTGCTAGCACATAGTCAGAGCTCAACAAATATTTTGGAAAGAGAGAGAAAGAGGAATGTTTAAACAGTCATCATATCTTAAACACAGAGAATAAAGCCTAATGACAAAGAGACAATAACGGGTCAAGGGAAACTCCTTATCTTGCAAATACTAAGAGGTATTGGGCTTCCCTGGTGGTGCAGTGGTTAAGAATCCGCCTGCCAATGCAGGGGACACGGGTTTGAGCCCTGGTTCGGGAAGATCCCACATGCCATGGAACAACTAAGCCCGTGCAACACAACTACTGGAGGCCATGCACCTAGAGCCCATGCTCTGCAACAAGAGTAGCCACTGCAATGAGAAGCCGGCACACCGCAACGAAGAGTAGCCCCCGCTCACCTCAACGAAGAGTAGCCCCCGCTCACGGCTACTAGAGAAAGCACGTGCGCAGCAACGAAGACCCAACACAGCCAAAAATAAATAAATAGATTTAAAAAAAAGAACCTATTAAGATGTATTAAAATTAATCAATATGTACTTATTGATAAATTACTATGGGTAAATTTATTGATGAGTCAAAGGGTTATAAGATGATGCCATCTAGTTGATGAGTATGCCCCCAAAAAGTAATGTTTCAAGGTAATGCACAATTAATTGCCAAGTGAGGGTTGCAGACAATAAACTAACATTCTGAGTTCAAAGGATTAAAAACCACCTTTTGGCCTGAGAAAGCTGTGTGGAGGAATTAAGATTCAGACCAGACTCTGAAGGATGGGCTGGTTTTGGATGGTAGAATGCGCCCACCTCCTCTACCTTCACTCTGCCTACCTCTCATCACACCTCACCTTAACCACGTAATTGCACTAGTTATTTTCCGGTTTCTCCTCTACCATTGGACGTGTAGAAACATCATGCTTCAACTTTCATTTTCTTCTCATTTAGTATTTTCTCCATAGGTAACCTCTCTTTGAATATACTACATTTAAAATCTTTGGAATCATTCCCAAATCTGGATCTCAGGCACCAACCTCTCACCTAAACACCTCTCCCGTTTTTCACTGCTTGGAAATTAACCTCCACAAATACATCCTTTCAGTATCCCAGACCACTTGCTCAAACCAATGCACATTCAGCTTCTTACGACCAATTGCGTACTCCCAATTCTGCTCCCATTTCTTCCTACCTCAGTTGGTGGCATCATTATGCTTAAAAATCACCCTGGGCTTGAAAACCTGGCATTGTGTAACTCCTCTGCTTCCCCCAAATCCCACACCTTTTTCAGAACCTTTCCCCTGAATCCTCTGTTAGAAGCTCTCCCTACTACATCAGAGCTCCCAGAAAATGTTGATGCTTTTCTCAGGATCACATAGCTGATCTTGTGTTATGGTTACCTGTGCATCCATGTTATCAACTTTTGGAGCTATAAGATCCTCCAAGCTGCTGCTGCCCTTCAGAGTTCTCTGACTCAGGAACTGCCTACCATGCTGCTGAGCGTTGACACCTAGACATGTAGGCTCCCTCTGTGATCCTTCTCTCTCTTAGGAGTTCCCTTGCCCTCCTCCCCTTTTGGGTTATGGCCCCTGTGCTGTTATCTTTGGAAGGTTTCATGCTGGGAATGACTCCCTCTCCATGCAAACCTGTCAAAGCACTTAGTTTGCTACTGCCCACCCCCAAAGTGGTCATATCTTTTTCTTTGATCAGCACCGTGAAGTTCCTGGAATTCACTACAATGACTATAGAATAAGGGGAGCAAGGGAGACAGTTTTGGTGTTTTAAGTGTGGGTGATTGAATGTTTATTTTGTTTTGACACAAGAAAATAATTTTATTTTAAAAGGTAGCATATAATACCTCCCAAAGAGTGGATATGTCATTGTGTATGGTTGTGAGGATGAGATTCTCTGAGGATAGCCTGGGACAGCAAAAGACAACTAAACTACCAGGCATAAGTAATTAATAAGAATTTAGGGGGTGGGGGTTAGAGGGGAGAGAAGAAGAAAGGAAGGTGAAAAAGAGAAAAGAGATGGAAGAAAGAAGAAGCGGGGCTGCTGAGCAAAACAGCAACAGGGTCAGGCGTGTAGAGAAACGTCAACCAATGAGAAATGGTCAATTACAGGAGTGGCCAAAGAACTTACAAACAGGAATTTCTAAAACTACATTTTACATCGTTTGGTCTGGGCTTTTACAATGTATTGCTACTCCCATCATCCCATATCTTTATTTAAACGTTAATGCAAATAGTATTTGGACAAATCAAGGAAAAGAAGCTGCCATCCTCAATGTCTGAGTTGATGTGGAGAAGAGAGAACAGAACAGAGAACAGTCAGAAGTGCCACTTTGAAGAGAGATCAGATCAAAACATGGCCCCAAGAACATAGTGCCCTGGATGGGGGAGAAGACAGCATACCGGGCAGAGGAAACCTTATATTCTAAGGGTCTGTAGAAGGTGGGAGTATAGCACATTTAACACAGATTAAGTGACTGGAACAGAGGGCAAGGGGGAATGACGTGGGATGGAAGGGAAGTAAGGACAGTCAGTTAATGTTAAGGATTTGGGTCTTTATTCTAAGAACAATGAAGAGTCATATTTTTATTTAGGAGGGTGATATGTTTCAATTATCCTTCTAAAAATATCAGTCTGGCAACTGTGTAGGCAAGAGATTAGGGGAGTGGATCTCAGGGTGAATAAAGGGAGAATATTTTGGTAGCTATTGTTGTAGTTCAAGGGAGATATGATGATATAAATGGAGAGAGGTATGTAGATTCAAGAGGCATTTGAGAGGTAAATTGACAGGATTTGCTGATGGATTGGATATTGGTGGTTAAGGGAAGAAAGGTATAAAAAAGACTTCACGATTTCAAGGATATCAATTGACTGGAGGATAGTGTTATTGAGATAGAGGACAAGGTTAGTGAGGAGAATTATGAATTTCATTTTGAACCTGTTGAGTCTGCAATACTTTTGGGATATTTAAGTGAAGGTGCCAAGTAGGCAGTTGACTCAGCAAAGGTAACTCGGAGACAAGGTGTGGAGTGGATATAAACAAAGGAGTCAGGAGCATACAAGTGGCCGCTGAAGCCATGGGCATGGATGACCTGTCAAAAGGCAGAGCATTGAACAAGAAGAGAAGAGGGATATTAAGTCTTTAGGAACATCAACACTTAAGGGCTTGGTAGAGGACGGTGAGGTAGCAAAGGCAGCTGAGGTAAAATGGCTAGAGAAATGTAGGCACACCTCAGAGATATTGTGGGTTCAATTCCAGATCACTTCAATAAAGTGAATATCGCAATAAAGCAAGTCACAACTAGTTTTTTTTTTTTTTTACAACTAGTTTTTTGATTTCCCAACACATGTCAAAGGTATGTTTACACTACACTGTAGTCTATTAAGTGCGCAATAGCATTATGTCTAAAAAAATGATGTACACACCTTAATTAAAAATACTGTATTGCTAAAAAATGCTAGCCATCATCTGAACCTTCAGCAGGTCACAACCTTTTTGTAACAGCAACATCAAAGATCATTGATCATGGATCACCATAATAAATACAATAATAACAAAAAAGTTTGAAATATTGTGAGAATTATCAAAAAGTGACACAGAGACATGAAGTGAGCAAATGCTTTTGGAAAAACGGCACTAATGCACAGGGTCCCCACAAAACTTCAATTTGTAAAAAACACAGTATCTGCAAAGCACCATAAAGCAAAGTGAAATTAAACAAGGTATGCCTGTAAACAACAAAAACAAACAACAACAAAAAACCCAAGAATGTGTTGGGGTTGGTAGGAGGAGGATGGTTTCAAAAGACAACGAGAGACAAGATTTTTAAAGGCATGAATAGCCAGTGGCACCTTTTGAAAGGTCAGTTAGTCATAGGGACGGATATGTCAACAAGAATGTATCAGCAAGGTCACTGGTGACCTTGAGGAGAGTTGTTTCCATGAACTAATGGTAGGAACCAGAAAATGAAGGTGGCCAGTGTCATCAACTCTTCTGAGAAATTTGGCTGTGATGGAGAGACAAGGTGCCAGCTAAACAGATTTATAAGATTAGGCTATTAATTTTTAGAGGCTGTTTTTTAAGATGAAAGGGATTTGAACATGGAAGAGAGGGGGGAAACAGTGAAGCAGGGGTTTGATCATATAGGTAGGAGAGACAGATCAATGTAATGAGGAACAAAAATTATAACGCTAAAGATTGATTCAGTTCTGATTAAAATGAAAAGAAATGACAGGTTCTGATGGCATTTGAAAAGAAGATTTCAGAGGAAATAATCTTGTTGACACAGGTTGGTCATTCAAAACACTATATTGATGGTTTCCCTTCTCAATAAGAAAAGGAAGAGACGATCAGAGAACATTTACATCCAATGACCAAGGAGCATGAAATCAGCTAGAAAAAGTTTTATTTACGCTCAGAACTTTACCTGCTATGTCTTACTCTCATGAATTATAGCTTCTCTCTTTAATCTTGTTTTACCAAAAAGGGAGCAAGAGGCTTTCAAAGGTATTTGACTTTTAACTCCAAAATTTTGTTTGATCTCCCAGATCTTAACCCTCTTATTGCAAGACTAATGTATTTCATACATAAAATGATACTTGTTTTAAGAAATTGCTTTTTTTGGGGGGTGGGTATAGATTGGGAGATTGGGATTGACATATATACACTAATACGTATAAAATAGATAACTAATTTTAAAAATCCAATTTAAAAATGTGAAAAAAATCTTAACCACAATTATTTTCATTTTTATAAATCTCTCTATCTTTTGTCCCAAGCTTCCATATTTTTATATTACTGTATTTGTGATATGCATTTAATTTTAATTCTGTTTTTTCTTTTTAAAATTATAACATAATTTTCCAAGTTTTTATGTAGTTTGTATAATATAACTTCATAACACTTATTTTGACCTTCTTATAATTCAATTATGTTTGCTGCCCAACCTTTCTAGTAGTGAATTTTATAAGTTTACTACCAACTCAATGAAGTAAAAATTCATTTTATTTGTTGCTCAATCATTAAAAAAACTGCTTTTTTTTCTTTAGCTATAACATATGGTTATTTTAGAAAATTAAACATGCTCATTTAAGCTCTAGTTGAACTCACCAACCTTATGTTAATTATATAGAGAGAATTACACGTAGATATAGTTCTAGATGTAGATGTAGAAATACATATAGACATAAACACAGACTTACAGAGTCATAGGTATAGATATACATATAAATATAGATAACAGTGTGATATCATGGGTTCTTCTGTTGATAAAACAGCTTAAGACCCTTTGGGTACAGCTTATATCATGCCTGTAATAGATTTTAATCCAAACACAACTAAGTTTGGTTCTTCCACACTATGTAAGTCAAGAAAGGAACAACTGAGGGATGGATGGGATGGTCCATGGTATCAAAGATCATGGAGAGGTCAAGGGGGAACAAAGTTTGGGAAAATGACCCATTCCTGTAATGATTGGGAATGAGTGTGTAGGAGAAAATGAAATCTCTGGGAAAGATTAGGTGATGGAAAAAATGAAGGTTCACAAAACGAAAAACAGAAAAGAGAGTGAGAGTGTTAGTATTAAGGGGAAATTCTTTTGCATAAGATAGGAGGGGAGAGGAAGGGAGAAGTAGACCAGTGAATAACCAAAGGTTGAAGGGAAATAAGCTTAGCATTGAGCTATTAGTGGGTATTAAAAATCATAGTCCTTCATTATTATCTGTTTTTGACCTATTTTCATCTTCTTTTTGTTCTTCTGGGGACAAAGATCTCTTTTTGAAGACTGTGCTTCCTTTCATCATTTAATAATTGCTTCTATTTTTCAGCTTTTACTAAAAAGGCTATTTCTCAGCCCTGAGAATGCACTGACATTAAAGGTGAGAAACAGAAATTGTACTTTGAGCTCTTCCAAAGAAAAGCACTTTAGAAATCAAAGGCATTGCTATAGTGTTATTATTCTCTCGTTCCCCTGAAAGCTTGGCATGACATTAGCTCTGATCCTTGAAGAGACGTCTTTCAGTCTAGCCATTATATTAATAATCTGTGACTCTGAGAAAGGAATGGATATCTAAATTCACCAACCTTATCCAATAATCTTCCCTCTCCCTTAGTTCCAGTGCTAGGGATCTGATCCAAGAATCAGAAATAGGAGCATTGTAACTTATTTTATCTTCCATGTAAATCACATCCAGCTATGAATAAATCGGAAGGGCATATAGCCAAGCACTATCAGTTCTGTGCAAACAGAGATCCACAGCTGAATGGGCATTGAACACATGAGATGTTAGCTCATGAATAATCCTTTTGTATCTTTACAAAGTTATATAAACAGTTGCTTATTATGATGATGATTTACATTAATAATGGAATAATAAATAGAAGATAAAAATAAGTTATTTTGGAAATAAGTGATAAATATTTCTTGGAAATAAGTGATAAATATTTCTAAGTGTCAGTTACTGTCTATCAAGAAAAAACTGGATGGATCTTAAAGTATTATCTTACAATAGTAACTAGCAAAACCTGTAGTTAATATTTTCCCGTTTAGGTAGCTCCATGAAAGGTATCACTCATGGAGAAATAGCTAAACACAGCCTGAGGAGAAAGGAGGTTTTAAACTAGAAATATAATCCATGTTTGGCAATTCATATAATTGTAAATCACCCATAGATGAACAGGTTTTAAAAGAAAATATTTTAATAGGTGAATGTAATTCCAAGTTGTGATTGTTCAACATGTTCAATAATTTTATATATATGTTATACACATATAATAAATACATATGTACACACACATACATGCAGATGCAGCCAGAAGTATGAACAAGACAACTTGAGCTCTTTGTGTCTATTAGCCAACTAAAATTTATTTATATCCTTACAGATTCAACTTAAATTATAAGACATTTATTTCCAAATATTCCTATTATTTGGAATATTACTTTTCCAAATATTCCTATTATTTGGAAATAAAAGAGACATTAAAAGCCTGTGCAACAGATGAAAACTTTTGGAAATAAAACAATCTCGTATGAAACAAGCACACTGTTTCATAACTCTTTTCCAATTGTTGAACTGGGACAATAAAGCCCATTTAAGCATGGAAATATTTGGTGAAGATACTCTAGGGGTTGATGACATAAAAACAATTTTGGATACCCTAAAGCAAAACCAGCCTGGAGACCTATTTTCCTTCGAGTGTTTAGTGATGACATAGATTATGGGAGTCCTACACTTGTGTCTACTTCTTTGAAGGCTCAGATGCAGGCTCCGTGTTTTGTTCACTGATATCTCCCAAGATCCTAGAACAATATCTGGCATGCAGTAATCACTTATTAAATATTTATTAAGTTAAATGGTTGTTGACATTCGCAGCATGGAAATTGTAGAACAAGGTGTCCTCCTCACGCTCTGTAATTTTACCTGTAACTTTGCTCTCAACAACAACAAAAAAGGAAAAAAAAGGAAAACAAAACAAAAACAAACAAACAAAAATCCCCCACTCATCTGTCACTTAAAGTTTACGAAGAACTTGCCATACCTATTCCCATCCAGACATCTGGGCTCGTCATAGCCAAAAATCGCTGTGCACCAGGAGCCCACACTGGAGTGCCACCACCTAGTGTTTGTTCTCTCCTCTGCTACCCTTATGGATAGAACTATGTCCTCTCCAAATTCATGTGTTGGAGTTCTAACCCTGAGTGCCTCAGAATGTGACCTAGTTTGGAAATAGTGTCATTGCAGTTAAGTTAGGATGAGATCATACCAGAGGTGGTTGGGCCCCATATCCGATATGACTGGTGTCATTGTAAGAAAGGGAAATTTGGACACAGACACGCACACAGGGAGAACACCACATAAAGATAAAGGCAGAGATTGGGATGGTGCTTACACAAACTAGGCAACGCCAAAGATTGCTAGGAAAACACCCGAAGCCAGGAGAAAGGGTGGAACAGATCCCCTCTCACAGCCCTCAGAAGGAACCCTGCTGACACCTTGATCTTGGACTTCTAGCCTCCAGAACTGTAAGACAATAAATTTCTTTTAAGCTACCCACTTTATGGTACTTTGTTACAGCAACCCTTAGCAAACTAAAAATACAGGCACTTACTCCTCTAAGCTTGTCAGATTTCCTACCAGGGCCACGTGTATCCTGACCACACTTTCACTGGGCACTGTCTTATTCAGTGCTCAGAGTTCACAAAATTGCCCCCAGTTTATTCCAAAGCATCCACAATTATACGTTGTCAATATCTAACAGATTCTTCCATCACATGACATCTCAATTACCTCTGACACCTTTCCCTTACCTTCTGCTCGCTCCTGTGCTTGGGGCGGCCTTATAACCTGGAGGTGGCGGTGGAAACCAGGACTGTCTGTTAAGAAATGACATCAGTTATAAACATGGTGCTTGAAAGGCTTGACCCCACCCACATGTCCACTAGGAAAAGCTGAAAATAAATTGACAGTTAAAAAGGCAAGATGACTTTCCTACAAGGTCTTTGAAATAAAACAAAAACTATTTACTTCCTGCCATAGGAAGTAACTGTCTATATTCCAGGCTATTTGGAAAATAGTAAACCCCTTTTCCCATTTCCAAGTAAACCCCTTTTCCCATTTCCTTTGGCACTAAATAATGTAGACATTTCTTTAAAAAGAAATCTGGGGGAGGGGCTTCAAGATGGAGGAAGAGTAAGACACGGAGATCATCTTCCTCCCCACAGATACATCAGAAATACATCTACACGTGGAACAACTCCTACAGAACACCTACTGAACGCTGGCAGAACACCTCAGACCTCCCAAAAGGCAAGAAATCCCCCACGTACCTGGGTAGGGCAAAAGAAAAAAGAAAAAACAGAGACAAAAGAATAGGGACGGGACCTGCACCAGTGGGAGGGAGCTGTGAAGGAGGAAAGGTTTCCACACACCAGGAGCCCCTTCACTGGCAGAGACTGCGTGAGGCGGAGCGGGGAGCTTCGGAGCCGCGGAGGAGAGCGCAGCAACAGGGCTGCGGAGGGCAAAGCGGAGAGATTCCCGCACGGAGGATCGGTGCTGACCGGCGCTCACCAGCCCGAGAGGCTTGTCTGCTCACCCGCCGGGGCGGGCGGGGGCTGGGAGCTGAGGCTCGGGCCTTGGAGGTCGCATCCCAGGAAGAGGACTGGGGTTGGCGGTGTGAACACAGCCTGAAGGAGGCTAGTGCGCCACGGCTAGCTGGGAGGGAGTCCGGGAAAAAGTCTGGAGCTGCTGAAGAGACAAGAGACTTTTCTTGCCTCTTTGTTTCCTGGTGCGCGAGGAGAGGGGATTAAGAGCTCCGCTTAAAGTTGCTCCAGAGACGGGCGCGAGCCATGGCTATCAGCGCGGACACCAGCGACGGGCATGAGACGCTAAGGCTGCTGCTGCCGCCACCAAGAAGCCTGTGTGCGATCACAGGTCACTCTCCACACCTCCCCTCCTGGGAGCCTGTGCAGCCCGCCACTGCCAGCATCCCGTGATCCAGGGACAACTTCCCCAGGAGAACACACGGTGCACCTCAGGCTGGTGCAATGTCACACTGGCCTCTGCCACGCAGGCTCTCCCATATTCAGTACCTCTCCCTCCCCCCTGGCCTGAGTGAGCCAGGGCCCCCAATCAGATGCTACCTTAACCCCATCCTCTCTGAGTAGGGAGCAGGCACCCTCAGGAGACCTACACACAGGGGTGGGCCGAAATCCAAAGCTCAACCCCAGGAGCTGTGCAAACAAAGAAGAGAAAGGGAGATCCCTCCCAAAAGCCTCAGGAGCAGCAGATTAAAGCTCCACAATCAACTTGATGTACCCTGCAACCGTGGAATACATGAATAGACAACGAATCATCCCAAATGGAAGAGGTCGACTTTGGGAGCAACGATATATACATATTTTTTCCTTATTTCTCTTTTTCCATGTGGATGACAGGGTCTTGGTGCTCTGACTGGGCATCAGGTCTGTGCCTCTGAGGTGGGAGAGCCAAGTTCACACACCCCCCCCTAGCTCCATGTAATATAAAAAAGCGAAAATCTCCCAGAAATCTCCATCTCAACACCAAGACCCAGCTCCACTCAATGACCAACAAGCTCCAGTGCTGGACACCCATTGCCAAACAACTAGGAAGACAGGAACATAACCCCATCCATTAGCACACAGGCTGTCTCAAATCATAATAAGGTCACAGACACCCCAAAACACAACACCAGATGTGGACCTGCCCACCAGAAAGACAAGATCCAGCCTCATCCACCAGAAACAGGCACTCAGTCCCCTCCACCAGGAAGCCTACACAACCCACTGAACCAGGCTTAGCCACTGGAGACAGACACCAAAAACAACGGGAACTACAAACCTGCAGCCTGCAAAAAGGAGACCCCAAACACAGTAAGTTAAGCAAAATGAGAAGACAGAGAAACACACAGCAGATGAAGGAGCAAGATAAAAACCCACCAGACCTAACAAATGAAGAGGAAATAGGCAGTCTACCTGAAAAACAATTCAGAATAATGATAGTAAAGATGATCCAAAATCTTGGAAATAGAATGGAGAAAATACAAGGAACGTTTAACAAGGACCTACAAGAACTAAACAGCAAACGAACAGTGATGAACAACACAATAAATGAAATTAAAAATTCTCTGGAAGGAATCAATAGCAGAATAACTGAGGCAGAAGAACGGATAAGTGACCTGGAAGATAAAATAGTGGAAATAACTACTGCAAAGCAGAATAAAGAAAAAAGTATGAAAAGAACTGAGGAAAGTCTCAGAGACATGTGGGACAACGTTAAATGCACCAACATTCGAATTACAGGGGTCCCAGAAGAAGAAGAGAAAAAGAAAGGGACTGAGAAAATATTTAAAGATATTATAATTGAAAACTTACTTAATATGAGAAAGGAAAGAGTTAATCAAGTCCAGGAAGCACAGAGAATCCCATACAGGATAAATCCAAGGAGAAACATGCCAACACACATATTAATCAAATTATCAAAAATTAAATACAAAGAAAAAATATTAAAAGCAGCAAGGGAAAAACAACAAATACCATACAAGAGAATCCCCATAAGGTTAACAGCTGATCTTTCAGCAGAAAATCTGCAAGCCAGAAGGGTGTGGCAGGACATATTTAAAGTGATGAAAGGGAAAAACCAAGATTACTCTACACAGCAAGGATCTCATTCAGATTCGACGGAGAAATTAAAACCTTTACAGACAAGCAAAAGCTAAGAGAATTCAGCACCACCAAATCAGCTTTACAACAAAAGCTAAAGGAACTTCTCTAGGCAGGAAACACAAGAGAAGGAAAATTTTTACCTACAATAAAACCCCAAAACAATTAAGAAAATGTTTATAGGAACATACACATTGATAATTACCTTAAATGTAAATGGTTTAAATGCTCCAACCAAAAGACATAGACTGGCTGAATGGATACAAAAACAAGACCCATATATATGCTGTCTACAAGAGACCCACTTCAAACTTAGGGACACATACAGACTGAAAGTGATGGGATGGAAAAAGATATTCCATGCAAATGGAAATCAAAAGAAAGCTGGAGAAGCAGTTCTCATAGCACACAAAATAGACTTTAAAATAAAGACTATTACAAGAGACAAAGAAGAACACTACATAATGATCAAGGGAACAATCCAAGAAGAAGATATAAAAATTTTAAATATTTATGCACCCAACATAGGAGCACCTCAATACATAAGGCAAATGCTAACAGCCATAAAAGGAGAAATCGACAGTAACACAATCATAGTAGGGGACTTAACACCCCACTTTCACCAATGGACAGATCATCCAAAATGAAAATAAATAAGGAACCACAAGCTTTAAATGATACATTAAACAAGATGGACTTAATTGACATTTTTAGGACATTCCATCCAAAAACAACAGAATACAATTTCTTCTCAAGCGCTCATGGAACATTCTCCAGGATAGATCATATCTTGGGTCACAAATCAAGCCTTGGTAAATTTAAGAAAATTGAAATCGTATCAATTATCTTTTCCAACCACAATGCTATGAGACTAGATATCAATTACAGGAACAAATTTGTAAAAAATACAAATACATGGAGGGTAAACAATACACTACTAAATAACCAAGAGATCACTGAAGAAATCAAAGAGGATAACAAAAAATACCTAGAAACAAATGACAATGTAAACACAGTGACCCAAAACTTATAGGATGCAGCAAAAGCAGTTGTTAGAAGGAAGTTTATAGCAAAACAATCCTACCTTAAGAAACAAGAACCATCTCAAATAAACAACCTAACCGTACACTTAAAGTAATTAGAGAAAGAAGAACAATAAAACACCAAAGTTAGCAGAAGGAAAGAAATCATAAAGATCAGATCAGAAATAAATGAAAAAGAAATGAAGGAAACAGTAGCAAAGATCAATAAAACTAAAAGCTGATTCTTTGAGAAGATAAACAAAATTGATAACCTATTAGCCAGACTCATCAGGAAAAAAAGGGAGAAGACTCAAATCAACAGAATTAGATATGAAAATGGAGAAGTAACAACTGACACTGCAGAAATACAAAGGATCATGAGACATTACTACGAGCAACTATATGCCAATAAAATGGACAACCTGGAAGAAATGGACAAATTCTTAGAAAAGCACAGCCTTCTGAGACTGAACCAGGAAGAAATAGAATATATAAACAGACCAGTCACAGCACTGAAATTGAAACTGTGATTAAAAATCTTCCAACAAACAAAAGCCCAGGACCAGATGGCTTCATAGGCGAATTCTATCAAACATTTAGAGAAGAGCTAACACCTATCCTTCTCAAACTCTTCCAAAATAAAGCACAGGGAGGGACACTCCCAAACTCATTCTATGAGGTCACCATCAACCTGATACCAAAACAACACAAAGGTGTCACAAAGAAAGAAAACTACAGGTCAATATCACTGAGGAACATAGGTGCAAATATCCTCAAAAAAATACTCGCAAACAGAATGCAACAGCACATTAAAAGGATCATATGCCATGATCAGGTGGGGTTTATCCCAGGAATGCAAGGATTTTTCAATACATGCAAATCAATCAGTGTGATACACCATATTAATAAACTGAAGAATAAAAACCATATGATCATCCCAATAGAGGCAGAAAAAGCTTTTGACAAAATTCAACACCCATTTATGATAAAAACCCTCCAGAAAGTAGGCATGGAGGGAACTTACTTCAACATAATAAAGGCCATATATGACAAACTCACAGCCAATATCTCCTCAATGGTGAAAAACTGAGACCATTTCCACTAAGATCAGGAACAAGACAAGGTTGCCCACTCTCATGACTATTATTCAACATATTTTTGGAAGTTTTAGCCACAGCAATCAGAGAAGAAAAGGAAATAAAAGGAATCCAAATCAGAAAAGAAGTAAAGCAGTCACTGTTTGCAGATGACATGATACTATACATAGAGAATCCTAAAGATGCTACCAGAAAACTACTAGAGCTAATCAATGACTTTGGTAAAGTAGCAGGATACAAAGTTAATGCACAGAAATCTCTTTCATTCCTATATACTAATGATGAAAAATCTGAAAGAGCAATTAAGGAAACACTCCCATTCACCATTGCAACAAAAAGAATAAAATACCTAGGAATAAACCTACCTAAGGAGACAAAAGACCTGTATGCAGAAAACTATAAGACACTGATGAAAAAAATTAAAGATGATACAGGGCCTCCCTGGTGGCACAGTGGTTGGGAGTCCGCCTGCCGATGCAGGGGACACGGGTTTGTGCCCCAGTCCAGGAGGATCCCACATGCCGCGGAGCGTCTGGGCCCGTGGGCTGTGGCCGCTGGGCCTGCGCATCCGGAGCCTGTGCTTTGTGGCAGGGGAGGCCACAACAGTGCATACTGCAAAAAAAAAAAAAGATTATACAAACAGATGAAGAGATATACTATGTTCCTGGACTGGAAGAATGAACATTGTGAAAATGACTATACTACCCAAAGCAATCTACAGATTCAATGCAATCCCTATCAAACTACCAGTGGCATTTTTCAGACCTAGAACAAACCTAGAACAAAATATTTCACAATTTGTATGGAAACACAAAAGACTGTGGATATTAAAAGCAACCTTGAGAAAGAAAAACAGAGCTGGAGGACTCAGGCTCCCTGATTTCAGACTATACTACAATGCTACAGTAATCAAGACAGTATGGTACCGGCACAAAAACAGAAATGTAAATCAATGGAACAGGATAGAAACCCCAGAGATAAACCCATGCACCTATGGTCACCTAATTTTTGGTAAAGGAGGCAAGAATATACAATGGAGAAAAGACAGCATCTTCATTAAGTGGTGCTGGGAAAACTGGACAGCTACATGTAAAAGAATGAAATTAGAACACTCCCTAACACCATACACAAAAATAAACTCAAAATGGATTAAAGACCTAAATGTAAGCCCAGACACTATCAAACTCTTAGAGGAAAACGTAGGCAGAACACTTTATGACATAAATCACAGCAAGATCCTTTTTGACCCACCTCCTAGAGAAATGGAAATTAAAACAAAAATAAACCAATGGGACCTAATGAAACTTCAAAGCTTTCACACAGCAAAGGAAACCATAAACAAGACCAAAAGACAACCCTCAGAATGGGAGAAATTATTTGCAAATGAAGCAACTAACAAAGGATTAATCTCCAAAATTTCCAACCAGCTCATGCAACTCAACATCAAAAAAACAAACAATCCAATCCAAAAATGGGCAGAAGACCTAAATAGACATTTCTCCAAAGAGGACATACAGATTGCCAACAAACATGCGAAAGAATGCTCCACATCATTAATCATTATAGAAATTCAAATCAAAACTACAATGAGATATCATCTCACACCAGTCAGAATGGCCATGATCAAAAAATGTACAAACAATACATGCTGGAGAAGGTGTGGAGAAAAGGGAACCCTCTTGCACTGTTGGTGTGAATGTAAATTGATACAGCCACTGTGAGAGCAGTATGGAGGTTCCTTAAAAAACTAAAAATAGAACTATCATATGACCCAGCAATCCCACTACTGGGCATATACCCTAAGAAAACCATAATTCAAAAAGAGTCATGTGCCACAATGTTCATTGCAGCTCTATTTACAATAGCAAGGACATGGAAGCAACCTAAGTGTCCGTCGACAGATGAATGGATAAAGAAGATGTGGCACATATATACAATGGAATATTATGCAGCCATACAAAGAAACGAAATTGTGTTATTTGTAGTGAGGTGGATGGACCTAGAGTCAGTCATACAGAGTGAAGTAAGTCAGAAAGAGAAAAACATATACCGTATGCTAACACATATATATGGAATCAAAAAAAAAATGGTCATGAAGAACCTATGGGCAGGACAGAAATAATGACGCAGACCTACTAGAGAATGGACTTGAGGACATGGGGAGGGGGAAGGGTAAGCTGGGACAATGTGAGAGAGTGGCATGGACATGTATACACTATCCAGTGTAAATCCAATAGCTAGTGAGAAGCAGCCACATAGCACAGGGAGATCAGCCTGGTGCCTTGTCACCACCTACAGGGGTGGGATAGGTATGGTGGGAGGGAGGGAGACACAAGAGGGAATAGATATGGGAACATACGTGTATGTATAGCTGATTCACTTTGTTATAAAGCATAAACAAACACACCGTTGTAAAGAAATTATACTCCAATAAAGATGTTAAAAAAAAAGTCTGAAGGAAATCTGGAAAATAATAACTTTTGTTGAATCTAGATG
The DNA here is from genome assembly GCF_000442215.2 of Lipotes vexillifer. Taxonomy (NCBI): domain Eukaryota; kingdom Metazoa; phylum Chordata; class Mammalia; order Artiodactyla; family Lipotidae; genus Lipotes; species Lipotes vexillifer. Next base: position 878,317 of record NW_006793856.1, on the reverse strand, counting down.
TTAAGCTCATGGTTGCTTATCATCAAAACACCTCTCTGTCTTTATTTTTCTGCATTTCTGAAACATTTCATAATAAAAATAACAACAATCTTGTGCTCTACTCAAAATACGGTTTTAAAGAAAAACTGTATGATAGGAAACTCTGATAAGCAAGAATATTGAAAATATAAATGAACACCACAGCAATGCTAACCTCAATTTTATATAGATGCATATATATTTATGTGTGTGTGTGTGTGTATACACACACACACACACACACACACACACACACACACACACATATATATCCAATTAGAAAGGTGTCTTCACATTACCAGGACATAATTTTAATTGGTAGAGATAGCTAAGGACTGTCAAAAAGACTAAGTTAAGGATCAAAAATGAAGCTGTTCAGAGGAGAGTAATATAGCCTAGAGAAGGAAAGTAAGGGATAAGGACAGGAGACTCCTTTAAATTCTTTTTTTTTTTTTTTTTTTTTTTTTT